>NW_028146745.1:600000-1137662 GCF_055883805.1 Amblyomma maculatum
AAACATATTCTTAGTCCCTGTCAAATCGGATTTCGAGCAAAATTTTCAATATGGAATGCACATACCGACCTTGAGAGTCGAATTCTTCTTGCGCGGCGCAAAAAAATGCATGCTGCATTGGTGACTCTAGATATAGAGAAGGCTTATGATAGTGTAGAGCCCCGAATTTTATTGCACAGATTAGAATCGCTATGCTTTCCACAATACTTAATTGATTGGATATCTACATTCCTACAAAACAGACAATTTTACTGTTCATTGAATGGAGTTCATTCTAGCAAATATCAACAAACCAGAGGTGTCCCTCAAGGGGCAGTTCTCTCGCCCGTGCTCTTTAACATTTTAATGAGTTTAATTCCCACTCATCAGGAGATCCGCACGTATGTCTATGCGGATGACATCGCATTCTTTACGGCTGCACCTGACATTCAATCCCTCAACAGGCGCCTGCAATCGTACCTAAGCTTCCTTCAAAATTGGTTAGATGACTTAAAATTTAAATTAAATGTTAAAAAGTGCGCGTTCCTTGTTTTCCAAATTCAGGATCCGGTAACTCTTGCTCTAACATTTAAGCAGGAAATGATTCCTCAAGTTAAGTCTTAGAAATATCTAGGGGTGATTTACGATGACCATCTGGCATGGAGGGATCACATTGAACATGTTGCAGCGAAGGGGGCACGTGCTGTGGGTATGTTGCGCAGGTTAAGCAGTCCAAGGTCTGGGATGCGGCGAGACGCACTATTAATGATTTATGTTATGTATGTCCGCCCAATTATAGAATTTGGATCTGTGTTATTTTCTGGTTCACCTGCTTACAAAATTCGTCCGCTTGTTCTTTTAGAGCGGGAAGCGCTTAGATTATGCCTTGGGCTCCCCAAATTCGTGGCTAATAATGTACTATACCTTGAAGCCCGAATACCACCGTTAATAACTAGATTACAATTCTTGACTGTCCAGACGTATCTGAAAATATATGAATCACAATTCCACCGCTCCATATCAATTTTTTGTTGCGAGCCAGACTCCTTTTTTGGAGTCGTATGGCCTCGGTTTCATACCCCGCAGGTAATTCTAGTGCAAAATCTGTTACAACCTTTGCACGTAGTCCTTTCTAACATCTTTCCAACAAAAGTAAGTGCATCGTCGGTTCAAATTATCTTTGATGACATTTTCCCAAATAATGCGAAACACTTAGCACCTCACATTTTAAATGGATTATTAGAAGATCATTTACAAAGTCTTCCAGTTAGCATAACAATAGCAACGGATGCTTCTCAATTTAATGAAAAAGCCGGCGTTGGAATATACTGTCCGCTTTTAGACTGGGCTTTTTCAGTCCGTCTTCCGGATTTTACTCCAATTTTCCAGGCGGAGTTGCTGGCGGTGGTGCTTGCTCTGCGCAAACTAGACACAACATACTCAACAGTGGCTGTAATTACAGACTCTTATTCTTTGTGCTTGTCGCTTTCTTCGAATATGGATTCGCAAATTTTAAACACCTTTCTTTCATTGCTCCCCTCACATTTGAGGCTGTTACATATAGTGTGGGTACCAGGACACAGCAATGTGACAGCCAATGAGATTGCAGACAGACTAGCCAAAGATTCTCTGAACGGCCCTGTATTGCCCATCCTCCCGGCAACAGCGTACATAACAGCAGCAAGATTTCGGCGGCGTGCCTTATTAAGCACGCAGTCTGGATCTATTTTATCCTCGGATGACTACCTGCACCTCAAGTATTCGTGGAATAGGAAATCATGTCAATCAAGGCAGACTGAGGTCTCTCTAACAAGGCTACGCTGTCGTATTCCGCCCCTAAATTTCTATATGCACAGGTCTGGTTTGGCGCTTTCTCCTGTCTGCGCATTCTGCGGGGAACCGGAAACAATAGACCATTTCTTGATATTTTGCCGCCGTTTTACCATGATGAGAAAACGGTACTTAGAGAAGCCGTTACAACAGCTGGGTCTTAATTTGAGCAGCCAAATTTTATTATCGTTCGGTGCCACCATGCTTGGGTACAGCCACAGGTATGTTTTCAACGCCATTCAAAACTTCTTAATAGAAACAAAACGTCTACCTGACTAATATGCTTTGAAGTTTTATTCTGTACATATAAATCTTACTATTCTCTTACTGCGTGCGTTAGTATTTACTATTATATATTTTGGTTTATCATATCTACATTTCCTTTTCTATTCCCTAGCATTTATTATTATTTTTTTTTCCGATGTAGTTATACATCTCAAAATCTAATATCTCTGCACCCCAATTCTTGGCCGATCCCCCTATGTGGGTATGTGCCATCACATTAGAGGAGAACAACAACAACAACAGTTGGTAGTGTGCGCGTGTGTTGTGGATCTTCTCCTGTGTTTGTCTTTGTTTGCGCCACATATCTGAATACGATGATGCACCAACTAGCCTCTCAAGCCGTTATTTTGAGGCCTTTTGCTTCGGCAGAGAACAGCCCTACAATTCTGGCGACAAGGGCATCCAAGTCGCATCCAGGCGTCGCTTGAAGTATGATAAGGTAGTCATCCACATACCTCAGAACTTTCAGAACACCCATGCCTGTCAGGAAGTCACACATTCGTCGGTCCACGGCAGACAAGTAGATGTCACAAAGCACCAGTGCCACAGATGAACCTATGCATATCCCTTCTTTTTTGACAAAGAATTTGTTGTTAAAGAATATTGCTGTGGAATTGAGATAAAACTTAAGCAGGGTGATGAAGTTGTCAGTGCTTAGCCCTGATGAGCTCTCGAAGTTGATTTCGCTAGAGCACTCAATCTTCTCCCGGACAGTTTCAAGGAGCCTTCCTTGTGGAACAGAATAATAAAGATCTTCCACGTCTACGGAAAAGGCTGTCTTTGCTGATTTCAGGCTTTGAAGAGCTTCTACTGCGTCAGTAGAACTTTTAACCAAGAAGGGATCCTCAAGTGGCAGGGACTTAAGCTGCTGCTGCAGGAACTTACTTACTGCGGCTTGCCAGGTTCCTTTTTTCCGAAACGATGGTCCTCAGTGGGCATTCAGGATTGTGTGTTTTGCCTGAAAAGAATACTTCTAAGAAGTGATTCTTGGATTTTTTCGCGACTTCCTTAACTTTATCAAGGGAAAGATCCTGCAGCAACTGCACAGCAATAGCTTTCTGCTTTTTGGAGCGAAATTTAACCTCTTTGAAATTCTTTCCTAATGCTTCAAGTGCTTTTTCTTTAAAAAGCGTTGCAGGCATGACCACAAAGCCCCCTTCTTTATCAGCCTGTAGTGCGGTGGCTCCGCAACGCTGTATTGCCTTAGCTATCTTCATAATGGGAGGCTTCCTTCCCTGGAGTGCGTCCACTGTTCGTAGCAAGCAGTCAACGCCGTCGCCAATCACTCTCACCTTGTTAGCTTCTTTGGCTCGAAGATTATGTCGAAGAGTTACAATTTCATAATCGTTGCTGACACGGCAATAATAAGGTAGAGTTTCGTAATTCAAATCGTCTTCAATGTAGATGGATACTCCACCACCACGTCGGCTTTTGCGATTAATGGTGAAGTTTTTGTAACCGTCAATGCGAACCATATTACAACCATCAAATTACCAAGTTTCTGTAACCATTATAATGTTATATTTGAAAGAGAACTGGGTCAGCAGATGGCTAATGTTATCTTCTTTATTTATTGCGGCGCGTGCATTAAATTGTAATACCGAGCTATCACAGGAGCAAGGCGGTTTTATACAGTCTGGAAGAACAAGTTCCTTGTAATCCATTAGGAAAAAAGCCGAGCGCTATGTGTGCTTAGTGCGCGCAGATGTGCTTAGGTATCGGGAGACGGTGGTTTGTCTTTCTCGTGCGAGGAAGAAGAGTCGAGGGGCTGTGTAGAGACTATCTTGACAAGATCGTGCTCATGGTCTATATGAATGCTTTTTGAGCGAATATTTTCCCATTTTGTGTCCAAACCGACTTCCAGTGCTGTTCTTTCTTACATTTTATTGTTATTCCAAGGAGTCGTTTCAGATAGGGGCAGAAGTGCTCATTAACGTAAATGGCAGCTTTGCTGTTGATTCCAATGTCTTCGTTGTTGATTCTAGCCTTTCTTGCTTTTTGAAGAGTAGTGTCACGTTTTGCACGAGACTTCAACTTAACTTGATGCTTGGTGTTAATCCATTGGCCACCAAAACGACGAAAACAGTGGCCTTTAAATGTGTTCTTATTCTTTCAGACAATATATCCACTATTTGTCACCTGGTGGCGCTGCTCAGAGGAATCACTTGCCAGAGCGCCGTCTGCTCGAGTGCTCCCACGGGATATGGTTTGCTAATACTCTACCGGGTATCCCAGCTGACTTGAACCAAGAGTTACAAAACAATATATTTCAGGTAGGTCAGTGAAGCAGTTGCATACAACTGCCAGCCTCCTTGTGCACCACAGGCAATTTTTTTTGCTTTACAATTACTTAATTAGCTAATTAAGTTCTTTTTCTAACTTACTAAATATTCGCTTAGACCAAAAACGGGAATTGGAAAGTTTTAGAGCACCTTAAGAAACACCCATTCTACTATTTGCGATAAAGAAAGTCGCGTGTATATCTCCAGGCTCAAAAGAAAGGCCGCGAAATACAAATAATACCACGTGACGCGCATTGGAGCGTCGCGATTGTGGTGCTCTTACTCGTGGTTTGAGCGAACGAAACCAACTACGGCCGTGACGCGATAGTCCCGTTGCCGCGGCAGGCTGAAATGTTGGCGATGGTTGGAGCGAGCTCGAAGTCGCCGATCTTGGCAAGGCCTGCGCACCCCAGCAGCCTACTTCACGACAGGCGGATGGCGATAAAGTACCAGCTAATGACGGTGCGAGCGTGAATCTGAGTCGAGTCACATGATGTCATCTCGTTCCTTTACCTAAGCCTGTACGCGCAGATTCAGTGGCTGATACCTTATCGCTCATCCCCTTGTCGTGACGTTCGCTGATGGGAGAGAAGGTGATGCAGAGGCCTTAAAGGAACCTCAGGTGTGTAGGCTCGTCGCGCTCGTTGCTATTTGCACCGTCACGTGGGCCGGCTGTCTAACGCGGGCTAAGAACCCATCGCAGGCATATCGGCCTGTCGCTTTAACGCGGCCTAGGAGACACGGCCGTGGCTCTTTTTGTTCACTCAAACCACAAATGAGAGCATCACAATCGCGGCACGCAAATGGGCTAGTTACTTGGTTTTATTTGTATTTCGTGGCTTTCTTCTGAGCGCGGAAAAAAGATATACGTGATGTTTTCGTTATCGCAATGACAGGAATGTGGGTTTAGGAAGGCACTCTACAACTTTCCCATTCACAGTTTTGGTCTAAAGTCGATGTTTATTAAATTAGAAACATTAACATAATAACACAATTACATAATTGCAAACCAAAATTCCTATAATGCGTAAGGAGGCTGGCAATTGTATGCAACTGGTTTCACTGACCTACCACAAATATATTATTTGTAACCGTCCAGCCAGGGCTCACCATCATTAGAGGCCATGGCTCAGCCCCATTACAGGATCGCCCAGCCAGACACAGCTTTAAACAGTAAAAAGGGCACAGGTTTAAAGCTGACTTTAGTTTCACAAAGCTCCACATAAGAGGAGTGCGGAAACAGGAAGCATCCGAGAGAGCGAGAGCATCAATCGGTGATAATGGCACTTTGCATCGGTGATAATTAAACTTTGGATCCAGTGCTGGATGGGACTGCAGTTGTGGCGGTAGGAAGAAGGAAAAGAAAATGCACGGGCCTGCTACTGGCTCTGTAGCTGAGACGTGCCTCAGGGATCGGTGTTGTCTCCATTGCTATTTAATATATTAATGAGAGATATTCCTGTTCATCCAAATATAAAGGTGTACGTGTATGCGGATGATATTGCCTTTTTCTCTTCTGCACGAGGTGTTCATTCCTCATATCAGCTATTGCAAGCCTACTTGAATGCACTTGAAGTTTGGCTGGGTAAAGTAAAATTAATTCTCAACGTGAACAAATCCTCAGTACTCGTTTTCCCACCGGCACACCCTCTACCCTCTTTATATCTCCCTTGCGTATTGCGGTTCACAAATCCCACAGGTTGAATCCTTAAAATACTTGGGTGTATTATACCACTCCAAACTAGACTGGCGGCCTCATATCAAAAGTTATTGCCTGAAAGGTGAGCGAGCCCTTGGTTGCCTGATTCGAATTAGCCATAAGAAATTTGGTATGTGTAGAGATACTCTTTTGTTTCTCTATAAAACTTATTTGAGACCAATTCTGGAGTTCGGCTGTGTTCTTTTCTCGGGCAGTCCTAATACAAACTACGACCTTTGTTGCTACTGGAGAGGCTCGCTTTACGAATATGTTTGGGGTTGCCAAGAACAGTTTCAAATGCAGTCCTCTATTTAGAGGCCCGTGTACGTGACTTGAACTCTAGATTTGAGCTCCTCACGGTGCGAACCTTTTTACGAGCACTAGAATCTCTGTCTGGAGTGGCTTCTCGCATTTTTATTACACACCAATCTCAGTTTCTAGATTATCATTGGCCGCAATATAAGAAACCACAATTTGTATTTACTCAGTCCTTGCTGTCCAAAATTGCAGTTTTGCTTATGTCAGTAAGACGTGTTGGCAATGTTCAAGCTACTTCCACACTGTGCTTTGACCAGTCGTTGCCATCTAATGCAAAACACTTGACTACCACGGTAAAAAGGGACACCTTGAAGATTATCTATTACTATATCCACGACACGTAGCTATTTTCACAGATTCCTCACAACGAAATGAAAAAGCAGCAATAGGGATTTACTCCCAAGCACTTGATTGGAGTTTTTCTGTACGGATCCCTGATTACACACCAATATTTACGGCTCAATTGCTTGCAATTGGTTTGGCCCTTCAAAACGTTCCCGGTAATGTTACTCACGTAATCATACTCTCTTACTTCATGTCAGTCTTAGCAGCATTAGAAAGTCCGAAAATGCGTCTTTGGAAACAAACCCTGATGTTTTTCCTTCCGATACATTTACAGGAAGTACGTTTTCAGTGGGTTCCGGGACACTACGGCATCGCTTCTAATACAATGGCGGATTATTTAGCAAATTCAGCTCTCAGTGGGCCTGTTGCCGATTTTGTACCCAAGATTATCTTGCTAAATATATCCCGTTTTGAACGATTTCAAACATTAAACTCCTTGAGCCATGAGCCACTCCTCGCGACTACGGATTTTAACCATTTAAATTTCCATTGGAATGTCCGATGTTGTACCTCGAGGCAATGTGAGGTTTCCATGACGCTCATGCGTTGTAGAATTCCTTCGCTCTATCTTTATTTATGTCGCTCTGGATTCACGCCGTCGAATCTTTGTGCGTCATGTAATGACGTGGAAACAATTGAACATTACATCCTCTCCTGCCACAGGTATGCTACTCAGAGAAGAAATTATCTAGAAATACCTCTTACTCGCCTAGGATTGCCATTTACAGTTCCTGTCCTCCCCTCCTTTGGTGCAACCGTCAAAGGATATGCCCTAAAAACGGTGTGTGACTTACTTCATAATTATAATATTGCTACTGGAAGATTTGTGTGTTAGCGCTGATCTGTCCGAATTGTATTTTTTCTTCTCTTTATTATTTTTAGTAATTTACAATTTTTTTCCTTTTTTTCATTGCTTTCTATTACATCGCCTCAAAATTTCAAGTTACTTCAGCAACACTAGCTCCTAATTATTAGGTTATCTATATCATACAGTCAAATCGACATTATCAAAAATATTATGTCACCTACAACGAATTCTGGCCAATCCCCCACTGTGGGTATGTGCCATTACAACGAGGGAGAAGAAGAAGAAGCTGAGCCACCTCCTCTGCCTCGTGCGGACAGAAGAGAAAATAGAGAAGAAAGAAGAAGAAGAAGGTGAGAAAGACGCGCGCCGCAACAGCCATCGTCCACTACCGAAGCGGTGGCGGGTGCAATGACTGCCTACAACAGATAAAAATTCGATGGCAGGCCAGCCCTATGCCGCAAGCAGCGGTGACACACCTGTCCCGGCCCCAACAGGGAAGGATCATCCACCCCTATATCTAGATGGGACGGCAGTGCAGTCTTGGGAATCTCTCCGGGGAAAGGAGGTTGCTATATGGTACAGCTGACGCTAAAGTGTGGTGTTGTTGCACGCCGTCCTTCATAGGTACATAACGCCATTAAGAATGTTTTTAATATGCAAGCGCCTCTACCATTCATATAAGTTGCACACCACAGGTTTAAATTCTTTATGCAATTGGGGCTGGTACAAAAATAGCCAATGGAGTGTGCTGTGCCGTCACTGTGGGGAACAACCGCTCGTATGACCAGCGTGACAGTCTGGCCTTGCATGTTGGCGTCCATGCACGATGGCTCACACGGGGAAGATTGGGAATGAATATAGTGATAGATAATGCATTCATTTGTCATTCCTCAAATATTTCGAGTGTTTTCCAAAACATGTCGTTTTTCCACTGTGCAGAAAAATTAAATGAAAATGTGAAAAATGAATGCACTTATGATACTGATGTACATGCACGTATTAATGTGCCTTCTTGACTACGTACTAGGAGCTGCAATCCGCGACAATGCTCGAGAAGGCCCTCAAACAGCAAGTTATGTAAAATAAGCTGAGTATGGACTTGATAGATGAACCACATTTTGCGAAACAATCGATTTAATGAGCATAGTATGACGCAAACATCTGCACTTGTAAATTTTGGGAGAGATATGTTGCCGCAAATACACAAAATAAATAAACAATGGCAATGGAAAAAGACACAAATGATGTCAACTACGACCGTTTATCTCAATAATGCATTAACATACATTTATAAGCTGACACATTATCTGAAAAACAACCTTACATAGATATATATATATACTTGGTTTAGCAACATCGTACAAAAGCGCCACTCTGAAGGGCTTGATTGCCATCCCAGACTTCAATCGCAAGGAGCTCCTGGCAATTCAGCTATCTCATGCGGCCTCATCATCCTAAACAAACCAACACCAAAAATCAATGCCTGACCCACAGAAATGCCCTATGCTTATTACCAAATGCTAGAACCATGCTCATGAACTTTTGCTCACAACGTTGTCAACTACAATGCAATATTTGGGGGGTAAAGGGACCTTCAAAGCTATAGCATTAAAATTTAATGAATTAACGCACAACAAAAACAGATAAGCAATGAATATAAATTATGTTTAAGGGACGTTTGTCATGCTTACTCTACGTTCTTGGATTTAGTTTGAGCATACGCGCTACCTTGTTTGAGGGCTTGCGAAACTCGATGAAGTCGTGAGCTCTGCTGTGTAGGGCCACCCAAGATAGACAGGTCACGGCAGAGAGTTCTGACAAAATGTGATTCACTGGAGAAGGTAATGGCAACCCACTCCAGTATTTCCTGCCAAGAAAACCCTATGGCCAGTCACAATACCATTACTGATATGGCGCCGGAAGATGAGCCCCCCAGGTTGGAAGGCGTCCCACATGTTACTGGGGATGAACAAAGGGCGATTCCTAGTAGCTCCAGGACGAATGAAGCGGCTGGGAAAAAGCCAAAAGGACGCTCAGTTGTGGATGTGTCGGGAAGCGACCGGAAAGTCCGATGTTGCAAGGAGATATATCACATAGCAACATGGAATGTAAGATCTATGACGCAAGGTAAACTAGATGTCGTCAAGCGAGAAATGAACCGATTGAACATTGATATCTTGGGTATCAGCGAGCTCAAGTGGACCGGAATGGGAGAATTTAACTCCGGCGACCATTATGTATTTTATTGTGGGCACGAATCCAAGAGAAGGAATATTGTCGCTCTCATAGTAAACAGAAGAATGGGTAAAGCAGTGCTAGGGTACAACCCCAAAAACGACCGAATGATTTCACTTCGGATCCAAGGTCACCCTCTCAACATAACAGTTATCCAAGTCTATGCACCGACCACTACTGCTGAAGAAGCTGACGTTGAGAGATTTTATGCGGACCTACAATGCCTTTTAGACCGCACCCCATCATCAGACGTCGTTTTTCTCGTAGGAGACTGGAATGCTAAGGTCGGGAGTGAAGAAATATCCGGAATTGTAGGCAAGTTCGGTCTTGGCGAGTCAAATGAAGCTGGACAGAGGCTAGTAGAGTTTTGTCAAGAAAACAACCTGACCATAGCGAATACTCATTTTCAACAGCACAAGAGGCGCCTGTACACATGGACTTCACCGGACGGTCTGTACAGGAATCAGATCGATTATATTCTTTGCCGGCAGAGATGGAGAAGCGCTATACAACCAGTAAAAACAAAGCCTGGGGCCGATTGTGGCACCGATCATCAGCTTCTTGTTGCCAAAATTAAGCTTCGATTGAGGAAAACTCAGAAAACTAGAAGGCCTTTCAGGTATGATCTGGATCAAATTCCATTAGAATATGCTGTGGAAGTGAGCAATCGATTTCAAGAATTAGATCTAGAAGACAGAGAGCCCGAAGAGATGTGGACTGATGTTCGTGATATAATACAAGAAGCTGCTACTAAGGTAGTTCCAAAGCAAAAGAAATGCAAGAAAGCAAACTGGTTATCTGAAGAGGCTTTGCAAATAGCTGAGGAAAGGAGGATGGCAAAAGTTATGGGGGAAAGAGAAAGATACAAGGTTCTCAATGCGGATTTTCAGAAAATAGCAAGGAGAGATAAGAATGCCTTCCTGAACATACAGTGCCGAGCAGTTGAGGACAACAGCCAATTAAGGAACACAAGAGCTCTGTACAAGACAATCAAAGATATCAAAGGAAGCTTCTGTGCTAAGCTGGGCGTGATAAAGGACAAATGAGGCAAGGACCTCACTGAAGCCTCAGAGATAAAGAAGAGGTGGCAGGAATACACAGTAGAACTGTACAAGAAGGACACGAATGTGCAAACCCAACATAAGACGGTTGTGATTACTGATCTCGAGCCGGGCATCCTGAAGAGTGAAGTTGAATGGGCCTTAGCCAGTCTTGCTAAGAAGAAAGCCAGCGGAAGTGATGGCATTCCAGTTGAGTTGCTTCAAAACCTCAACCATGACGCTGTTAGCATTCTGCATACATTATGTCAGAAGATTTGGACAACCCTGCAGTGGCCACAGGATTGGAGGAGGTCAGTTTACATCCCCATTCCAAAGAAAGGCAGTGCCAAAGATTGTACCAACTACCGCACGATCGCACTTATCTCGCATGCTAGCAAGGTGATGTAGAAAATCCTCCAAGGTAGGCTGCAGCAGTATGTGGATTGGGAGCTTCCGGACGTGCAAGCTGGGTTTCGCAAGGGCAGAGGAACTAGAGACCAAATTGCCAACCTCCGCTGGATCATGGAAAAAGCGAGAGTTCCAGAAACCTATCTACTTCTGCTTTATTGATTATGCGAAAGCGTTTGAATGCGTAGATCACAGCAGATTGTGGCAAGCTCTCCAAGAGATGGGAGTTCCAATTCACCTCATCTGTCTCCTCAGGAACCTGTATGAAGGACAAGAGGCCACAGTCAGAACTGGGCATGGTCTTACCGATTGGTTTCCGATTGAGAAAGGAGTGAGGCAAGGCTGCATACTGTCGCCCTGCCTATTTAACCTATATGCAGTGTGCATCATGAGGAAGGTCGGTCTGGACGAGTCTTCATATGGAGTGAAGTTTGCTGGAAAACGTATCAACAACCTTAGATATGCGGGTGATACCACTTTAATGGCAGAAAGTGAAGTGGAACTCAAGAGACTTCTGATGCGCGTACAAGAAGAGAGTGAGAAGTTTGGGCTTAAACTGAACATCAAAAAGACAAAGATTATGGCGTCTTGCCCTATCAAGTCCTGGAGCATCAATGGACAAGAAGTGGAAACTGTGACAGATTTTCTCTTCTTGGGCTCCAAGATTACCTCGGAAGGAGACTGCAGCCATGAAATTAGGAGACGCCTGCTTCTGGGAAAGAGAGCAATGGTTAGCCTTGACCGCCTAGTAAAGAGCAGAGACATTAGTCTGCCAACCAAGATCCGTATAACTCGTGCTATGGTCTTTTTAGTTGTGATGTATGGATGCGAGAGTTGGACTGTGAAAAAGGCTGACCGCCGAAGAATTGACGCGTTTGAATTGTGGTGCTGGCGAAGACTCTTGAGAGTTCCTTGGACTGCCAGAAGATCAAATCAGTCGATATTGTCGACCATAAACCCTGACTGCTCATTGGAGGGTCAAATTCTAAAGTTAAAACTCAGCTACTTTGGTCATCTGATGAGAAGAGAGGAGTCGCTGGAGAAAGATTTGATGTTGGGAAAGGTTGACGGTCGCCGGAGAAGGGGTAGGCAGCGAACGCGATGGTTAGATGGCATCCTCGAGGCACTGCAGATGAAGTTACGTGATGTTAGGAACATAGTGAGAGACCGGAAAGCGGGGCGTGAAATGGTCCATAGGGTCACGATGAGTCGGACACGACTGAACGACTGAACTGAACTGAACTGAAGGGGCGCCCGAGCGTGGAGCCAGCTCTTGCATTTTCCTGTGTGTATGGGGGGGGGGGGGTCACTTTTAGTTGCTGCAAAAATGTGTTCATTTTTCTCTCTTATTATAGGCCGCTGGATTATTTAGTGCGGGCTGCGCTCGGGCAGCTAGCAGACGACACAGGTGATATGGAAGTAGGGAGCATGGGCGGTACATCATAGAACGTAACGTTTAGTACAATCTAAGGACAGTGCTCGTTTCTGCCAGCCATGGTAGACATCGTGTGTGTCTTTTTCCACTTCCATTGTTTACCTAACTTGTGTATGTTCGGCAACGTATTTGTTCTCACAAGTGCAGATGTTTGTGTCGTACTATGCTCAATAAATCGATTAATTCACAAAATATATTTCATCTCTCAAGTCCGTACTCAGTTTATTTTACTTGAATTGCTTTTTGAGAACCTTCTTTAGCGTTGCCCGGGTTGTAGCTCCCAGTACGTACTCGGGAAGGCGCAATAATACGGGGTTGTACATAAGAATCATAAGTGCATTCATTTTTGACTTCTTCATTTATTTTTCTCCACAGTGGAAAAAGGACGTGTTTTGGAAAACACTCAGAAATATTTGTCAAGTGCCAAATGCATGCACTATCTATCACCTTATTTGTTCCCAATCTTCTCCGTGTGAGCCATCATGCGAGGACACCAACAAGCAAGACCGGACTGTCACGCTGGTGATGCTAGCGATTGATCCCCACAGTGAAGGCACAGCGGACACCATTGGCTTATTTTGTACCAGCCCCAATCGCATAATGAATTCAAATGAGAGGTGTGCTGCTAAAGTTTTAATAAAGTAGAGGCGATTTCATAATAAAACCATTCTTATAGAGTTTATGCATGCATTACTGCGGACCGCAGACTATACGCGGATACGCGGCGAGACTATGCACGACGGAGCGTCGTCTGCAATGCAGGCTGCAATATCAAAGGACAAGTCTATTTTTGGGGGGATGTTTGACATAGTTGCCGACCCTTGTGCGGAATCGCTTGATGAAGATACTACCGCACGAAATCGATATATAATAAGGCATGTCTTACCTTATTGACGCATGATAGTTCGAATTACGACGGCGACGACGCCAGCACGACCAACGGTCGCCTATCACCGTATGTGAGGCTTTCGGTCCCGCAACGCCGACGGAACTGATCAGTGGATGGTCGCTCGATCTCTTTTGGTCGGATCGGAGGCTGAGCGAGGACTTGAAACCCTCTGAGTGAACAGCCAGAGCAGCTGCACTTGTAGCTACACCATGTTAGAAAAAAATAGATAGCTACACTTTATATGTTCCTACTTGCCATCAGCAATGACCTTGGCCAGAAATGTTAGTCGGTGCCGAACTGCCGGCCCGTTCAGCGACGAATAAGCCTAGCTCGAGTACGCGAGGTTCGGGTCTAGAGTTTCGGCGATTATGGAGCGCGCATTCAAAAGCTTTAGCGGTTTCACGTCGCCATCGAGTGTACTTTTCGCAATAAGGACCCCGAATGAACGACTGCTTACATCACAAAGCGAGGGAAAATTGAGCGTGAAGCGTCGATGTGTGATCTTTTTAGGCGAGCGCAGCCGGCAGCTGCCGGTGCCGCTTGTGTTTATACACGGCGCTTTTTGCAGCGCAGTTGTAGTTTGTGAAAAAATAAAGGTGCAACCGGTGTGAAAAGAAGTGGATAGTTTTCATAATGCTTGCTCAGCTTGCCATTTATTGCATGCGCACAAGCAGCATACATCCAGTCATTACAAAAGCTATGTAAACAAACACGCTGGGGCAGGGGACCATGCTGTCGTAATTCGCGACTCGGCGTGTTGATGAGTTTAGGGTTCACATACTAAGTACTAAATGGTGTATGCTTACGAGGAAGCACTCACGAGTCATTTGCTGGAGAAGCACTAGAAGAACACAAGGTGAGGCTCGGGAGTCGGTCGCAGTCGCGCGCGCGGCTGCGGGGGAGGCGAGACGTAGTCGGCGGCTGCAGGCATGCAACGGCGGTAAAGGCACGCAACGAAGAGCAATCGAATCGCGTTGCGTTTTGCGATGACGGCAGTGAAGCGGCGGCGATTAAAGCTTTCATGCCCTGGCCGTGGCCAGGCTGACCATATAGTTTTGCAAAAATGCTTTGCCTGCCGAAAATAATTAAGTCTAACTAGCACGCGCATATAAAAGCAAGCCAAGAGGTACCACTTCGTTCAAAAGGTTTGTGTGCTCTTTTCTGTCGCAAGAAAAGCTCTCGCCTTAATGTATGCTTGTTTACTCTTAATTTTTGGACCGAAAGAGCAACAGCAAAAGCTTAGCTATCAGGCACATAACGCTAACCCCTTCCCCCTTTCGCGGCGCGGGTACACGGCGGAAGGGAACGTTGGACAAGTGTCTTTTTATATGCTTGAGCGCTTCTTGCTAAAACAAGCTCAATCTCATAGCGTACGAATAATATGCTTCTGATTGTATGCCTAAATTATACAGCATGAGCCAGTCGATATCGCCCGCCTCGGCAATCTATAGACGATGCCTAAAACAAGTCCGAGGCCCACTAAGGTCGCATATTATAGTTAAGGCTTTTCAAAGAAGAGAGAATATGTAAATAACATATTTTTGCTGAAAAAAAATTCAGTGACCACCATCCAAGGCGTGCGTGCAAGAGTGCAGCCTATATAGTCTACACCGTGAATAGCAGATGACATGAGAATGTTATCTTGTTGTGACGTCAACGGCCAATGGTTGCCCGACTAGAAAGTTGATTCCAATATTAATAATAAAAATATAATTTTAAAACTATGATCTGCACCGAATGAGCTCACATTTCGAGGATTCAGAATTTAACGTATGCGGAGTGAAATGCTATAACCAATTTATGGTTAGTTGTTAGCTGTCGTTATCCCTTTAATGAATCAAATGAACCATGATAGTGCATGCATGCGCTACATCTCAAACATTTCTGGCCAATTACCAAAGCATGTTCTTTCCACTGCGCTGCAAAAGTAAATACCAAACACTCATACCGTGTGTCACATGCTGACATTAACCTTGCATGAATGCGCATGCCTGAGTGCACACAGAGTTGAGGTCTGCTCTCATGCTCGAAAAAGTCCTTGAACAATGACATAAAAGAAGTCGATGCTAGAACTTGACAGATGAAATATAGGTTGCGAATTCGAACTTAGTACGATATGGAACGAACATCTGAGCTTGTAATATATGTGATGGAAGACAATGTCATGCACATACAAAATAAGTATGCAGTGACAATTAAAGATGCAATAGATGGGCACTGCGGATCAGCTGTAATGAGCACCTGCCAGCACCGTAAAAACAAAAGAAAATCTCATCTGAAGCCCTGTGGTCCTAGCCTATAGAAACAGCTGCAGACATTCCTAACCTCCCCATGCTCCCCATCACCTCTCCGTTTTCTGCAAGCTAGACGCGAACAGCCAACATAAAATCATCTTGGCAAGTTTGAGAAGTCTAGCAGCCTGCTGCCCAGAGCTGCCCACCTAGAAAAACAACGCCAGAACAACCCCAGTAAACACACGGCTGGACTGTACAGAGCCGAAATCTAAGAGACCCACTGATAGACACAAAGTCAAGAAAAAATACATAAAATCATCAAATATAACAGTAAAGTCTACTACTGTATTAAAAAAGAAATCATTGAAGAACTGTGATTGAGTCCCCTTGAGTAGAATTACATGTTTGGGAACAGAACAGATACAGTGACTTATAAATACTAAATACCACTTCTCATGTGCTGCCAAGCAGAAGCGAACCTGCTGAAAGGGCACAACAGTAACCAGTTCAAAAATTATTGCCATTACTTAACAATAAAAGACAATGGTAACTCATTAATCCAAGCATTGACTAGAGGGAAGTGCTTGAGAAATCTACTCAATCAGTGTCACATGCTGAGATGGCAGCAATAGCAATAATTAGTTGTAAAAATAAGCAAGTGACCCATTTTATGCAATGGCCTGCACAGATCATTCTCTGAAGATTACATAACGACTGCAACAATTAACACACACATATCACGGAAGGTAATAGTAGGCCTGTAGTAATTGCACATAGCAAAAAGTGATTGGTCAAAAGCCTGTGTGTTGCAACCGAACTACGCACTTTGCTGGCCACTAAAAAAATTAACCTTTACTTAAAAGTGGTAGAGCTGCCTTTACCTGAAATGATGAAATGGTTTATATCAGACGATACCAGCTCCCAAACCGTAACTAGCGTACTTGAGTGGCGACTTTTCTGTGTTGCAGTGCAACACGAAAGGCTGTAGATTGGTTGAATAGCATGTCCACATCTGCTACACTGTTCTTTTAAAGGACATTACTCCACATTCGCACACTTCAGGATAACAGGCAGCATGAGTAGACAAACATCCTTGCTCATATTTTGTTCTCAAGGCTGTCCAATACAGCAAACAATTGAAGAAATGCAATTTAAAGATCGGCCAAACACACCCATTAATGGATCGTTCGTTTCTCACTTTCTGATGTGGATGCTTTTTTATTCGGTAAAATGTACAATTATCAACACGCATTGCTTAGAGCTCGTGTAAGGTTACCTCTCAGGAGATAAGATTTTGAATTAGAGGGATGCCACTGGACAGCACACTACAGAAAAGCAACTGGAGTGGCTGAGGCTTCAAAAGGCATAATCATACATACTTACCGGGATGAAGACCAAATCAAAGATGCTTCCCGCTATCAACACCAAAAAGCAACCAAAAAGAATTTACAAATTGTTGCCTGTGTTAGTGACAGCCTGTTCATAACAGAGGGTGATATAAGGGGTGCCATGAGCCTTAATGTGTCTGATGAATTTATTAGGCAAAGCGGTGAAAAAGCAGGAATCCGATAGGATGGCTACACAAAAGCCCTAACTTACAGGCACTTCCCGAGAAAAAACGCTTATTTTCGCTCAAGAGCAACTTCAAAGAAAAGATTATGAATGCGGAAATGTCGCTTTTGAAGAAGAAAGTAGCTTCTGTAGTAGGTCTGCCTAGAACCAAAAAGAGTGCCACCTAGTTGCTAAAAATTAAATGATTATACCTTTGTCCTTTTACCTGTGGCTTGCTTTCTTATATACCATATTTGTTTTGCTGCCGAGGCTTTGTAACTTCCATTAAATACTGCTGTTTTAAGGTATGATCACCTTCATGTCAATGACCTCAAGCCAAGCACTCAAAAATTCTTAAACGTGTGAGGGGAGGGGGGCTACCACAAGGACAGCCTCTGGCCTCTTCCATGCATTGATGGTCAGCTCAGCTCCCGAGATTATTTTGTAATCATTGATAGCAGCTTCTTTCTCACCTGCTAGAAGGACCTTACAAGCATAGAAAAAGCTGTCGGGCTACTGGTGTTGTCCAAAAAACAGCGCGAACAAATGGGGATGAAAGCAAGAAGGCACAGGAATAAGCGCTGACTTTCACTGGTGTAACCTATTTCCATCCCACCAAAGAGCTTTTTTCCAAGTATGATATACTTTCGGTGTTCCAGTTATTTGATTACAGACTTATATTGACTTATAAGTCTCACATAAAATCAAATAGCAGTTGTATAATTTCACTTGCAGACATAAAAGAAAATCCTGGAAGCAGTCAAACTCGACATAAAGAAAAATACCTTGTTCCAGTACCTCGCAAATACGCATATACACAGTCACTGCATTATACTGTACCCAAATTGTTGAATAAGCTACATTTTGCCGGACTTGATCCAGTTTGCGTGTCGAACCACGATGTCAGCCTCTATTGTCGAGGAGAGCTGTCATGAATTTCAATATTTTTTTTTGCGGCTTTGTGTACCATTGTTTTCTGTATCAGCAGTGCTTTCCCACTTCTCTCCTTGTATCTTTGTGCTGTATTTTATAACGTTCCTTCGTTCGTACAGAAGGAACAGTACAATGTTTTACCCGTTTTTTATTTGTATAAACGTGTTTAGCTATAAACATGTGAATTAATTTTTTCTCCTGTCTGCTGCTGTGCCAACCTTGTAAGGAGGCCAGGACCCCGTCAAGCTGTTTTTACAGCTTTTAGTTCTGGCCCCTCCTTTTCTTGCTAAAAGGAAATAAACTTGAACTTGGACTAAAGTTTAATCGCAGGAAACACGTTTATATAAGGAACAGAAACAATAAAACACCAAAACCTGTTGCTGTTCTTTATACAAATGTGTTTCCTGCGATTATACTTTTGTTGAGAGTCAGCGTCTGTTCCTGTGGTTTCTTTCTTTCGTCCCCGTTCGTGCGCTCTGTTTTTTGGATGATGTATCACCAACTCGCCTATCCTAACTGGTGTTTATTCACCTACTGGTGAATCAACACCAGTTACAAGGTGTTGATTCCTAATTGACAGCGCTTACTTAACCACACGGAGAGAGTATACACATAAAAAGCGAACACAGGCTCTGAACTTCAAATTTATTCTGCAACCACCGATACTCTGCTATACACCCACAAAACCACCGACTAGTGGAGGTTTTCGACACTCGTGGCAGCAAGAAATAACATGGCAAATAAAAAAAGCAAATTACCGTAAGGGCAAACCAGTACACGGGTAGAAAAAATAGACGAATCATTTTTTAAGCCGCCATCACACGAAACAGAAGACTAATAAAAACAAAAAATTTGCTAATGTGGAAGGGGAGCAGAAAATGGGTAGCAGAGGTAAAGTAATTAGCACAGCAAAACGCATGGGATGAAACGCACTATACCTGAAAAAAAGGGGGCATGAACAACAAAAATGAAGCCAACAATTGACATTGCTAAATGCAGAAGACGAGCGTACTACATAACTAAACCAAAGTAAATGAAAGAAGCGCGCATGAGCAACAAGGGTGAAATCAACAACAATTAACATAGCTAAATGATGAAAATGAGGTGCATAAAACTGAACGAGAAAGATATCTGCAAATGAATTGAACAAATGAATGAATGCTAAAACCGAGCTGAATCAAACAAATCTAGAAAAGAAGGCAGTCTCTCTTTCCGAGAGTGAAATAAAGGGGGTTCTTACAAAATCATCCTTCAGCCTTAAAAACTTGGCGGCTTTAATTATTTCACATCTCAGCTTATTCCGAGGCGTTTAAAACTGTTGATTTTTTTCGAAGATTGGGTGCCTTGGCT
This sequence comes from Amblyomma maculatum, assembly GCF_055883805.1. Classification (NCBI taxonomy): domain Eukaryota; kingdom Metazoa; phylum Arthropoda; class Arachnida; order Ixodida; family Ixodidae; genus Amblyomma; species Amblyomma maculatum. The sequence continues at coordinate 619,622 of NW_028146745.1, forward strand.
TCTTTGAGCCGCAGGTCCTGCAGTGGATTGGCAGAGTCCTGACTGCTATCCCTGATAAGTCATTTTCGTGCTCCATTAGCCTGTGATTGATGCATCGGCCTGTTTGGCCTATGTATACATTAGGGCAAGTCAAAGGATAGGAGTTGATGCCTTCCGCACATGCTGCTAAGGGTTTTCTGTGCCTCTTGGTGCGGCTTCTTTTTTTGTTCTACTTTTTTATCGACGATCCGACAAAGCTGCAATAGCCACTTGGGGGCAGAAAAGAACGTCAACTCCTTTCTTTCCACTCTTCTTAATGTTGGGGGAAAATTGGTGCATGTAAGGAATCACTGCAACCTTTTTTGCGTTGCCTATTGGCTTCCGCCAGTGGTTCCTTTCTTTGCACTTGGTGGTTTTTAGCAATTTTTTGCGACAGTGGAGAGGATTTTCACCGTGTACCTTGATTGCGGGAGCCAGCATATTTTTTTTTCAAGACATTTTCTGGCAATTTGTCCTCGCATGACGTGTTCAAGGCGTTAACAAGAGCAGACCTTGATGATATTTCTTTTGACCAGCTCTGAACGAGCCAAGTCGTATTTTAGGACGGGGTTGGTGCCCCTTGGTTCAGATGCCCAGCACTTTGTCGCTTTGTCGGATCGTCGATAAAAAAAAAAGACGCCGCATCAAGAGGCACAGAAAACGCTTAGCAGCATGTGCGGAAGACATGAACTCTAACCCTTTGACTTGTCCTAAGGTGTACATAGGCCAAACCGGCCGATGCATCAATCGCAGGCTAATGGAGCACAAAAATGACATATCAGGGATATCAGTCAGTACTCTGCCAGCCCACTGCAGGACCTACGGCTCAAAGAAGCCATGCCACGAAATCTTCGAAAAAAAAATCATCAGTTTTGAACTCATCGGAATAAGCTGAGATGTGAGATAATTAAAGCCGCCAAGTTTTTGAGGCTCAAGAATGATTGTGTAAGAACCCCCTTCATTTCACTCTCGGAAAGAGAGCCTGCCTTCCTGTCTAGATTTGTTTGATTCAGCTTGGTTTTAGCATTCATTCATTTGTTCAATTCATTTGCTGATATCTTATCTTTCTCGTTGAGTTTTATGCACCTCATCTTCATCCTTTCGCTATGTTAATTGTTGACGTCACCCTTGTTGCTCATGCGCGTTTCGTTCGTTTACTTTGGTTTAGCTATGTAGTATGCTCGTCTTCTGCATTTAGCAATGTCAATTGTTGGCTTCATTTTTGTTGTTCATGGCCCCTTTTTTACGTTTAGTGCACTTCATCTCATGTGTTCTGCTACGCTAATTGTTTGCTTTACCTCTGCTACCCATTTTCTGCTCCCCTTGCACATTAGTACATTTTTTACTTTTACTAGTCTGCTGTTCCATGTGACGGCGGCTTAAAAGATAATTTGCCTATTTTGTTTTCTCCTTGTTCGGGTTCGCCCTTCCGGTACTTCTTTTGGTTTTTATTTTTCATGTTACTTTTTGTTGCTACAAGTGTCAAAAGTCGCCACTGATTTTTGCCTTTGTGGGTGCATAAGCAGAGTATCGGTGGTTATACAGTAAGTTGAAGTTCAGCGCCTGTGTTTGTCTTTGATGTGTTATTTACTATGTCCGTGTGGTTGAGCGCTGTCACCATGGCTTACAAGAATGGGCATTTTCTAATGCAGCAATATCTTTCCCCTATCCTCAAAGCGCACACTGAAAGTGCAACTTGAAAAGCTTTGCAGCCCATTCATTACACTAGCTTGGCTTCCTAAGCTCGCTGATATGAAGGCCACATAAAACATCTGAGGCACTCAAACCCAATTTGTAAAAAATGGTCCTGCTCACTGCAAATTCCGAAGAGGTTGGAAGGCCATCAAAGGTGCGTGGGAAGAGGTGAAGCCGATGCAACACTGTCGTACCAGTGCTTTACAAATTCTTGCCATGATACGTCTGCTGTTATCGAGCTCGGTGATGACTTTCTCAGCTACTTACCTTTCCGTGTGCACTACACATTGGTCCATACTCTCATTTGTGTGTGTATGTGTGTGTGTGTGTGTTTCAGCAAGCACGCAGCACGTCAATGAAAAGTTTCACAATTTTTTAAAAAGAGATACAGGATATTTAGCATTATTTTGCACAGCAACAAAGAATATTCTTTATGACCCCGACAATTATTCGTGAGCCATTTTTAGTAGCTTCTCTTTCCTATGAGTATGACCTAAATAGCAGCTTTACATTTTCGAGGTTTCAAAGCGGCTTTATAACAGCACGTCTATGCTGCAACTATAAAGCATGCGTACTGTTTTTAAGTGAATTTTCTGCGGAAGAAAAAAAGCACGCAAGGAAGTAAAAATGAACAATTGATTTTCTTCGGAATAACTCATGATTACTTTCTTGTTTGGCTGCTACACACGGCACTAATATTCAGAACATTCGCATACTCGAGCTGCTTACCCACCTGAAGTGCCCTAATACGCAATGACCTCCTTAGAGGGAACAGCCTAGGATACTGTAGCAATAGCGGATCGCACTTTGTGGGCATGTGTTTAGCCTAAGGCCGCAGTTGGTCCACCTGTGCAGCATATGCAGGGAAATAAAGCATTTATTACCATTATTCATGCTAGTGCCTTTTGAGAATTATGTTACGGAAGTAGAATACATTTACGAGCTTAATGCAGTTCCCGGGACTCCTTTAGCGAACGTCCACCGGGGTGGCGCAGTGGTTACGGCGCTAACTACTGTTCCCAAGGACGCGGGATCGAATCCCGGCCTCGGCGGCTGCTTTTCGATGGAGACGAAAAGCAAGGCGCCCGTGTGCTGTGCGATGTCAGTGCACCTTAAAGAACCCCAGGTGGTCAAAATTTCCGTAATCCTCCTCTACGGCGTCTCTCATAGCCTGAGTCGCTTTGGGACGTTAAACCCCACAAACCAAACCAAACCTTTAGCAACCAAGCAAACATCCACCCTGAACGAGCAGCTGTCTCTTCGACCGCACTTTCAAAGAACCTCAAAGACAGTGCCAAAAGTATTGCTGTACACCTGGAATTGCAAGAAACGAAACTATAAGGCCTCACTCAACCGGACGTAAAAGTGACTGCCGATGCATATTTGTCATGGTAGAAAAATTGAAGTTATTAAAACACGTATGCACAAGAACAAATACTTGTGTGTCTGCAGAAATTAATTAGCGGTTAGAGCACTGCCAAAATAAATAGCGCCTGCGCGCTTCCCATGTTCGAACAAGCGACAATGCCACTGCTCCCAGTACAAGTAAGTAGCGCTTGGTAAAACTGAGGCTTCAAAATATGGGCTAATGAACATAAGTCCACACATTTTTTCACGTAGTTTAAACTTGCAGTTGAGGGAAAAAAAAAAGAACCTTACTTGAATGACTCCATTATCGTCCGGAGACCGTTAATGCCTTTTGCGAGCTAGGATTTAAAGCAACTTGCCGGTCATATCCTGTGTGTGTGCTCAACATATTGAACACTGCGAATGCTTACGGCTTGCGATGCATTTAATAAGGATATAACAGGGTAGTTTAAGACGTCAAGCTGCCGGTAATAAAGGATTGCTATGCGAAATACGATGCAACCTACAGGCCGCAAGAACAAGGAACGCACAGCTGACGCAGCGTTTCAACTGAATAAGGAGAGCAACAGTTGCGCAACGCAAAAAAAGGGGGGGGGGGGAGTGAGTTTTATAGCTATCAAAAATTTGTAATTGCTTAATCGGTTTTCAAATGATAAAGTTATTTTGTGAAGTTAGGTGGTTAGAGGTTATTCATTTTTTCATGTAACTATCTGGTTTCAGTAGATTATAGTTTCGTAGGGATAACAAGAGCAGACGACAAGCCTGGAAGCCTTGACCCTTGATCATTGATTACTACTATTTTATGCGGTATATCATGCAGACAGGAGGGAGAAAAGAAAAAGTGAACAGGCTGTCAACCGCAATCAGACGCAGCGTCTATCTGCTATAGAATGAAATCGAATAATTAAAAACGGAGGAAGGGAGAATTCGATTGCACCTGTGGCCATTTTATCTTCAAGCGAGAGATAAATAAAACTTCGCATTGCGTTTAGGATATCGTCTTCAGCACAACTACCCTATAAAAGCCACACATGTGTTTTTCGACGCTAAGTGCATCACCATGCTGGCGCATTTTGATGGGGTCGGGAGACGAATTGCATCGTGAAAGTAAACAAGGGCTGCCGTAATGGTCTCATTTGTTATTTAGCTCCCGTATGTACTCGATCGGCAATAGAACATGTTTTTACACGCATTAAAAAAGGCATACTAATCTGCTAGAGGCCTACGCGTGTACACCGGTGACTGGCGGTGATAGCCTGACAGGCCGACGATCGAGAATGTAGAGGAAAAGACGCATGCACGCGAGTGCATATAATCACCGAAAAATTGGAACGGCAATGATCAATACGGTTCTGTACGTACGGTATACGAACGGCGATTGACGTCCTTCATCTATGTGTATTTAAGGCAGAATAAAGACCACTACTCAACCTGCAGCTTTGTCACCTCTGTATGTTTAAGCCTCCCTCCCCCGGCCGTATATGTTCGAGGTTGAGCTAATCAAACATGCCCCCGCGCTTACACGAGCGGAAGATTTGCCGCGTCAGACTTATGAAAGTAATGTGTCAGCATGAAAACAGCCAGGATTAAATTTACAGTTACACGCTGCAGCTAAGGGACCTGTATATTGAAATAAGATGTGCTGTTAACGCAGATCAAGGCTAGTACCCACTCATCGCACAATTGCCCCATTTCTGGCAGTGTGCATACGCAAAAAGCAGTGGCGGAAGATACCAAACACGCGACGCACTTGTGCAATTGTGTCTGGAATTTCCTCACACCGCATAGTACCCGTGGTACGTAGGAATTCCTATGCTAAAGTATCCCGACGTACGGCGTATACGTGTCATCAAAACACAGCGTCGGTGCCATCCGACGTGTCAAAAAAATAATTCGAAACCCCGAAGTATAAATACCTATACTTACATGCACCTCATTGTTTTTTTTTAATGAAGAACCCTGGAGATCGAACCTAAGTCTTTCTGTGCGTGTGATGAGCTTATAATTGACCCTGAGGTGCAATTGAGGTGCAAATTTGGGGCCGAATGGAACATCTAAAATAACACTGCGACCATTGAATGCTCGAGCTGCATTCGCCCAAACAGTCGAATACGTTTTACGCTTGTGTCCAAGTGTGATGAAGCTTATATACTGCCAGCGGAGGCAGAAAAAATGTGCATGGCTGCCTGCTTCAGTGTCCAAGACGGACGCTTGTGCTGCCTGAGCAACGATCGAAACATGTGTAGTACGGAAAGTTAAATTTTTTTTATCGCAGGAGTAAAACTACCTTTAACTTATCAAAATGTGCAGGAGCAGAATGGTCACTTTACTAATTTTGTCTTGAGGGAATTGTCGGTTGGTTTGGTTGGCTTGTGGGGTTTAACGTCCCAAAGCAACTCAGGCTATGAGAGACGCCGTAGTGGAGGACTACGGAAATTTCGACCACCTGGGGTTCTTTAACGTGCATTGACATCGCACAGCACACGGGCGCCTTGCTTTTCGCCTAAATCGAAAAGCTGCCGCCGAGGCCGGCATTCGATCCCGCGTCCTTGGGAACAGTAGTCGAGCGCCGTAACCACTGCGCCACCCCGGCGGGGTTTGAGGGAATTGTCATTTCACTCTTCCTCGCATATGTCAGGAGTAGAGGTGAGATCTGCAGGAGTAGAGTGAGACCCGTAGTTTAGTGAGCCGTCAGGAACCGTGAGCAGCGGTTAAGTTTGCCGCCCGTTCAGTGAGCGGTCACGAGCCGTTCCGCCAGAGTTGGGCCTTCCGATTGCTGCGCTTTCAGCGCCATCTATTAGCAGCGCGAAAACGTGTGCACGCAGGGGCAGATCGAGGCGGCAGAATCACGGGCGCATTGAAGGAGTGTTTCGACTGGCAGTTCGCAGACTGGCAGGAACTGCCTGTTCCATCCGCAGATTCTACTGATATTACCGCCCCCTTTAACACACTTGAATTCGAATATGCTCTTTGAAAAGTTAAAAAGAACAGCGCTCCTGGGCAAGATGGCATCACTTGGAGCATGCTCCTGAACTGCAGCACAACTACTAAGATAAAATTGCTTGACCTCAACAACTAGCACTGGGTAGTCATCCCCATGTCTAAGCCTGGAAAGGACCCCACAAAACTTGGCAACTTGCGACCGATCTCTCTAACCTCAACCGCCTGTAAGCTAATGGAACGCATGGTCACGAATCGACTTACACATTATCTTGAGGCATCAAATTATTTTCACCGGTTGCAGACTGGCTTCCGCCCTCAGCTAGGAACACTGGACAGCCTTTATCGTCTCCCCACAAACCTGAACAGAGCACGTCGATGATGCAAAGGGCGTCCTGACATACTCGTAGCTGTCGATCTACACAAGGCGTTCGAAACCATCAGGCATCAAGCCATTATCGACGCGCTAATCCACACTGGAGTTGGAGCCCGCGTCATCAACTGAGTAAATGAGCCTATGAAATTCAAATCAATACTAACCATACGGCACAACTATTTACAATCCGCACGGGTGTGCCTCAAGGCTCAGCCGTTTCCACCGCCTTATGTCACATCGTCATGGCGAAAATCGCATGGCAACTAGACAAAATCGATGGCCTACGGTTCACAATATACACGGACGTGATCACGCTCTGGACCAAGTACCGTAATACGGCTCGAGAACAAACGGATACGCTGCAACTAGCACTAGATACAATCGATATTGAACTTCTTTTACAGGCATGCATCCATCCCCGAAAAAACTAAATTTCTGGTCATACATCACCGCCTGGCGGCAGAGACATCAACCTTCACTTCGGCGGACAAAGCATCTCACAACCCCCGGAAGGTCATCTCCGGATAGTTGGCATTCCCATCAATCAACATGGTACTGCTAAGGATTGCACCCAACAGCTAAAATATCAATGGAAGCTAACGCTCACTAAATCAAACGGCGCAGTAGCAAGAGTGGGGGCGCAGGGGCGGAGGTAGCGCGTCGCCTCCCCGCCGCTATTCTTCTCACTAAGCTCGCTTACTTTCACTTGACCGCAGCCAATTACAAGACACTTGGCTTACTTTATAACTCTGCCTTGAGGGTTATAACTCGTCTACCCGTACACACGCGCATCACGGAGCTTCACAGATTCGCTCAACTCCCACCAGTGATGCACTTATTGCTGCGCATCGAGCCAATCATGAAACTCGCCTGCAGCATACACCCAACGGGCATCGCATCCTCAGTCGAATTTTTGACTAAGCAAACCTACACTTGCCCATATTGGACCACCTTACAGAACCATGGACGGAAACACTGGTAACGGATCCACAACCCCTTCCAACCAACACCAAGGGCCAGGAAGAGATCACCGACAACGCCACATAAGAAATACACAAGACCAGCACATCGGTCTCCGAATTTATACCGACGCCGCCCTATATCATGACGATGACACCGGCATCACGTTTGAAACCACTGCTTACTACCAGTAGGGTTCACAATTGCACGCTACTAGCCACAGTGGTCGGAGGTGCTGGTCCGCAACTGAACTCGAGTTAACGGCCATCGACGAGGCCCTTCAACACTGCACCAAAGGAACGGATCGTTTCATCCACATTTCCACCGACAGTCAAGAGGCTATAAAAACACTGCAAGCCCGTTCTTACAAGACCTCAGTACAACACCGCATCAAACAGCGCTGCCTCTACCTGCGCTAGACCTCTAAAGACTCGGTACGAATTCATTGGACGCCTGGCCATCACGCTCAAGGAACTGGGAACAGAACGGCCCACGAGGCCGCTGGCGCTCAGCTAGAGGAAGACCGCCAACATAGCCTTGATGTGGGCCCGTCCAACTCGGACCATCCTTACTGTTCTCCCATCTCCTTCATCATACCGGACTCTCATCATGCGGCTTAAACTTGAGCGGAGTGGTTTCTTGCTGGACCTTGTCCCCGCTATTACTGCTCCGATCCCTTCCGGCCTCTCGACGTAAGTGCACGTTAAAGAACCACAGGTGGTAGAAATTTCCGGAGTTCTCCACTATGGTGTCTGTGATAGTCTGAGTCGCTTTGGGACGTTAAAACCTCACAAATTAAACCAAACCTTTCGGCCTCTGTCGTCCTGCCCAAGTTCTAACTCACAAGGCGAGAGCCGGTGCAGCGTACACACCGGACATCCTGAGTCAATGGCGCTGAACCAAGAACAGCTTCCCCAACTGCTCTGCTTACTCCGTTGACCAGCAGCACTTGACCTAGACCTGTTCTGGCACGGCCGGCCTCCGCGCATGCTACACATCTGCTCCCCACATTCAGTGTTACGAAGCCTGAACAGCCCCCCGACACCAACGCCAAGCGCAAGCTTAGTGCCCGGCTAGGCTTCATGACGGGGTCTGGCACCTTTCATCATCATCATCATCAGCTTGACTATAACCATCGCAGGGCAAAGAACTGTCCCCTATTTCTCCACTTAACCCGGTTCTGTGCTAGCTGCATCCACTTGACCCCTGCAAACTTCTTAACATCATCCGCCCACCTAACTTTCTGCCGCCCCCTGCTACGCTGTCTTTCCCTTGGAATCTAGTTTGTTACCTTAAGCGACCATCGGTTATCTTCTCTTCGCACTACATGTCCTGCCTATGCCCATTTCGTCCTCTTAATTTCCACTAGAATGTCAGCAACTTGAGTTATTTCTCTAACCCATTCTGCAGGCTTCCTATCTCTTAATGTTACCCCTACCATTTTTCGTTCCATAGCTATCTGAGTGGCCCTCAACTTAAGTAGAACCCTTTTGGTCAGCCTCCACGTTTCAGCCCCATAGGTGAGTAGCGGTAAGATGCAACTAATGTATACTTTCACCTTGAGCGATACCTGTAAGCTGCTAGTCATAATCTGCGAGTGCTTGCCAAATGCGCTCCATGTCAACCTTAGTCTTCTTGTTATTTCCGTTCCATGGTCCGGATCTGCGGTTACTACCTGTCCTAAGTAGACATATTCGCCTAGTACTTCCAGTACTTCGCTACCAAATGTAAACTGCCGTTCCTTCCCGAGGCTGTTGAACATTACCTTAGTGTTCTGCATATTGATTTTCAATCCTACCTTTCTACTTTTCCTGTCTAGGTCATCAATAATTATTTGCAGTTCATCCCCCGAGTTGCTTAGCAAGGAAATGTCGTCAGCAAATCGCAGATTACTGAGGTATTCTCCATCTACCCTTATCGCTAACTGCTCCTATTGCAAGTCTCCGAATACTTGCTCTAAGCAAGCTGTGAATAGTACTGGGGAGATCGTGTCTCCTTGCCTAACCACTTTCTTTATGGAAATTTTGTTACTTTCTTTATGCAGAAGTATGGTTGCTGTGCAGCCACTATATATATCTTTCAGCACTTTCACGTACCGCTCGTCTACCCCCTGATTTCGCAATGCCTGCCTAACCGCCGAGGTTTCAACTGAGTCAAATGCTTTTTCTCAATCGATGAATGCTATGTATAAGGGCTGGTTATATTCCTAGCATATAAAGATATACCGATAAAGACAGTGAACTATAAATATAGAGAAAGCATATAAACAGATTACGGAGAGTATGAATACATAGGTAGCCTGAAGTATAATGTAAAGGCATCATTTTGTTTTAATGCAGTGAGCGCTTTTCACTTGTGTCAGTGTTAGTCCTTTTGTCTCTTTTCTAAATTGTGCTTTTTTGTCCCTGCCCTAACCTTTTTTTCCTTTACTTCGTTTTTCATATACTCGTATAACCATTTTGTTCAACGTTGGGGAAGATTTTCTCAAAGCCCACGGCTCTTAGCTCCCGGCTCGTGCCTTTGTTTCCTTTCCACCTGGCTACAGATGTCTTCCCCGGCCCCCCAACTCAAACATGTTCAACTTTCCTGTTTTCGCCGACACATACACACGCCTACCGTATTTCTTTAATTGACTCAATCATATTGTGTATACGTCAAGCCGCATCGCTCTCCATTCTTGCTGTAAGGAGTGCTTTTATTTTTCAAGGCATCGTCCGGGCACGCGTGTATAGACATTAATTTATTCCCGTAAGCATAGGCGCCTACCTCGGGGAGGCTGGCAGTGTCGAGGCTCCTCCGCCCCTCTCCCTATTTTACTCATGCATAACCGTTTGAAACACCTAAATGCATTACTTAATAACCATGTTATATGTATTTTCACTGATACCTATGAACAGTTTCCCCAGCACACGATGCGCGAGCAGCTAAAGTCATGATTGATCGTTCGAACAGCAGCGGTCATGTAAGGCGCCATACATTGCAAGTTCTGGCTCTGATGAACGTTTTGGAATGACACACTGAACGAGAGGACAAAGGGGTTCTTCAATACCAAAAGAAGTATCGCTAACGCTTAATTAACAACAGCCCACTCGTCCTTTATTAAGGGTGGTTTAAAAGGTAGCCGAAATCCAGAAGGGTACAGTGCTCTATCGAGAGAGTGGTTGCGACTCTTACGAGGAAGGTAGGGAGAGCAGTTGCTTTCTCGTACTGTTAACAGAACAGGGGAAGTAGCACCGAACTACCCGGCTTCAACTGAACTGTTCAGCAGGTCGAACAGGCGGGGATCAGTGAACGAGGGAGAGACAGAGCCGGCTTTCTCTTTCCAATAAAACAGCTGCGCACTCCTGAGTGAACCTGACTTAAGTGAGCTGGCCAGCTATTCAAATGAGCCGGCTGACATCAGTGAGCTGAGCCGGTCTGAGCCGCTCACTAAAGTTATTTGCTTTGCCCATCTCTAGGCAGCACGAAAACAACTGGTGCTGCTGCTTGGGCCATTGTTAATTATGGCGCCTTTTTACTTGGTCGAACGGTGTCCGGCAGTAGATCGTGTTCGGGTTGGAGCCCTTGAAGTCAGCGGCTGGCTCGGTGACATATAGGCTGGACCCCCATGGTAACAAAAACGATGCTGAGGTCTTCGCTTGAAGGGGTAGGCCAGATCTCAAAGGACAGCACATCCACCAGATGTGGCGTAGTGGCGAAAAGGTTGGTAGCAACAAATGAGGAGGTTTGAAATACCCCGGCGCATCTTGCTCGACAAAGAAGCGGATAAACCTATGTCTTGCTACAGCAAGATTGAACAAACAAGGAATATAGAATTGATATCGTGCCAGAATTAGAGCGATGAGGCCGCATTTCCGGCGGCTCCTAAAAACAGCCAATAGAGGTTTGAAAATTTTGCGGCAATATTAAGGCGACAGGAGAGCATGTCTTATTAATTCCCCTGGCGGGGGCAGATCTAAAGTGGGAAGTCGACTTCGCGGTGCATGTAAACAAAGCGGCGCATGGTGTATTTTGAATGATGGGTAGTCGCACCGAAAATCCGATCTGCGCGGACGTCATACAGACGTGAAAATGGCACACAGGATGGTGGCAGACGGGGCTAGCGCTGGATATGTCCTCTTCACTCGTGTGAAAATAATTACATTCTTACGAAATTAACATGGGTCAGATATATAGCCGGTTCAAGACAGCAGCATAGCCAAGCGCGTTTTCAACTCTTCAAAAATAAAAGAAAGATTCGGGCGGCAGAGTTCCTATTGTCAAATAAAAAGTTAGAGTCGGGCGATACAGTTTTCTTTCCATTGGAGTAACTACGGCACGTAACCTCCACAGCACTTCTAATCGCCTCTGTGGATGCGAATTTTGGCTGGGCGTACACCTTCATTGCAGCGGTGGCGTAGCGGTAGAACATCCGCCTCGCATGCAAGAGGACCGCGGTTCAAATCCCGCGCAATTCTCCACCGGACTAAAAAAAAAAAGAAAAGTCCGCGTGTCGATGGAATTGCATAAACAGGTTTGGGATGTGGCCTGATGCCGGTGAACACCTCCGGCAACGCACTCCCTCACCAGAACAGGAGTTGGCCACCCTGGTGCAGTAATTGGCCGCAACCTATCATGATAAGCTCCACAAAACTCCGGCCCCTAGTGACCAGCGGCTGCGGAACAACTGACCACGGCGGCGGTCAGACCTGTGACGCAGCAGGGGGTGCTAAGAAAGCCTGGCTCCGCTGGACAGGCCGCCATTGGAAACTGACCCTGGCAACGTTTAACGCTAGAACACTAGCTAGTGAAGCTAGTTTAGCAGTGCTCTTCCAGGAACTAGAAGGTATGAAACGGGATGTCATAGGGCTTAATGAGGTTAGGAAGCCGAATGAGGCATATACTGTACTGAAGGATGGGCATGTACTGTGTTATCGAGGTTTACCGGAGAGGCGGGAACTAGGAGTAGGTTTCCTTGTCAATAAGTATATAGCGGGTAATATCGATGAATTCTATAGTATTAATGCGAGGGTGGCAGGCATCGTAATTAGCCTTAATAAGCGGTATAAAGTGAAGGTTGTACAGGGCTATGCACCTACATGTAGTTATGACGACCAGGCAGTTGAAAACTTCTACGAAGATGTAGAATCGGCAATGCGAAAAGTAAAGACGCAGTATACTGTACTAATGGGTGACTTCAATGCCAAGGTAGGGAAAAAGCAGACAGGAGACAAGGCAGTAGGTGACTATGGCATTGGTTCTAGGAATAGCAGGGGGGAGTTACTAGTTGAGTTTGTAGAGCGCAATAACTTACGAATCATGAATACCTTCTTGAGCAAACGAAGCGGAAATGGACATGGAAAAGTCCGAAGGGGGAGACTAAAAATGAAATCGACTTCATAATGTGTTCAACCCCCGCCATTATGCAGGATGTAGAGGTAATCGGGAAAGTGCGATGCAGTGACGACAGGATGGTGAGGTGCCGAATTGGCCTAAATCTGAAGAAGGAACGCAACAGATTAGTAAGAAAGAAACCCATCAACCAATTAGCGGTGAGGGGGAGGGCAGAATAGTTCAGGATCTCGCTACAGAATAGATATTCAGCTCTAACCAAGGCTGGCGACATTAACCTAGAAGCAAAGAACAATAATTTCAGAGATATCATTACTGAGTGCGCGGTAGAAGTAGGTGGTGGGACAGTTAGAGAGGATACAGGTAAGCTGTCTAAGGAGACGAAAGATTTGATTAAGAAACGCCAGAGAATGAAAGCTTCCAATCCAACAGACCGGATCGAATTGGCCGAGATATCAAAGCTAATCAATAAGCGCAAGGTGGCGATATAAGGAAGTATAACATGGGGAAAATTGAGCATGCTGTAAAGGACAGGGGAAGCCTTAAAGCGGTAAAGAAGAAATTGGGCATAGGCAAAAACCAGATGTATGCGATAAGGGACAAGGCGGGCAACGTCATCACGAATAAGGATAAGATAGTCAAAGTAGCCGAGGAGTTCTATACAAATCACTACAGTAGCCAAAGTAGTCAGGACCGTAAAGAGATTGGCGGTAGGGAAAAACATTCAGACGTTTTACCAGTGACGAAGGACGAGGTCAAGAAAGCATTAGAAACTATGAAAAGGGGGAAATCAGCTGGACAGGATCAGATAACTACGGATTTGCTGAAGGACGGGGGGGATATAGTGTTAGAAAAACTAGCCACCTTGTATACGCAGTGCCTGGTGTCATCGACTTTACCGAAACCATGCAAGAATGCAAACATTATCCTCATTCATAAGAAAGGGGATTCTAAGGACCCTTAAAAATTACAGACCAATCAGCTTACTGTCTGTTACGTATAAGGTATTTACTAAGGTAATCGCTAATAGAATCCGGACAACCTTAGACTTCAATCAAGCAAAGGATCAAGCAGGGTTTCGGAAATGGTACTCTACTATCGATCACATCCATACCATCAATCAGGTGATAGAAAAATGCTCGGAATATAGCCAGCCCTTATACATAGCATTCATTGATTACGAAAAAGCATTTTGTTCAGTTGAAACCTCGGCGGTGATGCAGGCATTGCGAAATCAGGGGGTAGACGGGGAAGACATCTGTAGCCAGTTGGAAAGAAAACAAAGGCACGAGCCGGGAGCTAAGAGCCGTGGGCTTTGAGAAAACCTTCCCAATGTTGAACAAAATGGTTATACGAGTATATGAAAAACGAAGTAAAGGAAAAAAAGGTTAGGGCAGGGACAAAAAAGCACAATTTAGAAAAGAGACAAAAGGACTAACACTGACTCAAGTTAAAAGTGCACACTGCATTAAAACAAAATGATGCCTTTACATTATACTTCAGGCTACCCCTGAATTCATACTCTCCGTAATCTGTTTATATGCTTTCTCTATATTTATCGGTATATCTTTATATGCTAGGAATATAACCAGCCCTTATACATAGCATTCATCGATTACGAAAAAGCATTTGACTCAGTTGAAACCTCGGCGGTTATGCAGGCATTACGAAATCAGGGGGTAGACGAGCCGTACGTGAAAGTGCTGGAAGATATATACAGTGGCTGCACAGCAACCATAGTTCTGCATAAAGAAAGTAACAAAATTCCCATAAAGAAAGGTGTTAGGCAAGGAGACGCAATCGCCCCAGTACTATTCACAGCTTGCTTAGAGGAAGTATTCAGAGGCTTGGATTGGGAGCAGTTAGGGATAAGGGTAGATGGAAAATACCTCAGTAATCTGCGATTTGCTGATGACATTGCCTTGCTAAGCAGCTCGGGAGATGAACTACAAATAATGATTAATGACCTAGACAGGAAACGTAGAAAGTTAGGCTTGAAAATCAATATGGAGAAGACTAAGGTAATGTTCAACAGCCTCGGGAAGGAACAGCAGTTTACATTAGGTAGCGAAGTACTGGAAGCAGTAGGCGAATATGTCTACTTAGGACAGGTAGTAACCGTAGATCTGGACCGTGAAAAGGAAATAACAAGAAGAATAAGATTGGGATGGAGCGCATTTGGCAAGCACTCACAGCATATGTCTAGCAGCTTACCGGTATCGCTAAAGAGGAAAGTATATAACAGTTGCATCTTACCTGTACTCACCTATGGCGCTGAAACGTGGAGGCTAACCAAGATAGTTCTACTTAAGTTGAGGGCACCTCGGAGGGCTTTGGAACGAAAAATGGTAGGGGTAACATTAAGAGATAGGAAGCGTGCAGAGTGGGTCAGAGAAATAACTCCAGTTACCGACATTATAGTGGAAATTAAGAAGAAATGGACATGGGCAGGACATGTAGTGCGAAGAGAGGATAACCGATGGTCGCTTAGGGTAACAAACTGGATTCCAAGGGAAGGAAAGCGTAGCAGGGGGCGGCAGAAAGTTAGGTGGGCGGATGAGAATAAGAAGTTCGCAGGGGTCAAGTGGATGCAGCTAGCACAGAACAGGGTTAAGTGGAGAAATATGGGAGAGGCCTTCGCCCTGCAGTGGGTATAGTCAGGCTGATGATAATGATGATGACACCTTCATTACTTGCGACCTCTGGCTAATCGTGGCCGGTAAGCCGGCACGCCTGTCTTTACTGCCTTAGTACACCAGCCGGAATGCTACCTTGAGATGCAGCCCGCTGTCGTCGATAGATGAGCGGGCACTTTGCATCAGCAAGCTCGCCCATAGCGCAGGATTGATCATCTGCCGGATTAAAAGAAAATATTTTTTCAAGTTAGTACTGTTTAACACAGCTTGTTTCGTACAGCCGGGCATTACCGCTCTGGCCGCGCTTCTTTATACTTGCAATGTTTTCTTACCTTGTTTTAACACCTAATAATAAGAAATTATAGACCGGTTAACCTGTCCAAGGACCGTTTTATTTCTACACTCCCCATCTGTATTTGCTGGCAAATAAAAGATTCATTTATTTCATTCGTTGGCGGTCCACCTTAAAAGAATTCCTCTAGCAGGCAAGAGCGCTTCGCTGCAAGTCGTTTTCATATACGGTGCAGCTGTAGATATACGCAGGTCTTGGTCCACAGCAGGATGCCAATATTAGTCTATCATCAACATCATCTTCTTCAGCCTGACTGTACCACTGCAGGGCAAAGGCCTCTCCCATATTTCTCCACTAAGCCCGGTTCTGTGCTAGCTGCATCCACTTGACCCCTGCGAACTTCTTAACCTCATCCGCCCACCTAACTTTCTGCCATCACCTGCTACGCTTTCCTTCCCTTGGAATCCAGTTTGTTACCCTAAGCGACCATCGCTTATCCTCTCTTCGCACTACAAGTCCTGCCCAAGTCCATTTCGTCTTCTTAATTTCCACTAGAATGTCGGTAACTTAAGGTATTTCTCTGACCCACTCTGCACGCTTCCTATCGCTTAATGTTACCCCTACCATTTTACGTTCCATAGCCCTCTGGGCTGTCCTCAACTTAAGTAGAACTCTCTTGGTTAGCCTCCACGTTTCAGCCCCATAGGTGAGCAAAGGTAAGATGCAACTGTTGTATACTTTCCTCTTGAACGATACTGGTAAGCTGCTAGTCATAATCAGCGAGTGCGTGCCAAATGCAATCCATCCCAATCTTATTCTTCTTGTTATTTCCTTTTCATGGTCCGGATCTGCGCCTACTACCTGTCCTAAGTAGACATATTCGTCTACTACTTCCAGTACTTCGCTACCCATGTAAACTGCTGTTCCTTCCCGAGGCTGTTGAACATTACCTTAGTTTTCTGCATATTGATTTTCAAGCCTACTTTTCTACTTTTCCTGTCTAGGTCATCAATTATTATTTGCAGTTCATCCCCCGAGTGTCTAAGCAAGGCAATGTCATCAGCAAATCCAAGATTACTGAGGTATTCTCCATATTCCCTTATCCCTAACTGCTCCCATTCCAAGTCTCTGAATACTTCCTCTAAGCAAGTCTATACCTATATAAGTCTATATATTAGTCTATACCCCTACAATAATAAGAACGGATAAAAACATTACAAGGGTTCAACGGTGCTGAACCAAATATTGAGCGAAAGCATTAGCTGCGGGCGACCGAGCGTTCTTTTTCTTCTGTCTAAGCCCACAAATAAAGCCCCGCTGTAACCAAGCCGTATGAACGTGCCTTAGTGACCTATAGGAATAACGTGAATGCCAGGGTCCTAGCAGGCTGATTATGACATAACCGTCCCATGTGAAACGAGAGACCCAAGTTGGCAGCTCCTGCTGATCGCCTGAGTTGGTAGCACAGCTCTCACCCTAGTGCCACGTGGGGTGTGACAACACAGCGTCACGTGGGTAAGACGTGGCTACCAGCCGCGCTACGCTGAAGGCTCTAAGTCTAGAGTAGTATTATTTTAGCAATAATAAATGCTGCTTTGGGACGCATGATGCAGATGGTTAATATAATCTGGTTTAGTGACAGACGTCTGTCGCATCAGACTAGATTTAATAGTTTTTTTCTCTTAATGTTTTGTTTAGGTTTTACAATTCTTTCTCATCCCCTCCCTCTTGTCTATGGTGGTCGCACTTTCTCAATTTGTATTTTGTTTGATTCTTCTGCTCCTTAATTTCGTACTGCTTTTTGGCTCTGTGAATTTGTGGGCCAACCATTATAATGCCTTAGGAGACTGCAATTCTCTATTGTTCACCCGAATTTTATTTCTTTGCTTGGGACTGTCCTGTTTACTATTCTACCTTAGTCTACCTTTTTTCTTATGTTCTGGGCTTTGTACGTATGCTTCGCTCTCCGTGCGTTTTTGTCATTTTGTATCACTGTTGTTTTGCTGCTGTTCCTTCCTTTTCTGGTTCTGGTTCCTATTTTTGTTTTAGGTCTGGATACTACCTTCTGGCTTTCTTTTTTATTCTTCTTAAGCCAGCGTGGACCACTTTGCGACATGGACCTCGTTTTTTTTGTATTTTTTGAATACCTTCTATCGTTTTCTGAAAAAAAAGTGTTTTTTTTTTTATCTCGAGCTTCTGCTCTATTTTATTTATTTTTATAGGTTTTAAGCCTGGCAAAGCTTTTGCTGGTCCGGGCTCCCTCTCCTTTTTCTAAGGTTTTTTTTTTTCTCAGTTCAAGAGGACGAATAAAATGCTATCGGAAGACCGACAAGACGCGTCGTCCTATCGAATGGGAGGTGCTGGGGTTCTGTCGGAACGAAGCCGGAACAGTGCGATTGATTTCTCTGTAATTCACAAATACGACGCTGGGCGGCGCCACCAAATCGATGCTGCACATGCAAATGATCGCATATCGGCTTAACAAGGTACGCTAGAAAATACCATGCGCTACCGTCGTATTTATATAAACTTAGCTACAAAGATCGTCCACACAACATCATACCAGGTGTGGGCATTAGCCTCAAGCCTCGGTCCATTTTGTGAGGCCCGAGGCACCAACCGACGGGCACGAGCCATGTTTATATAGATGCGACGATAGTGCATCTTAATTTTTAGCGTACATCGATGAGTGGGTGCGCTATCGTTTACATGTGCTGCGTCAAGTCAGTGGCGCCGCTCAGCGTCACATTTGTGAGTGAAGCAAAACCAATCGCACACTTCCGTTCGCGTTCCTAAGGCGCCTCAAGCTGAAGTGGACGGAGCATCGTTTCGGTCTTGCGATACTTGCATCAGGTATCCGAACACGGCATTTCGTTTATCCACGCAGCTTTGATTAAAGCTCACGTCCTGCTATACCCCATGTGCTAAGTACAAAATCTACCGCGGTGCGGTTTTGTTGCTCACATTTAGCATCGCCATTGCTGGTGTGAATAAATTTTCATTTCATTGCATGCGCCACTACCAAATTCCGTCGAGAGTAAAATAGAAACAAGTGCATAATTAAACAAGAAGCTTCTCGTCAGACAGAGCGACCATCAAGTCAATGTGTTAAGGATCATAAAAGAAGTTTATGAAAATAAATAAAAAAAAAATGTGTAACATGGAACTGTTATTTTCAGAAATGATCATGTTCAAAACCTAAGTACAATGATAAAGTTGGCAGATGGTATTCCCTTTAAACAAAATATAGTGTGAAAGCACAGACTTTTTTTGCAATGGGCCAGACCAAATGTTGGAAACGGCCATTGCAAAATTAGGATGACACGACGGTGTGGTGCACAATCGATAATGGTTGGGCATCGATTTTGGATCAAATTAGCCAGGTCAAATTTGAAAGGTGGCTCAGTACAAATTTTGGAAATGTCCAATAAAACAATTCGGTGTAACCATCGTGTCGAGCACGGCCAGTTATATACTCCTATATATTTTGATGTAAATTCAGGTCATTTAGATTAGAAAAATTCAGATCATTCCCCTTGTAGCACGTGAATAGCTAGCATTTTCAACAAAGACAACAATTGCGGGATTTTTGTTTTTTAACAAACCCGACACGCTTGACGCAGCAGACAGCTTTAGGTAGTTGGGTGGACGAGTTATAGAACACAAAATTCAATTCATTATAACAAAAACCTTTTTATAGGAAGGTATTTCTGAATGACACAACCTTGTGCGGCTTCAAGAGAGTAGAGTCATAGGTATAGATACACTTTACCCGCTAAATAAAAGCTTTCCTAATATCTAAACCACGATTCGTAGGGAAAAGATTGGTCTGTGATATTAAAACAAAATGCTTTAGAGAACGCATTAGCTGGCGTTGATGATTTTACGCTACCGGTAACAAACTGAACATGGTAGCACAAACCATGTATAACAGTGTTTATTTCATAATGACTTCACAACGTTTCCATGACCGAGATGCTACAACATCGTTCGTGGTATACGTGTTTCGCAGGACGACAATGTCTTCTTGACTGTAACCGCATATCATGTTTTATTCCAGCCAGACTTAGTTTATGACAGGTAAGATTTACAACAACTCTGGCACTCAGTTTTAGTCTTATAAAATTTTCCTTTGCAGGTTCCTGACGCAGGCGTATAAGCCGTACATTGTTTAACGTCTTTATGTGGAAAATAGCGCTGTGAAGGGCCGCCACCTGGTCGATTCAAGCAAGATGGCTTCGTGCATGATCCACAACAGGCTTTGCAGGCTCCTAGAGGGCTTGTCAGTGCTGAAAAATATAGTAGAAAGTACACTGTCTTCGGATCAAGTTTTGGAACTGCAATCAGCATATGTCGGGACTTTGCCTCTACACTGATGTAGACAATATTTTCAATGCAATTTTAAATATCGTTTTGGATGTTCCACCTCCGCCAGATGTGATCACAGACAGATTCCAGAAAACATGGAAACGCGATATAGGGCCTCTACTTTCTTGCATGCGAGGCTAGATATCTTATGCGCGTTCACAACGCGCTTAGGCTATACGCCCAGTCCAATTGTATTTTTTATTTCATATAGGGAAGGATAAATACGCAGCTGTATGATTCAAATAAAAAAGCAAATTTTAGGGAACGAAAAGAGGAGAAATTAGACACTAGTCCGCTGGCTACGTATTCTTGGCTCTGTAGACCTGCCTATATTGTGAGGCTGGAAGTTGATGTTCACATTACCAAAAATGGCTGACGCTTGTTGTTTCTCAGCCTTTTGTATGGCCTATTTTCTTGGTTACTGCTGCGTTGCGTACACAGCTTTTTCGTATCTGCGTCATGCTGCTTCCTGTCGGCCTAAAACCCTTTCCAGAAGATATTTAACCATGCCCTTACTACTGCATATATAGGGTTTATGATGATAATGTACTTTGGGTGGCAGTGTCTAGCACGTTGCGACCGCTATGCTGCATACTTGCAGCTCCACGGCATTAAACGTCCGCCACGAACAAAAAGTGACAAATGTGGCAGTGTCTCGTAATGCCCCTCGTACTTATTTGATTGGTGCGCGGATTTCTGATTTTAGCTATCAGTGTTTACTAACTACTGCTGCTGGCCATGCTTCCATCCATAGCTTTAATGCTGCATTTTACACAAAAGTAGCATAACACAATAAAGTAGCATAAAGATGAATGCCCGAAAAATATTGAGAATATTTCTGTCGGCTCTCTATACTTGAGGACACCTTGTCCATGTGTGGCTGCGAGGAAAATTAAGGTACGCTCGCACGAGAATGGGGGCTTGACTAAGCGATTGCTTAGTACTTTAGTTTGTTAGGGTCGCTGTAGAAAAAATAACTGTAGCAGCTCAGTCATTATTGAATGAAATTTCACAAGCGGTAGTTATCAACGGCTGCCGCAGTCACATCAGCGGCTTTGATCTTGGTTTGCTTCTTCGCTTGGTTAGATTCTTGGCAATACGCTAGTTTGGCTTATCGTTTTTTGGATGATCTCGGCAGCCTATCAGCTACAGCTGGGGGTCTCTAGGCAGAAGGCGTATACGTATAAAGTGGTTACCGCGTTTTTTAAATTTATATTTATTGCCTCATGGCATCAGTAGGGTGTGAGATGAAAGATGAATAAATGATTAAACGAATGGAAAAAGGTTGGCTAGTTTTATGAAGTCCAGGAGTGAGCGATGATGAGGTCCCTGCGTCCAAGCGACTTATGAGGCAGGATTGGTTGCTGAAAGGCCAGCTATCTTCACGTTCCGGATTCGTATTGGTTTGAGTGCTGGGCAGTTCCACAGCAAGTGGAGAATGTCGGCCTCAACATCTTTGTTTTTACAGACCGGGCACCCTCGGGCGGGGATGTAAGTGTTGGAATTATGATCACGTCCTAGTGACAGCTGGTGTGAATGCCGCACCGACCCGGATCCTCCGAAGCTTATCCTCCTCTGCACGGGTGAAACCGCGGGGAAGAGATACCGCACAAGGAGGGATAAATGCACGTGTGTGGCGCCGGAGGTGTTCCTTTCCTGATAAAGGGAGGGTAGCGTCGTCCACTTCGAGGAGTCGTGAAATTGATGCGTTTTGGATCACGAGGCGGGTCGCTAAATCAGTTTGACTTTGGGAAGGCAGCAGGTCCCGTGGAACCCACTCAATGCGTACTGACTGTGGGATGCGGGCCGATAAAAATGTATGAAGACGACGATGTTCAATGCATATCCCGGGGGCGTTTAGCACTTCGAACTTGACGAAAGCGGGGATCTTTGCTGCACTAGGTGAGAGTGTGTTGCTGATATAAACGACGCGTGGTCGGCTGCGGCGATAGCATATTACTCTACATGAAGCATAATAATGAAGACACGAAAAGTTGCTGCGCCACGCGATATGAAACATGCGCCTCACGAGTACGCCGCGTCATCTGTTGAATGGATGATGTAATAGGTCAAGTAATGAAGCTACCCCCTCTCTCCAAACAAAAACTCATTTGTTTTATTAATTATATGTAGTTATACGTTTCTGCGTCTCTTATATGGCTATGCAACCTAATATTATGTTTTACCACTGATTTGAACAGACAGGAATCTGCAAAACAAAAATTTGTTTCTGAGACGTTAGCCGTAGTGGTTATTGAAACGAGCACATTCAGCATGCAGAAATTAGAACCGTTATCATGAAAATAGCAAAGAGATTTCACTCAATATTTTCCTATTTTTTCGCATATTTTTATACTTAAAACAGATGAAACCCTATGATGTATGCACAGTGATATCTTCTGTTTTGTAAAGAAAACGTTGTAACATAGCGCCCAAGCATCTGACTGCACACAGGCTATCGGCTTTCTAAATGGTCTCAATGGCCCGAAAAGTTTTGCAGAATGTGAATAAAGACACAAAAAAGATCTGCAACGTCAAGCACCGAGCTATGTACACTAGATCTACCGCCGATGTTGTGTACTCTCTAACCCTGTCATGTGGTAAGTCATACATTGTCCAAACTCTCAAGCGCATTAATGATTGCTTAAGGCAACACGGTACCTCAATGAAGCCGGGTAACGCAGTCAATCTACCGAAACATTGCACCAGTCGTGATAACTGTAGCCGCCTCTTTAGTAATGTCAGCATCATTGGCCGTAGAAACACACAGATGGTTCGAGAGACCTTGGAAGCCTTCAAAATCAAGACGTTAGGCAATGAATGCGTCAGTGACATCTCGGTCTGGTGTTCTGCGAGAGAATATTGTTTTTTTTAAATGGGACATATTTTTTCGACGTGCAAAATAGCAGTACCTCAACTATCAATGAATTGTTTATTATCCTTTGCGGCGTTGTAGACACACATATGCGCCCTTCTTTGTTTGACCATTTCCATTTAGTAAAATTGAATTGTGTTCCAGTGTCGTCCTTGTGCATTCATTCCTTGTTAAAGCATCCGGTTCTCTCTGGCGTTCACCTTCAACTATGAATAGCCTCCTTCCAGGTACTCCTCCTGACAGAACCTGTCCCCAATTCGCGGGAAGCCTGTACACGTGCTTCGCCGGTTGGGTGGCCGGCGGTGGTGTTTGAGCCTACTACATCCAGGAACTGAATCGGGTGACCAAACCACTAGTATGTAGCATTATTTAAGAAGGAAAAAAAATTATTTAGAGCGCGTGCAAGCATTTGAGACGATGGTGCTCGGCATAACTCCTCACACCAAATCTAGAATAATCGCAGTTTGTGGGTATGGGCCACCTGTTATTGATCAGCAATTAAAAACAGCCGGCTTATGCGTAGCAGCGGATCAGTCACCACCAACCGCCTGCACATAGCTGGGACTACATGCAGTGGAATTTAGCAGGATAATAAAAGAAGAAAGACTGCAGCCGTCGTGCTGCTGTTCCGGCAAAATGAGCATTTGCATTCAACAGCCTAAATCTAACTGGAACTGGGAGGAAGCAGCGCCACAGAGTAAAAACGGTAGCCGGTATGGTAGGATACCTATGATACAGTCAGCGTAACATATTAAGCACCATAGCGCAAATGCGAAACGATCACAAGGCAAAGCACGAGAATTGTCGATTTTTAGGGAAAATCATTATTAAGTACATCAGGGTTGCAAGCAGGAAGTCTCTTCAATGACCGGCGTCAAATTACCGCTATGACAGGCTGCTTGAAATAGCCATTGCGGTGCCAGCCGTTGTCTACAGTACGCACATTGCGTAGAGCAGCTGGTACTTCCAGTGGTGGCGGAATATGGAGACCGCCTTCAGGTTAGGAGGAACAGGATTGGACAAGGCGCTGTCACAAAAGCAGAAAGAGAACATAGCGCATCCAGTCACCGGACGCATGGCAGCGCATTGCTGGAAGGCGCTTTCGGTTTCATAAACGTAGGAGGCGCTGAATATGCTGAATATTTTAATGCTCAGCGCTTATGCTGTCGTTTACCAAATAATATATGGCACATACCCGCATACTCCCATTAGGCAGCGAGCCGAATCGTTGTTGTCGCTGTAAGCAAGCGAAAGGGAGCAACAAGCCACAAGCCACTGGATGCACGAACTTAAGCAAAATTTTCAGAAGAGAAAGAAATTGAAGCAGCATACGGCCCAGAGCTTGTATTTTTCATTCCATTCTTTTGAGAAGTTGTCTTTGACTCGTGATAATATGAAGGTTGGTTTGTAACGTCACATAGATACATCTATCAAATTATCTGACTGAGTAATGGAAATACACTTTAAGACTTTCGCTGAAATTATCGCATTCAAGAGCGTTGTAGTCGTGCTGAGAATGTTTTGCAAATGAAAACAAATTGCTACAGTGATTTCTTCCTGCGGATCCAACAAGACCTAAAACATTTTCTTTAATGCTTTGCCCTGAACGATGGCTCTAAGGATTTGCCGGTCTTTGGCGATGATGATGATGATGATGATGATGATGATGATGAGAAAACTCTTTAATGAAATAACACTTGGTGGTCGGCTACACTATTTCGGGAGTTCGTTCGATTTTGAAGCTGCTCCTGCCCTTAAAATTAGGTGGTAGTGAACGCTCAGGTCTGAGCTGCACAGCATTTCCTGCCATCGCTCAATCGTCGGTCTTTTATCTTTTCTACTGTCGTGTTATACTAACAGGCCCAAAGCATGCGATATAGGTCCGCCTCCATACCACATTGTAGGCAGTGGGTAGCATAGTCTCGTGAGTAGATTGTGTGAAATCGTTTCGGAGTAGAGTACGTGTTTGTTTGAATTCTTCTCAGTATTAGTTCTTGCTCTTTTTCTAGCAGTTTATCAGATGGCACGTATTTCCTCCTGTCTATCTATAGTGTTGTAGGATTTCCAAGCAGATGATTAGCCTGTTTGAGTAGTTGTGCTCCTCTGTGTGTGAATTGCCTGGGGTAGGATTGCCCGGGCTACGGAGTGTATGACATCGTTCCCTCTACAAGCTGGTGCGCTGTCATCATTTATAAGTCTCGCTTTACTATTAATCTTCCTTGGTGTTTTGAGAAGCCTCCGTCCCCATTATATAAAATGAGGTGAGCAAGAGCCCAGTGAGCGTGGCAGCAAGACGACAACTCAGTGGAAACTTTGTGATAGCAATGTGTTACAATATTGCGAAATATGAAGCCGCTCTTCATTTGTCTTCAAAGTTTTTAAATTTTTAATAAAAACACGAAGCAAAATTTTAAAGTTCGATATCCTGAAGTAAGTTTATGACATAGTCGACTTTGTGCGAACCATGTACTCGGGAATACAACGTGCAAACTGAAAGCAATTCAGTGGCGGCGGCAGTATGCGTTGCTTGTTGTCTTGGCTCCAGTTTGTGTGTATACATCGCCTTCTCTCTTCAGGTTGTGCGAGAACTAACATATGTTTTTTTTCCTGCTATGTGAAATTAGAATCAGAGGAGGGGTACGAAACTTCTTTTCGACCATTAGATTTTTCAGAGCTCTGTGATCATGACTTAAAGCATTCACCGACTGTTTGAATTAATGCAAACGGCCATAATTTAGAACTGCAAATAAGCATTGACTGATTGTGAGAAAATGACCAAACAGCAGATTGTCAATGCGATCGAAAACGATGGCTTTGAAGATAAGCGTACTGAATAGCGTTGGGAAAATATGAAGTGGTAAACGAACCACCAAGAGGAATGGGTATTTAAAGCACATGATGACCAGAAAAAGAAAAAGAACTTAAGGAAGGGAAAAAATAGACTAAACGGACCTTTAAAAATAGCAGATAAATTTGATGCGAACGCTGGCTCAGCTGCTATGAGCAGTAAGTTAACAAACGTGCCAAAAAATTTAAAACCGTCTGTCACAATTTTTATTTGGGTAAATATTCAGGCTCTTTTATGTCAACTGTCAGCTCATGGAAGAAAAATAAAAATATTTATGACGTCTGACTTGCCGCCTTCTTGGCACTTTTCATCTTTGAGACTGCCCACGTGCTTGCTTTAAGGTGGACGATTAAAGAAAAAGGCAACACTGATAAAGAAACAAACAATCGAGGCAACTGTTTTCAGTACGCGACTCAGTAAAACAGGAAAGTGCCCTTCGATGTTCTTTCCATTTTTAGCTCATAATAATGAGGCGAAAAGGTTGGAAGACGCAAGCAACCGAAGGTCATGATAATGAAACAAAACTGCAGAGTAAATATTGCCACAACAATATTGCGCAGGTATCAATCAGAAACATCGGCTCCGGGTGCCAGATTTGCAATTAAATAGCAGCCATGAGCAAGCCACCAGCTCGCAGACGAGCTCTACTCACTCAGGCGTAATGCAGAAAGAGAAAGCATGAGGGCATTCAAATATGATTCC
Source organism: Amblyomma maculatum (assembly GCF_055883805.1). Classification (NCBI taxonomy): domain Eukaryota; kingdom Metazoa; phylum Arthropoda; class Arachnida; order Ixodida; family Ixodidae; genus Amblyomma; species Amblyomma maculatum. Next base: position 646,031 of record NW_028146745.1, read on the forward strand.
AAGTATTTGGCCAGGTGCCATCACGGTGAGAAAATTGAGCAGCTCTTGGAGGGTAGAAAACGCACTGAAAGACGTGCGGAAACGGCGACAACGAAAGGAAAGGTGTTGAAAATAAAAAAAAGGTGTTGAACTAAAATCTTGGTGATGAGGAAAGCAGGACTGTGACGGCTAAATGAGCGCGGTTACATCGCGAGCGGCTGTCGAAGGGCGCAAATGGTTTCCTCGCTCACCGCTTTCAATGAGAAAAATTTGAGGCTTCATAACCTTTAGACGCGCAAAATTACCATAAATAAAAAAAAAAACATTGTTCATGTTGAGTGCCACTCCGTCGCCACAGACCAAATGTAATACACTGTGCCATATCCCCGCAGGTTTCCACCTGCCGAGTTGGCGTACATGCACAAGGCAGGAGGCTCAGTAGAAGCTCTACATTTTCAGAAAATAGCACTTTGCTAGAAAACGTACGTTTTAGCGAACTATACAGGGAAGAAACCATATACACGTCAAGTAGGCCATAATCTTTTGCTTGGAGCAAAGCTTTGCCTTGCTAACCTTCGAGGCCCACGAAGTTTCAAATGATATTAGCTTGGCTCTTTGTATCTGGTATAACGTCCCAAAGTGACAATTTTCATGAGGCGTATTTTACTGCCTTATTATTGAACTGCGCATCAATTTCAATCATTTAGGTTTTTTCACGGTTACTTTGTGTGTGCTCGATGGTAATGCAGCCACTGGGTTAAGATCAAAACCGCATCCTCTGGCTCAGCTGCAGGGCACCGTAATAACTGAGGCAGTATTGCAGAGCCTATATATGTTTGGATCGTATGTTTCACTTAGACAGTTCCAATTTTCCATATTTTACTTTCTCCGCCACAGTTTCGTGATGCTCAACTAATGAATACTGAATGTCAACAGAAATAAACAGCGCTATGTTTGGGGTTGTCCTCCATCCTCGTTATCGGCCTTAGCACGTTTTGATATATGCTTTGCAGCGCTAAGCACTGCGCATACCTCACGGTAGCATCCATTCCCATTTTTTAAAATAGAAATATGGAAACATTAATACGTAGTATGGTAATTGTAGATCGCTGTATACAAAATTCAATTTCACTGCAAAAATAGGTGAAACTCTTCGCGTCTAGTTGCAACACTCAGCATCAAACTGGTGTTTACTGGATGTTTCGTTGCCGAATTTACAGATATCTGCACTGCTCGTCGGGCTGTACGTCAATAGGCTTGTAATATAGGAAACAGCGTTACAATGCAGACAGCAAAAGCTGATATTCAAGGAAACGCGGATACACAGAAGTTCGAATGGAAGGTCTGTATTCAGCTTTGACTGAAATCAAACGTGATATATAGCTAGTGGAAGTCCTCGAGGAATAAAAGTGCAAAAAAAAACTATGCATTCAGCAGTGTGACGAGCCTTGCCTCAATGGACAATTAGCTGCAGAATAAAGTCTATTTTCGTTTCATCTGTGTTTTATTTCACGTTATGATATGGGATGAATGCTTCTATACGAATGTGTCAGTATTGATGCGGATCTTCGTTGGAAGGTTCGGGCAAGTGCCTTCATTGCGTCTCGTGCTAAGCGATTTGCGGTAACATGCTAATGGAGTGCTTTGTCCTCCAGCCGCGTATAATCTACTAGGTACAGTTTCAACGCCTCACCCGCAGACAGTGGGACTCCCTGGAGGCCATCAATCGTGAGGCTATGCGTGCAATAACATGTCTCCCCCGTCTAACACCCATACCAGTACTTCAGGAGTACGCCCAGCTAAATACGCTCAGTGAACTCATTGATAAGCGGATAGCAAAAAGAACTTGCAAACAGTCTTTACAACTCCATCGTTTAAAGACACTACCTCCATGGTCGTACTGCCAGCTCACGGACAATCGCCCCACTGCTTGCCCGTCAGTATCATCCGCACGTCTGCCTGTAGAGTGGATATTATATACCGATGCATCCCATACGGAAGTGCGAGGAGTTACTTCTCATCCGCATCTCAACACTCACGTGACATATACCGCGGATACGCGCACCCCTATGGCACTGGAACTTCAAGCCATTTACAATGCCATTTATTCCCTTCCGCCCGTTCCTACATTCAATGCAGTTCATCTTTACACAGACTCTCTCACTGCCCTTAAACAGCTTAAGGCAGGTCGACGCACATTCCAAACAACACAGTCCATTCATTTGCTCTATTCAAAGTACCCATGTCCCGTGCGCATTACTGGATTCGCGGCCATGCTAGCGATCCACATAATATTCAAGCGGATGGTATGACACACATAAACATATTAGGAGATCCACCACCTTCCCCTCTTCCCCCAGATCCGTTCCTGTCCCACGTTTCCGATTCTCAAGTTCTGCGCCAGCGAACACGCGCTCTCATTCCTCCGTGTTCGCACCCTCTCCCCCGTAACCTTACTCGGCAGGAGGAGATGAAATAAAGAAGCCAGCAGTCGGCGAGCCCAAGGAAAGCATTGGGGATTGTAATTTGTCCTTTCTTTTTTATTTTTTACTTCGGTAATCACATAAATCAGTATTATAATCTGTTTAGGGGAAAGATAACTAAACACAAAGTAGAAGGAAAAACAACGTGCTGCTGATGGGAACCGAATCCACGACCTCCGAATATCGCGTCCGGTGCTCTTCCAACTGAGCTACATCGGCCGCGGTCCCACCTGCTACTTTCTTGGGTATTAATCTTGTCTCTATAGGAACCTTGAGAGTGTTCACCAGTGCCACCATCAACCATAGCGGTGGACGTGGAACGTCCTGTGTTACCGCCAGCGTCACGTAGAACGTGATCAAAAGCGAGGGTGAAACCTGTGCTACAACCCTGTTACGTTACCTATGGCTTCAAGACTGCCAGAGCCGAGACCCCCTTAAGCTACAAGCAGATAAATGAAGGAAACATGAGGGCATTTAAAAAATAAAAAAATAGACAAAGTACAATTCCTAAAGCTTTCCTTGGGCTCGCCGACTGTTGGCTTCTTTATTTATTGTATTATAACGGGCACCCTCATTTTCCCTTCATTTATCTGTCGGCAGGTGGACGTATCGGTGCGCCGGATTAGGGCAGGGTGGCTCTGACCCCATCTGTACGACATCGTTTCGCGTGATAAAGATCTGCCAGTGACTGACAGGTGCCCTCACTGTAACACTGCACCTGAGATCTGTGATGTGCGTCCCTTGTTGTGGACGTGTCTTGCAACGGCTCCAGTTAGACATCGGCTACTCATAAAGGTGGGCCTGCGGTGGAACCGCGATTGTGATTACGAGAAATGGACAACGGGCAATCACTACACCGCCAACCCCTGCGAATACCTAAGCGCAATTGGACTTCACTCCTTTTAACTTTCTATCTCTTGCATCCAATTCCCCCTTTCTCAACTTTTTCCTTGTGGCAAACTTTTCGAAACAAAAAAAAAAAAATGGAATGCACCGCACGCTCAGAAAGAAAATAAAGACAAGATGTTTTTGTGTTTTGAGAATGGGCATGGCACGGGTAACATTGCGATAATTCCCCAAATCGCCTATCTAAATTGTTCGTCGAAGTTTCGAGATTTTATTTCACCTATGGCGGAATATGCAGAAATCAACAATGGTCGTACAGATGAAAGGCGCTCAATTGTGCAGGCGGTATTTCCCAACTGGTATGTAACAGCCAAATCCGATAGACGTGGAGGTTTCCAGTAACGCTGAGTATTAAATACAGCCGATATCATCCACAGTATAGCAGCGTGCGGATATTATAACTCAGAACAACAAGCCATTCAGTAATAATCTTCTGTCGCGGTCACTGCACGGGTAATACGCTTCGGTATAATGCTGTTGAATGCTCCACTAGAGATTTTTAAGCTGGAATTGAGGCTGTTAGCTTTTTATAGGAGTTATAGTGCGTGGAAAAATTAAGCCTTATTAAGATTTATATACCACTCCTCATTGCACAATACACTTATTCTAAAAGTAAACAACTGATTAAGAGGTGAGCAGTTAGTTCTGGCTTCTATCCTTATCTCTGAATAAACAGGTCTAATTGAGTGAATTAGTAAACATGGTTTTAAGCACTCACCGTGTGCGTGCGTGTGAACCAAAAAACAATAAATAAAATGCGTCTGTGCAGGAAGGAACGAAATATTAAAAAAAAAGCACAGCATGTATATGAAAACAGAAGATGACAGCAGGCTTACAGCTCGGGTACTTTTGGCCTGCGTCTGTTAAATATCTACATGCGTAGATACTTAGCCGACAAACTGTTTCTACTGGTCCTACCGTTAACGCACCCCTGATAACTTGAATATACCAAAAAATGAGAGCAAGCTTCTTATCTTACGCAGATGTTTGGCATACGGACGTCTTACGAAACAACGCCCCTTATGTAAAACCTGAGTGCATGATAGTTGATTATATGTTTATCTAAATTGCAGGCGTTGCAGTGTTCATCCCAAGTACAGTCTTACCATATTTTTGTAGTCACATAAGTTGGTTCTGTTTTCTTCTCTATAATAGATATAAACCGCCTACTGTTAGCATGTGCATCCACGGTGTGGTACTTTGGTTGCTATCTATTGTGTATATTGTAGCGTAAACAAGCCAATTTGCAGTTGCGTTGCCTGCGAGGCAGGGCTCAGTATTCAGTAGCAGGGTTCGAGCTCAGTCTTGGATCTCGAGCGCTTATTGTTCTTGTAGTTTACCAAATAGCATATTACGCATACTCACACAGAGGGATAGCCCAAGAATTGGGCAGCAGGCGCGCTGCTTTCTTCCTCACCGCTGGAAGTCTTCGTCTTCGGCGCATGCCACACATCAGTCCCCCCTCCCCCGTTCCGAAACCATAGGCATGAGGCTAAATTAAATTAAGAGGGGGGGGGGGGAGGGCAGAATGGTACTCCCTATTATCTAGCATGAAAAGGCTTCCGGCGTACCATGGGTACCTCTTTAAATGCTTGGGACGTCGTTGCTGTGGTTCATCGCGAGGAACGACTTCATAGCCCAGGTCACCAACGCGTCGAAGCACGCAGTAAGGACCGATATAACGACGCAAGAGTTTATCAATGTGTCCGCATTGAACACAGTAACGTGCTGGTACGGCCGGGCTGGCATCTCAAGTACCTTTACGCTGGTGATGGCTTCAATAAATAATTCACCTACTGTGAATGATGGGCTCCGTACTAGGCCAGCACAAACTGCTCTTTAACATCCTTCATCAAAACGCACAGTTTCTTATCTTCCAGCATAGTCCGGTCTCTGTGCGACAAGAGTCGCTTCATCTCTTTGGCGTGCACCGTCACACTTTCATTTGCATGCTGTATTCGGCCATTTAAAAGCAGTTCTGCTCTTTCCTTGCGAAATGGGCTGTTGAACGTACGCAATAATTCCGCCTTGAATGTGTCCCGCGTTAGGAGCTCAGTTTAGTGATTCTCATACCATGTTCTCGCAGAATTTACTATTGCGAAATAAATATGGAGCAGCTTGTAATCCGTCATCATCATCAGCCTGACTCTACCCACTGCAGGGCGAAGGCCTCTCCCATATTTCTCCACTTAACACGGTTCTGTGCTAGCTGCATCCACTTGACCCCTGCGAACTTCTTAATCTCATCCGCCCACCTAACTTTCTGTCGCCCCCTGCTGCGCTTTCCTGCCCTTGGGATCCAGTTTGTTACCCTAAGCGACCATCGGTTATCTTCTCTTCGCATTACATGTCCTGCCCATGCCATTCCTTTTCTCAATTTCCACTAGAATGTCAATAACTTGAGTTATTTCTCTGACCCACTCTGCACGCTTCCTATCTCTTAATGTTACCCTACTATTTTTCTATAGCCCTCTGAATTGTCCTCAACTTAAGTACAACCCTCTTGGGTAGCCTCCGCGTTTCAGCACCATAGGTGAGTACAGGTAAAATGGATTCCGTATTTCAGGTCAAACTGCACAAACCAGTGTTCCCCGTCCTCATGGGAAAAGCCGAGGAAATGTGGTTGCGCAAGACCGGAGTTGTCGATACAGGCGGGTTCATTGCGTCCGAGTGAGGGCTCAGGGCTCAGTACAAAAGTTGGAGCTCGGTCTTTGATCTAGCGCGCTTCTTTTATTTATTTTTTTATTTATTGATACTGCGATCTTTTACAAGGCCTTAGCAGAGTGGGCACACAATACAGAAGTACCGTCTTTTCTACTAGACCTGTGAACGCCTTCGTCTTCAGCGCATGCTACAATATAACTGAATATGCAGCGCCTGTGCTTCTGAAAAATACTAAATTTGTGCTAACATCAACAGAGATGGTGGGTAAAATTTGCTCTCTCCAAGAGAGATCGTAAAGGTGTAAAATACCATATTATAGTGACTTTGAGAGTTTACGGGAAACTTTTATAACTAAGCGCGCTTCCCGGCTTCCACTTTCCTGTGTGATCAATTCAGAGTGCAGCAAGGAGCGAAAATATATCATACGTAAGCGTTTTCCTTTCTTTACTGTAAATAAACGTTATAACAAAAATAATAATTTCCTGTAATTGAATCACGCACCGCACTTCGCCACTTCCTAAAACGAAATTGAGCATCAGAACACTTAACGAAACAATTGTCAGATCAATCGAAAGTAGCTGTACTGAAACAGTCGCTCAGCGTCCATGACCATCAGAAACGTAGAATAAATCAGTGCCAAATCCAAAGCAAGAACGCAAACCAAGAAAAGATTTCTGTACAGCCCTGTTAAGCATACATGGCCTGCTCACGTCTAAGCTCTTACACACCTGCGAACACGTCGTTCATGATGCTTAGTGATGCACAAGCTTTTGCTTTGGAATGTAAACATAAACTATATTTTTCTATTACTTGCTGACTGCCTTTATTAATCATTGCTTTTGTAGCCTTGGCGATGGTAAGGATTTCTACCGTATTCTAATAGATTATTCATTTTGAAGTGGTCCTCACTGTTTTTAATAATTACTTCTGGATCATCTCATATGCTAAGAATATAATGTTTACGTATTTGCATAGATAATAGTTACTGAAGATCGCAGCGGTGCGGAGAAGCGGGTTCCTTCTAAGTTGGCTTTGCCCCGATTCTTTGAAAAACCTCGGCGTTCACGTAACTAGGTGCTCTGTCTCACGTTAAGTGGATCCCCGCCTTCCTAGGAAGCTCCAAACTTTATCTTGCCGTCAGGGTGTGAGGCCTCCAGTGAATGGCACTTAAGTATAATTGCGGCTGAGCTAGGCACTGAGGCTAGGCCTAATGCTTCCGCTGACACGCTGGCGGTGGTAGCTTCGCCGGCATCGCTCGCGGCAACATATGCCCCGCAATCGACACCTCTGCCTGAACCTCGACCTCAGGTCGAGCTTGGTGCTCCCGGTGCATCAGAAACAGCGCCCATCCCGCCTTTTCAAAATGGCCAACATCCCGTAAGTGATCTGTCTTTTTCGGGTGGAGCATGACAATGGCCACCCAGTCAACACGCTGAGATGGACATCCAACTGGGCTACTGGCGGAGACGTGCTCTCTAGTAGAGTTAGTGGCACCACCATCCGTGTCAAAGAGCCCTCGTGCATTTCACAAACGTCCTTTCGAAGGCAATCAACCGAATTCATCTTCGGGAAGCGAAGGCTGGTATTGAGAGCGCTCCTCTATAACGATCGAGAGCAGGTTTCGACTACACCCGGATCGACATCGTCTAAAGTCGCGCTTAATGGATGGATGGATGGAATATAGGAGCGTCCCCTTTGAAACAGGGTGGTAGCAGTAGCTATCATGATCATTTTTCTCCCTATATCTTAATTATTGATTTAGAATGGTTAACTAAACCACCATTCTATTTAATAAATTTTGTTCCTACATTACTAACATTATGTCACTTCTTTGCTCTTAAGCCACCAATCTTCCAGTCGTTTTTTGCTAGTTTCCACCGCCAGTTTATTCACCCGGCCACTGTTATCTCTAAACCCCAGAGCTTCAGGAACAGTGATTGCGCCTGCACCAACTTCCGGATGGATACCATTATATTCGAGTATAATATGGTCAATTGTTTCACTGGAGTTTCCACATACAGCACATGCGTCATCTCCATTGTTAAATTTCTTTTTGTAGCTGCGTGTTCTAAGGCACCCTGATCTAGCTTCAAAAAGTAGGGCACTGCCTCTTGAGTTATCAAAGAAATCTTCCTTCCTGATCTGCATTTTCCACTTTCGGTATAATTCCACACTCTGTTTCTTTTCCATCGAATTTATCCAATTTTTACCTTCTGTGTTTTTCCCCTGTTGCTTAATGCTCTTTATTTCTCCGTCCTTGTTACTAGCATACTTACTAGTTAGTTTAATAGTTCTTTTCCTCCATTGTCAGTCGACGCTTTTTAGGTACAGGTATTTAAATACTTTAGCTGCCCATCTTTTACTGTCCAATTTCCTCAGGCGTTCCTCATGTAATATTTTACTCTGAGCTTCCCGTACTTCGAAAGATGCCCAGCCCATATCTCCCTGTACCGCTTCATTTGTAGTTTTGCCGTGGGCACCTAGTGCTAATCGTCCAACGGATCTCTGATTTGTTTCTAATGTCGACTGTACCTCTGATTTTAGGCACAAAACCGCATTTCCGAAAGTAAGTCCGGGCACCATAATTCCTTTCCAAATACCCCTCAAAACCTCATACCTATTGTATCCCCACAATGCCTTATGCTTCATTATCCCGGCATTCCTTCGCCCTTTGGCCTTAAGTGATTGCTCATGCTTTCCAATGTATGCCAATCCTTCGTTTACCCATACCCCCAGATATTAATATTCTGCTACTCTAGGTATTTCAAGGCCTTGTATTTTAAGACCCTGATCAGTTGAGCCGTTGAAAATCATCAGACCCGACTTAACGGCGCTGAAACTGAAGCCTAGAGCGTCCCCTTCGTCTCCGCAATACTTAACTATAGTTTGCAATTCTTCCAGACTTTCAGCTAGCAGCACAATATCGTCTGCATACATCAAACCGGGAAGGCGCTGCTCTACCGCCTTTCCACCTAATCTATATGACAGGTTAAAACCTAGGTTACTATCTTGTATCCTCCGTTCCAGGTTTATCATATAAAGCATGAACAGCACCGGTGATAGAGGACAGCCTTGTCTTAATCCTTTGCATACTTTGACATCCTCCGTACTTCTTATCCCTTCCCACGTAATTTCTACTTTGTTATCCCGGTATATTTCCTGTAGGAACTCTATTAGCTCATAACCGATACCTTCTTCTTTTAATATGTTACACAGGAGTTCCCTGCTTACGTTGTCGTACACCCCGTTTATGAACAGGAAGGCCAAATACAAAGGTCTATTTTCCACTCTAGATATTTCGATGCATTGGGTAAGCACGAACAGGCTATCATCTAAGCGCCTATCATTTCTAAAGCCGTTCTGAAGTTCTCCGAGTATCTTGTTACTTTCAACCCATGCTTGCACCTTTAATTTCACCGCCTGCATGGCTAACCTGTACATAACAGATGTTATGGTAATCGGCCTGTAGGATTTTATGTGCATCCTGTCTCCTTTTCCTTTATAAATCAAATTCATTTTACTCTGCCGCCAGCTGTCCGGAATTCGCTTATTCGTTATGACTGTTTCCAGAGCTTTTAACAACGTTTCCTTACTTTTTGGACAGAGTTCATTAATCAGCTTGATCGGAATTCCATCTATTCCTGTAGATGTGTTTTTAGGACTATTTTTTTCTGCCTTTTTCCAGTTTAGATTGGTCAGTTCTAAGCTGCTTTGTATTCTGCTACCCTGTGTTGCTTCCTGATTTGCGGAGATTACCCTATCGTCGCTCTTAAATGACTCGGCTATAACTGATGTAATGTAGTTGACTGCGTTATATCCCTTTAAGCAATTTCCCTCGTTATCTTGAATCCGATCCTGCTTTCTTTGATTCTTCTTCCCTAGCCAGCTTATATGGTTCCAGAACGTTCTTGCTGCGCCTCTAGAGGCATCGTGTATATCAGCCATCCAGCGATAGGTGGACTGTCTTATTTTACTTTGGACGAGGGCCTGCACTTGAAGTTTCTTTTGTCGATATGATTCCCATTTTTGGTCGATTTCATCCTGAGATACCCGTGCCTTCTTTGCCATTCGGTGTTCCCTTGAAGCAGCCCGTCGTTGTTGAATAGCTTCCCTGATTTCCTTATTCCGCCAGCTCCGTGGCTTCCTCTTTCCATTCCAGCGGTTTGCTACTTTAACCTCTTGAATTTTCCTCCTTATGAGTAGTTCTACCTGTTGATAATTCCAGTCTTTCATGGGGCTTTTTTGTATTGCTTCCTCTATGTCTGCTGCTATCTGCGCTATTTGATCGTCGTTTAATTTTGTGATTACATTTTGTCTAAGTTCCATTTCTCTTTTCATCAAGGGCCCCATCTGCAGACTAATACGTTTATATCCCTTCCCAGACTACACTCCCCTTCTTCGTCTATTTCCATTTTTGTGACCTTGCTATAAATTTTCTGTGACATTAGACAATAGTCAATGGTCGTCTGCCTGTGTCGGAATTCCCATGTGATTTGGCCTTCACATTTTGTTTCTCTATTTACTATAACTAGATCGTGTCGCTCACAGAAATCTAGCATTAGCTTGCCGTTACAATCCGTGTATCCATCCAGATCATCGATGTGGCCGTTCATGTTCCCCAGTAGAAGAATATTGGCCCCGTTTCCAAACTGGCTTATATCGTCACTGAGACATTCAACAAGATCCCTGTTTTCTTGCCTGCATTGCTGTCCTCTTCCTAAATAAACTACCCCAAGCCATGTCCTTATGCCGGCAATTGTTCCTGAAACCCAGATATGTTCTTTACAAGATGATTTAATTCTTTGCCAATTTGTTCCCTGGTGTACCAACATGCCTACCCCGCCACCCTTTTTTTCCGTTCTCGTTCTGTTGCACCCTTCCCAGATGTAGCCTTCTATAAACGGCGGATCTTCTAGATCCCTGAGAGGAGTCTCGCAAAGAGCGTACACACCTATTTTGTCATCCTTCAACTGCTGTTCTATCTCTAGCCATTTCGGTCTTTTCCTACCTCCTTGCATGTTTATGTAGCTGATCCTAGTGTTAAATTTCTTTTGTGTACTTTTCTTCCTCGACCTAATCTTTGCCATTTTGGGGGGCTCAGCCTCCATTATTACACTTTCTTCTGCTTCACTTCTAACTACCTCTGTGCACGGAGTCCTCGCGGACCCCCTAAAAAAGCTACAGCCCTGCCTGCCAGGCGCCAGCCGATCTCTGCTCCCACCCTCCTGTTAAAATGTATGCCATCTCGCTGAAAAGCCCTACCAAAACCTGCTTTATGTACCTCCCTGTTTACCTCAACCACTTCGAAACGCCTCTCCAAGCTTAACTTTCTTATGTCCTGATTAACTGTCACCACGTCCTTTTCCATCTTTCCGTTCAATCCTAGCACCTCTGGTACTGTGCATACAACTATCTGCGTCTGCTGTGCTATCTCCCTGATCTCGTCAACTCCCTTAGCTAAACTTTCCACCTCTGCTGCAGCGTCACCATTTAGGACATCATTTAGCCCCGCGGCTACTATAACCATACTGCGCTCTGCGGAATTCTTCAACAGCCTATTTTTACTCTCTTTTAGCACTACCCTTATTGTTCTCCCTGGGAAGGCTCCAACCAACACTCTCTTATCACCCCTTACACGTTCCAAGATATCTCGCTTGCAATTGTCCATGTTAGAATCTCCGGCGATAAGCACCTGGGCCTTCTCTCTCCCTCTCCCAACTGTTGGCTCCTGCTTTCGGTTATCTGTGTCCTTATCTCTGGAATTTTCATTCTGCCTTACTTCTTCCTGTTTTTCCGGCGTCTTAGCTGCTTCTAAATAACTCTGACGGTTCGGATCCGCCTGACCTACTTTGCTTATGCTTTCCATGCCAGTGCTGGCCCCAGCCACGTGGCCCGCACTGGAATGTTCGTCCTCGTTGGTTCCAAGGACAAAGTCAGCCCCTTTTTTTCAATTTGAGTAAGCTGTCCAAGCAGTTTCTGAATTTCCGCTCTTAACAAACGTACTTCATTTTCTAAATCATCCACACGAGATACTAAACTGCCCCTTCCTTGATCAAATCTATCCAGACGCGCACTCAGTACACAACACCGACACAAAAAGTCGCTGCCTTCCGCTTCACCTACAGAGTCAAAACACGTTTCCTTTAGATTAACCTGCGCCTCACACTGAGTACACTTTACCTTCTTTTGATTGCACATCTTAAGCGCTCATCGACTGGATTATATCTATTACGAATTCTCAGAATATACAAATTGCCAAAAGAAGACACAAGAAACGACTAGCAAACACGTGTTAAAAACCAATTCTGCTAATGCCAATAGCCTAGAAAAAAATTATATATCTAAACAAGATAGCTAAATAATGAACGCCAAGAAAACCTAGCAGCCGGCACGAAAAACCAGGCCGCTAGGACCAAGAGCTAAAATCTATTCTTTAGGCTGCACCTAACCTAACTAGCTGAAAACGAAATAAAGTTAATAAAAGAAAGAACTCATCTATTTAACGCTTCGGAAGCTCCCGCTGTCGCCAGTGCGTCCGTTTCCGGTAGCCACGTGCAATCCACAAATCTTTTAGCTCAAATGGCGACGTTGTCAAGCTGACATCTGAAATCTGAACACTTCCAGAAAAGTACGAAAATGCGGAAAGTCGTCTGCGTCGATCATATTTGCTATTCATTGGCATTCCAGATGCAAAAACAGAAACATGGGTTCAATCTGAAGCACATATTGTTACTCTTTTATCGGAGAAAATAAACTTCACCATCACAGCCGAATACATTGAAAGTGCACAGAGGTTGGGCTGCTTTCAGGCATCCAAGAGTCGTCCACTATTGTAAACGTTCTGCGTTTCAAAGAGAAATTTAAATTCTTTGCGTCATCATCAAAACTGAAGGACACGCCTTTTTCTATTAGAGAAGACTTATTAGCATGAGTGCGTCTAGCTAGGAAAAACCTTTACATATATGCATCAATTTATAAATTCAAGTTTAAGATCCGATACGATAAACTGGTAAGGAATAATGACCAGTTCATCTACATAGCTGAGTCCGATTCTGTCGTCGAAATCTCATAACCATCAAATTACGCACGTGTTTCACAGGTTTCACATGCATCTTATATAAGTCTTTACCCTTCAAAAGCACCAACTGTTAACACAGTGTCAATCATGCTGTCAAATGTTCGCAGTTACAAGTGCAAAAAGGAAGTTCTGGAAACCTTTCTTGAAGATAAAGATACTGACATTGTAAAATTAACTGAATAATTCTAAGCCCAGAATTTCAGGACTACGAACTTCTAAGTAATATCGTCACCTACAACATTCATAGGCATGACCGCGTAGGGCGTCGAGGAGCAGGCGTCTTGGTATTTATGAATCCCAGACCCATCTGTTAGCGCGTAGCAAATAACTGTCAACACGAAATTGTTTGCCTCCATGTTTTATTCCCGGCGAACACACTAATCATTATTTCTTCCTGCCGCGCACCTGACAGCGATAACTATTTCATTGATGAAATTCACTCTGTAATTTTAAACTTGCTTTCCCGCTTCCCTCTTGCGACTTTCTTACTGTCCGCTGACTACAATTTCCTCGATATAGACAGGAATAATTTTACTTCTAAATCCACCCTATCAAAAGACATTTCGACCTTGCTCACACGTTCAATTTCACTCAAATGGTCACTATGCCAAAGCGAGGTTCCACATTATGGATTTGATCCTCGGTGTTACGACCGTGCATCCGCATTTGCGCGCTCTATTGTTCGCCTGTGGGCATGAATAAGTGCTGTGGAAATGTGGTGATGGTCCAATGGCTCTAAGTGAGCCTGTTTCTAGGAATCCTGTTTTGTAAGCCTGTTTTGCTTTGTGGACACTCTGCAAATGCCAAATTGACCCTGCCAAGAGAACGTCTGGAAAAACACAAAGAAACGTCCCCCTGCGGGAAATGCAGGAAGTGCTTTGTTTCTTTTGTTCACCCTTCCAGTCGATAAGCCCTATCGTCCAGTGAGGAATGCCTACTTTCCAAAGGAGACGACAGAGTGACATGTCCGCTGACGTGCAAGACAAGAAAGGAGCATGACGCATACAGCCATTAAGTGATTTCCCAGGAATGCAGGAAAGATTTGCAATTGTCGAAAACGGACAATGCTGGGAGCGGATGCGGCGCCACGTGCACTCGGGTTTCTGAGAAGTAAAACCACTTGTCAGAACCAGCCTGTGGTTTCTTTGCTGAAGAATAGAAATGTACCTCCTCTCCTCGCCGTTCCCAAGCTTTTCTCGCCAACAAGTGATCACGCCCAACGAATGAATACCGGACCAGTCGAGTGCTTCAGACCATCAGTGCAGTGATGTGTTCGATTGGATGCCGATACCTGAGGGGCGTGCCCAGGATTTGGTTGGTCAGCATCTTCAGAGAGGGGCTGGACATAGGGGGTTTTAAGGACGCTGCAGAGCACGAAATGTCGCTCTGAGCCCTGGGTAAACGGCTCATCCAGTCGCTTCTCGCTATGAACTCTTAACGCTTGCCATTTTGCTGATGTACCCTTCTTTTTTTCGTGTAAATAATCTTGTAAATAAGTTTCTCAAAGTGCCATTAAACCTGCTTGTATATATTTTACCAACTTCGAAGATTCAGTCCTTCTTCAACCCCGAGTCTCTGCACGCTACCAAGTGAAGGCCGGGTCGACGTAGCCCCAGCGTCACGACAACTGGTGACCAGCGTTGGGATCTGAATCTACAAGCCACAACATCTGATGACTGGAGGTGGGATCTGGATCTACAAGCTACAACATCTGGTGATTCGAGGTGGATCAGAATCTACAAGCCACATCTTGTGATCGGAGGTGGCATCTCAAGCAACAAGCAGGCGCAACAATCGGCCAACAAGAGAGCAGCTCGGAACATCGATCGCATGTGTGGGTGAGTGCTTGGCTTTTCTTCTGATGTGGACCAGGTTCTAGAACAGGGTTAGATTTTAAGAACTGGTAAAAAGTGTTGAAACGCCTTTAGGTTTGGTAGTTTGCACTGTTGTTTTGGAAGTAGCCGACACTCGGAGCGATCATGGACCTACAAAAGCTGCAGAAACCGGAACTGTTGCTATTGTGTGAGGAATTGGGAATTAATACAAGTGGTTTGGCACGAAAACCCTTGATTATAAAGGCAATCACTGATCTGGGAACCGATGATGAGGAGCTCAGTGAAGCATGGAACCTCATCGGGAAAAAAAAGGAACAGCTCAGACAGCAGAAAGAGGAAAGGGAGCGTGAACTTGAGAGGGAAAAAGAGGAAAGGGAGCACGAACGTGAGAAGCTTGAAAGAGAAGCAAAAAAGCTGGACCAAGAAATTGAGCTCCGGAAATTAGAACTAGAGTTGAGCAAGAGGTCGGGCGATTGTCCCCAGCTAGCGGTACCTCGTCTCAACAAGGAGGCAGATTTCTAGATGTCAAAGTACATGCAGCCATATGTGATATCAGGGGATATCGGTCTGTATCTGGCTAACTTTGAGCGAACCTGCGAAAAACTGTCCTTCCAGCGAGACACTTGGTCACAGAGATTATTGACGGTTCTGCCCAGCGAGGCAGCGGAGGTTGTCGCGCGGCTAAGCAAGGAGGACGCGGACAACTACGAGAAGGTCAAAGCTTGCCTTCTGAGAAAGTATAGGCTTAGCGCCGAGGCGTTCAGACAACGTTTTCGGAACGCTACTAAGTCCAGGGACGAGAGTTACCCTGAATTCCTGTACAATTTAAGAGTAAATTTGGGCGAGTGGCTAAAGAGCACAGATTCCTACAGTGATAGGGACGCTGTAGTCGAGCGAATTCTTTTGGAGCAGTTTTATAACTGCCTCCCAGAAAAAGAAAGAAATTGGTTACAGGACCGAGGCGAAATTAAGTCGGCAACTGAAGCTGCCGAACTCATTGAGGAGTATGCTTCGCGCCGACAATTCAGCAACCCAGCAGTGGATAGGCCCCGCAATCCCAAGTTCAGTGTGAAAAACCGTCAGGAAAGGCACTTTGCTAGAGTTGGAAACGAAGAGATGAAGGTTTCTTCAGGCAAATTCCCTAGAAAGGACGGCAGTGAGAAAAGTGGGGAAGTGACCAACGTGCAGAACACAAAGAATAAGCTTGAGGCTAGGAAGCCGCTCACATGCTTTAGGTGTAATGAGCAGGGTCACATTGCCGTCAACTGCCGGAAAGAAAAGATTGCTTTCTCGTATGTCAGGGACTGCGATGAAAATATGCAGCTTTTAGAACCCTACCTGCATGACCTAGTAGTCAACGGGAAGCCTTGCAAGGTACTGCGCGATTCGGCCGCAACGATGGATGTTGTCCATCCGGCGTATGTATCGCCTTCCGACTATACAGGACAGTGTGCATGGATCCGACAGGTAGTTGAGGAACAGAGTGTGTGCTTGCCGATCGCGAACGTGGTCATCGAGGGCCCTTTCGGCGAATTAACAACCGAGGCTGCCGTTTCAGGAAAGCTTCCTAAGTGCTATCCGTATTTGTTCTCCAACAAATCGGACATGCTGCTGCGAAAGAGGGGCATCCTTTTCGGAGACAGAGTTGTGCAAGCCTTAACACGTTCAAAGGCGCCAGAACTAGCTACACTGCTCATTCCAGAAAAATCCACAGCGGAGGAAACGGCAGTTAAAACAGTGGTAAATGCGGAAGATAGCAGGTCAGAAAACTTTGAGAGCGAGGCATCTCAGATATGTCAACTTGAAAGTGAGCTTGATGAGACGCGGAATGAGGACGTTCTTGAGAGTAACCTCTTGCCGCCGGTGTCTAGCAATCTCACGAGACTTCTAAGTGGAACCCGAGAGGACTTAGCTATGGAGCAAGCCAATGATCTCAGGAATAAGCTCGAAGTACAGTGGGAAGGACCTGATGAAGTCGTTGCAAAGCTTTCTAACACTAAATACGAAGTGAAATTCCCCGGTAGGCGTAAAGCAGTGCGCATTTATCATTGCAATCTTATGAAGCCTTATGTGCAGAGGGAAGCCGTGGTAAATCTAACGTTAAACCTTCCCGAGGAGATGGGGGACAACTTGATTTGCCTCAGCGGAAAGGGAAGCAACGCTCAGGAGCTTCTCAAAAAGACGGAGCAGAGAGGAGAACTAAAGAAATCCCAGCTGTCCGATCTGGGCGAGATAATAACAGAGTTTGAGGCCTGCTTCGTGGACAGGCCAGGCAGAACTGATTTGACTGAGCACGATATTGAGCTGACTTCAGACGTGCCAGTGCGATCAAGGTGCTACCGATTCTCTCCAAGGCAAAGAGAAATTCTGGATAGGGAAGTAACTCGCATGCTGGAATTGGGAGTAATAAAACCCTCGGAAAGCGATTATGCTTCGCCTATGATCTTAGTAGAAGCTCCAGGTAAAGACCCTAGGCCTGTGGTAGACTACCGAAAGCTAAATTCTCTCACCAGGGATCAAGTGTATCCTATTCCGAATATTGAGGAGAGAGTAGAACAGGTCAGTAGAGCGGCATATGTGACTACGCTGGACCTTACTCGAGGATACTGGCAAGTACCGCTCACTGAACGCGCCAGCAGATACGCGGCTTTCGTCACTCCGACGGGCAGCTACCAGCGAACAATGATGAGTTTCGGGCTCAAAAATGCTCCATTTTGTTTTTCCCGACTCATGGATAGGGTTTTAAAGGGGCGTGAAACATTCGCAGTGCCTTACTTAGATGACATTGCGGTTTTTTCCGACTCATGGGCGGACCATATGGTACATCTAAGAGCTGTACTGAGCCTTTTGCGTCAAGCTGGACTAACCGTAAAGGCCGAGAAATGTTGCCTGGCAAGGGCGACCGTGGACTACTTGGGTCACAATGTAGGTCAAGGTTTCAGGAAACCCAGCGAGATTAAGATTTCTGCGGTAGCAGACTACCCGCGGCCGAGCACGAAGACGGAAATTCGAGCATTCCTGGGTCTGACTGGGTACTACAATCACTACATCCCTAACTATTCAGCTTTGGCTAGCCCTCTGACCGACGCTCTCCGCAAGACAGAACCGACAAATGTAGTCTGGGACGAACAAAAGGAAGCCTCCTTCGTAAACCTGAAGGCTGTGCTGATTAGCCGTCCGGTATTGCGAGCTCCAGACTATGGCCGAGAATTCACGGTCCAGTGTGATGCCAGTGATCGAGGGCTAGGTGCTGTTCTCTGCCAGAGAGATGACGACGGTAATGAGCACCCTGTGCTCTACCTGAGCAGAAAACTGAGTTCTAGAGAGAGAGCTTATTGCGCGTCAGAGAAAGAGTGCGCTTGCATTGTATGGGCCATTCAGAAATTGCAGTGCTATCTTGGAGGGGCCAAATTCACCGTAGAGACGGACCATTGTCCCCTGGCTTGGCTGCAAACTGCGACATCGAAGAACAGTCGCCTTCTTAGGTGGAGCTTGATTTTACAGCAGTACAATTTTGAAATAAGATACAAAAAGGGGAAGTTAAATGGGAATGCGGACGCGCTTAGCCGCTGTTTCTAAGCAGTCCGAGGTGTTCCTCACCATGTATCCAAATTGATAATCAGGTTTTATATTTTTTTTTTCTCGTGCGCTTGTATATGTGTGACTATGTAAAGCAGCACGTTTGGTCTTCTAGGCATACGTGGGTCCTGAACGTCTTGAGAGTGGGCTTTTCTCGAACAACAATGGCAGTTTTCTTTTAACCTGGTCTCTTCAGACGGGAGCCGAGTGCTTGTTTAGACATGTGGTTGAGTTTCAGACAGCTCGAGCAATTTGGCCTACAACAATCAAGACAACGCGACAAGCAACAGCGAGCTTCAAGCGTTCACGTGCAGGCCATTAAGTCGTCTCTTCATGCAGCAGCGGCGACTGCTGCCCTCCGGGACTCTTCTGGCGGGGGAGGAGGCTGTTACGACCGTGCATCCGCATTTGCGCGCTCTATTGTTCGCCTGTGGGCATGAATAAGTGCTGTGGAAATGTGGTGATGGTCCAATGGCTCTAAGTGAGCCTGTTTCTAGGAATCCTGTTTTGTAAGCCTGTTTTGCTTTGTGGACACTCTGCAAATGCCAAATTGACCCTGCCAAGAGAACGTCTGGAAAAACACAAAGAAGCGTCCCCCTGCGGGAAATGCAGGAAGTGCTTTCTTTCTTTTGTTCACCCTTCCAGTCGATAAGCCCTATCGTCCAGTGAGGAATGCCTACTTTCCAAAGGAGACGACAGAGTGACATGTCCGCTGACGTGCAAGACAAGAAAGGAGCATGACGCATACAGCCATTAAGTGATTTCCCAGGAATGCAGGAAAGATTTGCAATTGTCGAAAACGGACAATGCTGGGAGCGGATGCGGCGCCACGTGCACTCGGGTTTCTGAGAAGTAAAACCACTTGTCAGAACCAGCCTGTGGTTTCTTTGCTGAAGAATAGAAATGTACCTCCTCTCCTCGCCGTTCCCAAGCTTTTCCCGCCAACAAGTGATCACGCCCAACGAATGAATACCGGACCAGTCGAGTGCTTCAGACCATCAGTGCAGTGATGTGTTCGATTGGATGCCGATACCTGAGGGGCGTGCCCAGGATTTGGTTGGTCAGCATCTTCAGAGAGGGGCTGGACATAGGGGGTTTTAAGGACGCTGCAGAGCACGAAATGTCGCTCTGAGCCCTGGGTAAACGGCTCATCCAGTCGCTTCTCGCTATGAACTCTTAACGCTTGCCATTTTGCTGATGTACCCTTCTTTTTTTCGTGTAAATAATCTTGTAAATAAGTTTCTCAAAGTGCCATTAAACCTGCTTGTATATATTTTACCAACTTCGAAGATTCAGTCCTTCTTCAACCCCGAGTCTCTGCACGCTACCAAGTGAAGGCCGGGTCGACGTAGCCCCAGCGTCACGACATCGGCAATAATTTTATGGTAATTAAGTCAGTTCACAGTAAAAATGGTGTACACGATCACAACATACTCTTATTACACCACACCTTTACGTTAGAAAATAGTCAACCTCAAACAAAGTACATAAGGGACTACAACAAAGCTAATTTCAACAAGATAAATACAGAACTAGATACTTCAGCAAAATTGTATTTCTCTCGCTAATTAAAGAACAGTTGAACAAAATTGGTCCTTATACAAACACAAAATATTTTCTCTCATCGACAGGTACGTCCCCTTAGTGTGCATTCGAGCGGATGCCAGTAAGCCTTAGTTCCCTAATTCATTGCGCAAACTAGCTAAAAAAAGTAATTTTAGAGAAGTTAAGAAAATTCTATCCAGAATTGGTCTTCCTTCTTCAAAGCACTACGTGAATGCACGGTCGAACTGAAGCGCTCCAAATGGAAGTGTTTTCACCATGACCTTCGAACTATTCATCGAGACAAACCGCGAATATTTTGGAGCCTATCAACCCTGAAACGCTGCCCTACACACATTACATTGACCAAATCCTGATGGCTGGCATGGCCGGGTAGTCAGTGCGCTGAGGTCATGGACTCGTATTTCCGTGTTCACTAATGAGCTCGCTTCCGACATTTCCTTCCAATCATGTCTTAATTTGTCTGAAATGCAGCCGGTCACAATCCCATCTGAACGCATGGCAAAACTAATAGGCAATCTTAAGACCTGTAGCAGTCCAGGCCACTACAATATTTTGCGTAAATTTGTAAGAGGCGCAAAACTGATATCCTGTTTGATTTTACAGATAATTTTTAACCAGTCTATCGCCACGCCATGTGACTGGAAACATAGCACCGCAATTCTTGTACACAAATCTAGCAATCGTTCTGACCCTTCAAATTACCGCCCTATTTCTTTGACGACCGCCTCCTGCAGACTGCTAGAGCATGTGCTGTACTCAGCCATTGCATCACACCTTGAAGCCAATTCTTCGTTCTTTCCGAAACAGCACGGTTATCGTCCAGTCCTTTCCTGCGAAACACAGCTATTCGAATTTTCAACAGACCATCACCTTAATATCGATTCCGGCTTTCAAACTGACGTCATTATTCTGGACTTTTTAAAAGCATTTAACTGCGTAACCCAACATCAGCTCATGGCTAAACTCCGTTTTGACCCACCGGTTTTATAGTGGATCCACTCTTTCAGTTTTAGTTTTAGTTTGTGGGGTTTAGCGTCCCAAAGCCACTCGGCCTATCAGAGACGTCGTAGTGCAGGACTCCAGAAATTTCAACCACCTGAAGTTCTTTAACGTCTGCTGACATCGCACAGCACGCGGGCGCCTTGCTTTTTGCCTCCATCGAAAAGCGGCCACCGAGGCCGGGATTTGATCCCGCATCCTTGGGAACCTTTCTAATCGTTCGCAACGCACTCTAATTGATAATCACCATTCATCAGCTACAAACGTCATTTCGGGTGTTTCTCAAGTCTCTGTGCTCGGTCCTAGTCCTTTTTTTTGGTATTAATTAATGACTATCCTTGCACCATCTCATTATCAATTCACCTTTTCGCAGGCGACTGCATCCTGTATCGACGCATATCATCAAACAACGACGAAGACCTCCTCCTAAATGACATGAACGAAATAACTAACTCGTGCAACCGGTGGCTGATGACTCTAAACGTACCAAATGCAATTTCATAACAGTACCAAGTAATCGCAATCGCTTAAATTATCAGTAATCTTTAAGATTAATCTCCCTAACACAAGTTGATTCCTACCGGTACTTAGGAGTAACAATCACCAGCAAGCATTCATGGCCCGAGCACATCTTAAACATAGTAGCTAAAAGTTAGAAATCGCTCAACCGACTAAGAAGGTTACTAACCGTGTCCCCTCCATTTATCCGCAAATTTGCTTGCGAAACTTTCATTTGCACTAAACTTAAATATACCTCACTCATTTGTTACTCACAGCAGTCTTACCAAATTGACGCATTAGAATCAGTACAGGTTCGCGCGGCCCGATTTTTTACTTTATTGTACGACCGTAGGACCAGTGCTTCGGGCATAAAATCATCGCTTGACTTACTGCCACTGTGTTCTCACAGTCAGTTCAGTCGTTCAGTCGTCTCCGACTCTTCAGGACCCTAAAGACCATGCCACGCCACACTTTCCGGTCTCTCACTATCTTCCTAACATCACATACCTTCATCTGCACTGCCTCGAGGATGCCATCTAACCATCGCAATCGCTGCCTACCCCTTCTCCGGCGACCGTCAACCTTTCCCAACATCAAATCTTTCTCCAGCGACTCCTTTCTTCTCATCAGATGACCAATGTAGTTGAGCTTTAACTTTAGAATTTGACCCTCCAAGGAGCAGTCAGGGTTTATGGTCAACAATATCGACTGATTTGATCTTCTGGCAGTCCAAGGAACTCTCAAGAGTCTTCGCCAGCACCACAATTCAAACGCGTAAATTCTTCGGCGGTCAGCCTTTTTCACAGTCCAACTCTCGCATCCATACATCACAACTGGAAATACCATAGCACGAGTTATACGGATCTTGGTTGGCAGACTAATGTCTCTGCTCTTTACTACGCGGCCAAGGCTAACCATTGCTCTTTCCCAGAAGCAGGCGTCTCCTAATTTCATGGCTGCAGTCTCCTTCCGAGGTAATCTTGGAGCCCAAGAAGAGAAAATCTGTCACAGCTTCCACTTCTTGTCCATTGATGCGCCAGGACTTCATAGGGGAAGACGCCATGATCTTTGTCCTTTAATGTTCAGTTTAAGCCAAAACTTCTTGTACGCGCATCAGAAGTCTCTTGAGTTCCACTTCACCTTCCGCCATTAAAGCGGTATCATCCGCATATCTAAGGTTGTTGATACGTTTTCCAGCAATCTTCACTCTAGCTGAAGACTCGTCCAGACCGGCCTTCCTCATGATGCACTCTGCATATATGTTAAATAGGCAGGGCGACAGTATGCAGCCTTGCCTCACTCCTTTCTCAATCGAAAACCAATCAGTAACACCATGCTCAGTTCTGACTGTGGCCTCTTGTCCTTCATACAGGTTCCTGAGGAGACCGATGAGATGAATTGGAACTCCCATCTCTTGGAGAGCTTGCCACAATCTGCGGTGATCTACGCAGTCAAACGCTTTCGCATAATCAATAAAGCAGAAGTAGATGGGTTTCTGTAACTCTCTTGCTTTTTCCATGATCCAGCGAAGGTTGGCAATTTGGTCTCTAGTTCCTCTGCCCTTGCGAAACCCAGCTTGCACGTCCGGAAGCTAGCTCCCGATCCACATACTGCTGCAGCCTACCTTGGAGGATTTTCAACATCACCTTGCAAGCATGCGAAATGAGCGCGATCGTGCGGTAGTTATAACAATCTTTGGCACTGCCTTTCTTTGGAATGGGGATGTAAATTGACCTCCTCCAATCCTGTGGCCACTGCAGGGTTGTCCAGATCTTCTGACATAATGTATGCAGAATGTTAACAGCGTCATGGTTGAGGTTTTGAAGCAACTCAGCTGGAATGCCATCAATTCCGCTAGCTTTGTTCTTAGCAAGGCTGGCTAAGGCTCATTCAACTGCACTCTTCAGGATGCCCGGCTCGAGATCAGTAATCACAACCGTCTTATGTTGGGTATCGACATTCGGGTCCTCCTTGTACAGTTCTTCTGTGTATTCCTGCCACCTCTTCTTTATCTCTGATGCTTCAGTGAGGTCCTTGCCTAGTTTGTCCTTTATCACGCCCAGCTTAGCACAGAAGCTTCCTTTGATATCTTTGATTGTCTTATACATAGCTCTTGTGTTCCTTAATTTGCTGTTGTCCTCAACAGCTTGGCACTGTATGTTCAAGGCACTGTATGGCACTGTGTGTTCTCACGGTACAATTGCCAAACTCTGCTTTTTCCACAAGTTATATTACAGTTTTCCTCACTTGCTCTGCAAACGCCTACTCCCTCCCACTAGAACATCGTGTCGGCTTTTTAACAGTCTAGGGCCACAGCGTCTGCATGGTTCCACCAATGCATTTCATAAATCCTTCTTGCCATGCGCCATTGAACAGTGTAATGGACTACCTGGGGCAATTGTAAACGAGCGTGATCAAAATAAAATCAAAAACCTGGTGTTATCTTTACCTTCTTACATAGTCGCAATTTTGAATACCACCTCTGCATGTGTTGTATTTTTTATATAGTTGAACATTGGTATGCAAAACAGTGCTCCCATTTTCCTCTTCTTAATATAGCGTGATGGCCACAATGCATCTATGACTGTTCACTCTTTAGTTTTATAATGCTGTTTTAACAATTATGCTTGCCTTCTATACTGCTTTATTCCGAATGTTCCTTTTGTTTGTGATTTCGTTTATTTTTGCTCCCCCTTATGTAATGGCCGCCTAGGGGACCTTAAGGAAAAATAAATGATGATGATGTGAGAAAATTCTGAACAAATGATTTAAAGCGTAAGCGCTATAGGGTTCTTTGTGCTAGTGCTTCGTGCTTCCTACCCATATATTTTAAAAGCAGCAACTTTTATGAAGATCTATTACGTGTAATTAGAAGCATTGTATACAAGTCAATCAATCAAGGATTCATTGAATGACGAAAAGTTTTTCCAGATTTTAAAATTTGTGGCATTGATTGACAAACATTATTTTTTCATTTATAGTGCGGATTTTGTTTGGTTTGTCCTGATGTTTCGATCGCTCGTGGTCCTGCTCAGGCATTTTACATGCACATAATGCGATACCTAGAGAGGAATAAATGTAAGCAAGGGACGATAATGAGAAAAGAAGAGCGTATCCTTATGTGTGGTTCTGCACATTCGGTTATTCAGTAAATAACGTAGGGCTGGCGTGTGGTGAATAACTAACAAGCCGATTCATTTGGCTTTCGACGTGCCTCGTATAGGCAACAAACCTTGCTCGTACCTTTGGGGACGCTGCGGGCTACATATTCACCACATACTCCGAAAAGAGACACCCGGCTTAAATTGCGCCGACATAGCCTTATCGCTGGCCTACCGCCACAAGTAGCTGCGATGTCTCTCGACGAGGTGCATCGATGTCCGCACTTAGAAACTTATGACTGCAGTAGTGGGAGCTCATCCGTTTGTCCAGCGATCAGATCGACGAGTGGCTGGCCTATTACCAGTGGGAGTGGTGCAAGAATAAGTCGGACAATTACTCTCTGCCACGCAATATGGTATTCGCTCTTGCAGGCATGGTCATAAGGTGGTAGAGCAAACACAATCGCACATTGACGGCATGTAACTGATTCGTAGAAGATATTCAGAAGTTCCTCAGCGACTTTGATGCCATAAAGAAACCCGCTGAAAAAATACTCAGTCGGAGCTCTGCTTATCTGCGAGATATTCATAAAGTACCTGGAGGAAGTCTTCAATCTGTGCAAGCTCATCTATCAACAAATAACCGGAGGAAACAAAGTAGGCGGTCTGTTCAAGGGGTTCGAAAAAAAATATAACGATTTCCTCATCGCAAACCAATCCTCGACTCATAAGCTGGAGGGACTCAGCATTTCGGTAAGCTGGTCGATAGCATCTGTCCTGATAGCGTCCTTTCTGTCAACAGCGTCCTCAGACGTTATCAACTAGAAGAAATTCCCCTCATATTTGTCTCTTCATATTTTCATACTTCAAGCAACATAAGTCCACAAAAATAGCCATGTTACTATCCTTTGCGGGAAGTAAGCCCCATACACCGCATACCTTTTTTGGAATCGAGGACAAATCTGGCAAAACTTCAATACTGCCACCCCCGAAGCACAAGAAGCGGGAGGCTACGCTGACCAGCGATAACCTGTACAAGCAAGCCTGGATCATCCAGCGAAGTTCAAAAGGCAGCGGCCGGTAGCGGAACTCTCCACAAGGTTGGAGAGCTTCGCTAGCTTGTACTAATTATATTTAATAATTGTTTTTGTATCGCTCCCTAGAAGGTAGACGAGAATACCTCCTTCAGATCGGGAAGAGCCAGCAGTTGTACAGAGCACCAGATCTGGTATCCTGGCTTGTAAAATCTGGTAAACCCGCTTCCACTCCTGTCGGCATTAGGCGTTCGTTGTCTCCACTCAACTTCCAGAACGGCATCCTCGTAAAGAATCTCGTCCCCTACAGCATCACTGGTTATTGTTCTAAAAAGGTCAGAAAGGAAGCTCAGGAAGTCTACGAACGATGAGCCGACAGCATGGCATCACAGGCTTCTGCGGACGTTGCGTAGAATCCACGAAAGTTAACATAAACTACGTTTAACAGGAGACGTAGTTTATGACATGAAAACTTTTCAATAACAGCGACGAGACACCCCAGTCAGACATGTTCGGGGACCCAACCCTATAATCTCCCGATCGTACACTTTAAACCAATTCGATGAGTCTCTTCGACTTCTTCTAAACCTCATCGACGGGCAACTAATCTCTTATAGTGCCGCTCCAGTACATTGCTCGTTACGCTAAAACTAAAATCCCTGACAACTGACACTGCAGTAAAGTCGTAAAATTTTCTGTCGAATAAATCTCATTTTATCACGGCACACCAGGTTTGTTCATAACAGGCATAGGTGCAAGTTTTTCAGCCGTGTTGACACCAACTATCCCATGCTACAGTCTAACATGCCAATGGCGTATATGAGAGCGTGGTCTGAGCAGCTCCAAATAAATTCTTATGTCTGCCGGTAACAGTGAGCCGCATGCACCCGGCCATATACTCCGCTCACTGTTCAACCACCTCTCAGATACCAGCAGCCGATCTCTACACACCACCTTTGGGCCTGTCCGCAACCGCGGTCATTCTGGACCATCCTTGTCCCATGGACCCATTTAGATCTTGGGAGGGTGCTCTTCTTGCCACCACCTAATAAAACAGCGAGGACTAATCACACGGGCGAGGCGTGAGGCAGAAGCCAGAGTGCTCCTGGATATTTAGGAGCCCTTCCAGGATACAAGAGTTCTTGAAATAGTTTATTCCTCTTGCCAATGTAGTCCTTATTGCATACCATACCCGGGATACCATCCCATTCTAGGTGATCTTCGCCTTAAACACCGCCATCTAGGAAACTACAAGCTTACCCCTATCCTTACTTACTTATGGTAGAGAGTTCACGACAACAATGGAAGGAATACGCGGCAATGTTGACGCAACGTCACCATCACCGCATACTTTTAGTGAGCTGAAGAAGCCTGACAACTGCGCACTGCGCGAACTTTCACGTTTTTCATCTGTATAGATCCATAATCATCATACTTCGCCTCTGTTGGCATGACGCGCTGTGTGCCACGTTGTCCTGGGATAACAGAACAGACGACCCCATCGACACATCAAAGACCAGTAACGCACCGACACCTGATGCTGCAGCTAACTTAGTACGACGTGACGCTGAGTACAAGGCGCAAGGCATAGTTTTGGTTTCAATGCTGATCCACGTTGCGCACTGAATGAAAAACGACTGTGGCGGTTCTTTCGTCCTTGCAAAGCATTTTGCTACGCCACTGCCAAGTCATCCCCGACTGAGCAAGGGAATCCCACTGGCTACACGCGCACACCGCAATCAATTATATACTGCGTGATAAGCCCTATCAGGCGTGCTAAAGGCCTCTTAATACCTAAATTTCTTATGTTTAGGTTAGCTGTTCTGTTTACTTTTCCTCAAAAGATTGAGCAAAACAATGTGTACGCATCTGTTTGGCATGTTAATTGAAAAGTACCGTTGCGGAAGCAGACCAGCGCACGAGCGGCAGTCATTCGCAGTGAGCAAGATCTTATCGATTTTCTGTGATGTGCCCTGCTAGCACGCTACGAAACGCTCCTTCTTAGTCATCTTTGCGCAAGATGACGCATTCAAGTTTAGATTTCCCGTTGTGAGCATACTTTCTCAAAAACAGAAGCTTTCTTTTTTTTTCCCTGAACGCCAGGAGTTTAAACAACTAACTTTATCAAGTACATTTATTCCTAAATGACCTTAACGACATTTTGTTATTATTTGCTGTACTGAAACATGTTTTTTTTTAGATGCTGAGTGTTCTTTTTTTATTATTATGATCATATATCCATATGTCGCACTTCAAATGGAGGCGGTGGTTCTGCGATGTATATTCCCTCAGATCATAAATATAACGCACTACCTGAGTACAATATTATCAGTGACTACATTGAATGTGTCGTTGTGCAAATGTATAAATCTCTGGCAACGGCGATTTACCGCTTACCACCTAGCTCCTTTAATGCTTTTTTCACTGTATCGAAAAACTGTTCGAACTGAGCCTCTAGTTAATAGCTACAATGTGTTTGTATTGGCAATTTCAGTCTCAATACTTCATCAAATAGCTCAGGCTATTTGGGCCTACAAGAGCTGTTTACGTCGTACGCGTGCAGCAACTTAATAGAAACACCAACCAGAATAACGCCTACCTCTCAAAATACCTACACCTTTGTATCAAAAGCTTTTCTCCTAAAGAAGTGAAACCAGGTACACTGATGTGTGATCTAAGCGACTATTTGCCAATTTACGTCATTCTGCTTAATACAATGCCGAGTACAAATAAGGATTAAATTTTTATCCGCGACAAATCTGATAAAAATACTACGCTGATAATGCACAAATATGCCAATAAAGCTTACAAGGCTTAGCTTGCAAGCGGACCGTAATTCCTGAAATTCATTTTGTGTTCTCGTTTTTTTCTTCCTGCGCTCGTGTGGGGACCCTTACGTGCAGCGTTTTCTAAGACACGTGTATATCTCCCATTTTCTACAACTTACTTTATTAAGGCAGTGTTAAAAGTTTCGAAAAGAACGACACAAGATAAGTTAAGCTAATTTTACAGCAGTGTATTTGCTATCAGGATGGAAGGATTGTGACAACTGTCTCATAATGTGCAATGGGGGCCTGCTTTATGCGCAAGTTGGTATTGAGTTACGTGGTGGGCATTTTTCTTTTGACAGATATCAGGTTCGACTCCTGTGAATCGCAGTTGTAGGGTCTCCTTTTACCTGGCCTGATAATATGAGAGCTCCAGATCAATCAGTGCACTAAGGAGACTGAAGTCAAGCCCACCTTTCATTAAAAAAAGGCACACAATATGTCCAGTAATACAGCAGCTGCTCACTCCTCCCATTAAAAAAACACTTGAACTCGTTTTCTTTTTTTTCTCCAGACATCAGCACTACACCATGAGAAAGGCTGTTTTGAAGTGTTTGAAATTGGTCACACTGCAATTTTTAAGCCATCCAGGGCTATTCCATAGCATGAATACAAAGCGATCTGCTTAGTTGCAAGTTCCAATGGGCTGCTCAGCAAGTTGAAGAATGAAACGGAGCAAACGGAAATAGAGAAAATGAAGCACTAGCTTTCATAGATAAACTTCTGTTTTCCTTTTTCGCAGTGTGTTCTATTTCCTCTGGCCTATTTTCCTTTTATAATCACAATATTACGTGCATACATTAAAAGCTTCATGCAAGGATTTATTGTTTGCACTTGCCGGGCAGAAAGGTTGGACTACATAGTCACACTGGAGTGAAAAATAATCTCTGTCTTCTCTTTCATTCAACTTACCTTACTTTCATCCCGCCATCCGAGTATGCAATTGATTTGGGAGCAAACCTGATGACCAAGCTGTGGAAAGATTCAAGGGAAGATGTTTGGGCGTCGGGAGACAGTTGTCAAATCTCATTCAAAAACGGGAAGTTCTTCAGAATGGAGTTCAGCTTCTTGAAAGCACATGAATCTGTTAATAATATATACATATATATATATTGTAAAAGAAGGCTAGGTCGAGACGGCGAGGTCGTGACGGCAAGGACAGCGGAGCCTTGTTTAACGTTTTAATCCGATCACAAACCCAAGCGCGCGCCGGGGCCGGCGCCGCGGGACGATGATGATGGTATGTACAAATGAAAGAAGAAGATCATGGCATGTACAAATGAAAGAAGGTCCACAGAAGGCTCACACAATCTGCCCGGGGGGTCGGAAGCGGCCTGCCTGGCCGCTCCTTATTAACCGATGTAGCGCGGCGCACAAACGGTTTCAAGCGAGAAACACGAACAATTTCAGTTCCACGGTAGCGTCGATCGGCTGGGGAATCAACAGGCGTGACTTTGTAGTTAACTGGAGAAGTTTGGCTGATGATCTCGTAGGGACCAAGGTAGGGGTGGTGGAATTTGTCACTAAGGCCAGGGCTGCGCAGTGGTGTATAAAGCAGTACTTCGTCACCGGGACGATAAGAGACCACGCGATGCGTAGAATCGTAGCGGCACTTGCGGTCTTCCTGGCACGCTGCTGTGTTTAGGCGGGCAAGATGACGGCATCTGGCCACACGAGATAAGAACTGGATAGGTACTGATGTGGAGAGTCGGGCGTAGAGAAGAAAGAAGTGTCGAGAATTGTAGTGGGAGGACGGCCATAAACGAGGAAAAATGGAGAATAACCGGTAGTCCGCTGTACTGCTGTGTTATAGGCGAAAGTGACGAATGGTAGAATAGTGTCCCAATTTCGATGGTCCGGTGTGGTGTACATGGAGATCATATCCGATAAGGTGCGATGAAATCACTCAGTCAGCCCGTTAGTCTGGGGATGGTAGCTTGAGGTTGTCTTATGAAGGGTGGATGACGCGTGAAGACCTTCGGCAACGACTGCCGATAAGAAGGCCGTCCCGCGGTCACTTAGGAGCACCCGAGGAGCGCCATGACGTAATACAATTGATCGCAAAAAGAAATTTGCTACTTTTTGAGCGGAACCGGTCGGTACAGGTGCTGTCTCAGCGTAGCGTGTAAGGTGGTCGACAGCTGTTATGATCCAATGGTTACTCCCATCGGAGAGAGGTAGGGGACCATATAAGTCGATGGCGACTACGTCGAATGGCGTGGTGATGATGATGATGGTATGTACAAATGAAAGAAGAAGATCATGGCATGTACAAATGAAAGAAGGTCCACAGAAGGCTCACAATATATATATATATATATATATATGTGTGTGTGTGTGTGTGTGTGTGTGTATAAATATTTGGCTGTCTAAATATTTATTTATATAAATATTTTATTAAGTATTCGGTCCCTTGTGGGGACTTTGAAGGCACGTGCAAGAGCAGGTGGGGTAAAGGTTCAAAAACAACACCCAGCCCAATTGGGGCTGCCCACACAAAACTGCTTTATATCCCACATGGGTCGCAATGGGGCTTGAAGACACGAGGGCCCGCATGATACCAAAATTAGTCCCTTGTGGGGAAATTGAAAGCACATGCAACACCAATTGGGCTTTAGGTTCAAAAACCACACCCAGTCCAATGGGGCTACCCACACAAAACCGCTGTAGGTCCCACATCGTCCTTAATGGGTCTAGATTATTTCCGACTTTTATTTGTATTAGATGCTGCCCTAAATACTATTATAGATTATTTGTATAACAGTTGTTGCCATGTTTAGTCGGTTAGAAATATTACATGGCTTTAGTTCTTGCGCTCATGCAAATTGCGCTAAAAATACTAAAACATACCGATTGCTAACTGATGCTCCTTATGCGGTTGCTGTGGACAGCCTGCAACTCTTAGCACAATATTAGTGTTTCGAACTCACATCTCCATAGCCTGAACAAGATGTACATGAAGTCTGCTAGGCTCCTCTTCAGTCCCAAGAAAGCAGTTTTCGTGCGATTTCTTTCAAACTTGTTTATTTGCCACTTCTAGGCACAAATGACCGTAGAAAAAAAAAGTAAAAAAAAAAAACTAAGGGAAGTGGTGAAACTTGGCTGTACCCGATCGGGGACTGTGGGACTCAACTGGTGTGAAAGTCCAAACAGCAGTTGCGGTTTTGCAAGCAGAGAAATATGCCGCATTTCATGCATTTGACTCTTGATTTGCCGCTGCAACCTGGATTTCGGCATCTATTGTGGGATCCGAGCTTGTGGTGTTCTGGAAAGTGCCCCGTCCTGTCATATCTGACGTCATCCGGAGGTAGCGGAGTGATCTTGCCACGCTGTGGTGTACTTGGCTGCGCCTCTTCATCATCACTTTCGGCTTCCTGATCTCTTGGTCTTTTAGATCGCCGTGTTTCCGCTTGAATTAAGGCAACAGCAATGTTCATCTTGAATTCCAGCAGGTCGAGCCGCTGCTGCTTTGGGGTCTCACTTTGTTCACAACCTCTTCTGTACTCAATCCACCCGTTGCAACAGGCCATGTCGAGAAACTGTGCGAATACACGGACCGTCCACTTTTTTGTTCTCATAGAGATGCGATAGTAGGAGACGAACCGGTCAATCAGGTCAACTCCACCCATGTACTGGTTGTATTTCGCCACCGCATCCGGTTGCTGCACTTTGACTTTTTTTTCTGATCTTTACACCATCTTTGGCAGCTTCCTTCTGGTGCGACGGCAAACGCAGTGGATAACACTAGCACAGATTTATTGTCCTTCCACTTGACAATGCACATTTTATCGTCACTGCGTACCTTAGAGACTGAATCTCCGCGCTGCATGTCTCGGTCCTGCGGCATTGCGGCCGCAACTCCGCCAGTTCGGTTTGCCATCACTGTTCCAGTTAGAAAAACATTTTGGTCGACCAGGTGCTCAGCAATCTTGAGGCCTGTGAAATACCTGTCCGTGAAGACAAAAGTGTCTCGATCCCGATTTAACGTTTGGACAAGTTTCTTTATAACGCTTCCTCCGAGACCAAACTCCCGCATGTCGTCATCAGGAACTGTTCCCTTGCCAACATAAATGGCGAAGTCCAGCACCAAGCCGTCCGGGGATGCCATTACAAAATTTTTAAGCCCTACAGGATTTGGCTTTGAGGGAACGCACTGCCGCACAGGGCACCTTCAAGAAAACGGTATCATCTGCTAATCAATGGACACCTCACGAGATCGCGGTAGCTCAATGCAGGCTTTCCGGAAAGAGGTGATGATGGGCTCTACCAGAAACAGCCTGTTTTTTTTCCTGTTCTTTTTTCGGTATCGACAGCTTATCCACGAAGTGCACGTAGTTCCTAAGCTCAAAAAATCTATTTCTGGTCATTGCCTGAGCAATGAGGTCGATTCTGAACATTCTTGACCAGTACAGCCGAACCCTTGGTAGCTTTAGAATCCCCATTGCAATGTGGATGCCCACAAAAACCTTCAGTTCTCTCGCATCTGTTTGCACAGACCTCACTCTAGCCTGAACTGAATACAGGTTGGTCTGGAAGGCACATTTTTCCCAGAACTCTTCCGGAAAGTACTTAAAAAAATACTTCAGTGGAGTGTCGAAGTCTTCGTGTCCCTGATTCATCAGCATTTGCTCTTCCTCCATCTTCATGGCAGGAAACCTGATTCAAAGGTAAAGAAGGCGCAATTAGGCGCAATTAGGCGCAAAGAGTTATTTCTTTCAAAGAGCTTTATTTTTTTTTACCGTGCGTCAAGAAATAAAAGAAACACGAAAACACTTACGTTTAACTCGTCCACTTGAACTTAGTCTGTCCTTTTCGTCGCTGGTCATTTGTGACGGCCGGGCTGTCTTCAATTTCTGCTTCTGTGTCGCTATCTTCGTCCGGGGCGTCGATAGAGTCAAAACTTTCGATGTCCTCTGAATCTGACAGTTAAGCGTCACTTTCTTGAAGAATATCCTGAATTTCATCGTCAGTCAAGTACCTCGCTGAAAACAACAATGCAACAAGTGTTAAGACCCACAGTCCCCGTTCGGGGACATCAAAGTTCAACAGCATCTGACGAGAAACAGCAGCAAAACATGCACACTAAAATTGCCCCAAATTGTCGACCCACCTTTCAAAATTGACGGGAAGTTCTCTAATTAGGAAGACATTTAATAAAATGTTGTAAAAAAAAGAAGTACTCACGTCGAGGACGACAGCGCCCGGCTTTGCTGGGAGATGTCATTTCTGACCGCGCTTTTTTTTTTGCTCTGGCTGGACTAGGAGCGCCATCTCACGGAGGAGAGAGAAAGTATGATCTCTAGAGGCGGGAAATGTGAATTTCGAGTTGAGACGCGCGTTTGTTAGTTGAGTGCCTGCGCTCAAACCAGTGTCCCCGATCAGGGACAGAGGGACTGAAGATGAATTATTGTAAAATTTAATATTGTGGCTGTTTAGAAAGGCCAGACATAAACAAAATAATTACTTAATTATGGGCATAAATATTGATTGGGAGAACTTGGTGCTAGGGCTTCCCATCAGTTTTGGATGATGATGATGATGGATTTTAATGGCGCAAGGGCGTCTCAGGCCAAAGAGCGCCAAAGACATGGTTAACATTGTACTCAAGTTGATGTAATGTTAGTAGTTGTGATGTTTCATGAAGGGATAAAAAACAGTGTTGTACAAGGCCTAAAAATGCATTCTCTCTGTAATATCAATAAAAACTGTTCTTTACAGTACCTAAAATTCGTTTGCGATGTATAATGAGCGGGAAAAAATAAAAAAAAAGTATATTAAGATGCTTTAAAAGGTCTCATCCGTCCTCTCAAGAAGGAGGCTGAGACCCACGTCGATAAAAAATGTGATTTAAAAAGCCTACTTGTGATAAGAATTTAAGCACATGCTTTAACGGAAACATTGGGTTGTCATCAAGAAACATAAATGGGTGGGCAGGTATTTGGTTAGTGCACAAGGAGGGAAAATGACACTTCCTTTCTGGCTCGAGTTGTGCATATATAATTAAAACATGAATGACTGTAAGCCGATCACCACATCTCGAACAGTGTGGTGCAGGAGAGTTAGTTAAAAGATATGTATGTGTGACCAATTCTCAGCCTGCACGGAGCTACTTCTCTAAATCTGTTTCGTTTTTTTTTTTGTTGTGTACCTGCCTATCTTTGGCTTTATTGTGTGTAGGTAATTTTTTGTTGCTGCATCCCGTTCCTCTTGCCATTGTTGCCGAATCATATTTTTGATGCGTGGCCTGAGGTCATGATAAATTATCTTGTCAGTGTCTGTGTCATTTCGAAGGGCAGCTAATGAAGAAAGCCTATCAGCAACCTCGTTGTCTGGTATACAACGGTGGCCTAGTACACAACATAGCGTAATTTTAAGTTCTAATGTATGGACAGACACTAGGTTGTAAAATAGGGAATTTAGGACTGGGTTCTTAGGCCATTTCAAGGACGATAGAGAGGTTAAAACGCTGAAGGAGTCTGTGTAGATTAGCGCTGTACTTTATTTTCAATAATGTCTCTCACAGCTAGCAGGATTCCATGGCATTCAACAATAAATATACTTGTATGTCTGTTCAGTATTTTGTAAAGTGAAAATTGTGGTCCATCTGCTGCACAGGACACGTAACAGACTATGAAGCATCAGTGAAATATTCATCCCTAGTGTACTTCGCCTGAAGTGCATGAAGTGCTGCTGTATGGCAATAGGGGATGCATGTCTCCACGCTTCAAGAAACGACAGGTCACAATTAACAGTGTGCATTGCCCAAGGAGGAATTAGGTTTTTAATGGAAGTTGTATGAAGACTGGTAACCGGAACGTCCAAATGTTCAATATGCGTGGGAACTCTGATTGGATATGGTGTTGTCAGAGATGGTTTTCTTGAGAAAAGTGCTGTGCTTGTTTTGTCAAGTAGGAGCCGGCGACATGGATGATCCAGTTGTCATAGTACCTTCATAGCATAAGTTACACAAGTAAATTCTCTACTTCGTTGCAGTGACCATCGGTTCGCCTCGACATGAAGACTAGCAATTGGGCTAGTTCAAAAAGCGCCCATGGCGAGGCGACGGCCGAGGTGATGCACGGGATCAAGCAATTTTAGAGCAGAGGATGATGCGGACCCATAGACCATCGAGCCATAGTCAATGCGTGATAGAACTACACTATTCAGACGGCTCAGAAGGCATTCGCGGTCTGTGCCCATGACAGGTGAGAGAATTTTT
Source organism: Amblyomma maculatum (assembly GCF_055883805.1). Taxonomy (NCBI): domain Eukaryota; kingdom Metazoa; phylum Arthropoda; class Arachnida; order Ixodida; family Ixodidae; genus Amblyomma; species Amblyomma maculatum. Next base: position 681,803 of record NW_028146745.1, read on the forward strand.
AGCAGATTCATTGCTTTGAGACACTTTAGTCGCAACTGTATTATGTGGGCATTGAAGGAAACGTTTTCTTCAACAACTACGCCAAGAAATTTATGTTACTTTTTAAAGGCAAGGCTCTGGCCATTACATGTAATGTTGGGGTCAGGTCTGATGCCACGCTCTTTGAGAAAAGTACACAAACACGTTTTACAGGATTAAATTTAAACCCATTGTCTTCAGCCCACCTGTACAATTTGTTAATACCTAGCTGAATCTGTAAATCAAAATAACGGCTTGAGGGGCTAGTTGGTGCTGCATAGTATTCAGAAATGTGGCGCTAGAAACACAAACACAAGAGAAGAGACACAACGCACGCGCACACTAGCAACTGTAATAAGGATCTGAAAACACTTCCTCTTCACCACTCCTCTTCTTCTACACTCAAGTACATATTCTCATCTTCCTCTTCTTTGCCAAGGGGATATTGGCACTTCCTTCCTCGCAGAACATAAACATCGTCCAAGCATGGCAGTCACCAATTCTACACTGTCTTGTTTCTCCACACCTCTGCTTTGCCCAGTAACTCATACGACGCTGTACAGTCCGAAAGATCAACACATAGTCACATAGTCACACACTAATAACCACCACCACACATGTAGAGTAGGACATGTCCATCCACAACTCATCACTTGTGAAGCCCAATGTATTGAAAAGCTTTAACTTGCCAACGTCTACGAAGCCACGAAATCCATGTACTTGAGGGAAAAGATTCTTTAAACTACCATGGCCACAATACGTGAGAGGTGCCCAAAAATAACAGCTTTACGCCAAGAATAACAGCTTGAGGCCCGATAATAATCTCGTTGTTTGCATTACTCAAGAAGATTGCTCAATAAAAGTAAATTATTTACTACGTAAACTCAACGAAGCTTCGCTAATACATCTGTCTTCTTTCTTCTGTATCCAGTACGCCCCTAAATTCGCGCGCCATCTTATCCCGACTCTTCCCTAAAATGTTAAGCCTGCTAAACAACGGCTCACACTTGCACTTCTGACAGTGCAGGGATAAATTTGACCGCTTGACATTCTCTATGGACTTCTCGTGTTCCCTCATTCTATCATTGATACATCTTCCAGTTTGCCCTATATATACTTTACCGCACGTCAGTGGAATCTCATAAATCACTCCCACCTTACATCCAATAAAACACTTTACATGCTTCTTATCGCATTGTACTTTCTTTCTCCTCCCTATTGATGCGCATAATCCACCCAGTTTTTTGGGGGCAGAAAACACAACTGGCAGTTCGAACCTACCTGCCACTTTTTTCAGGCAGTTTGCAACTCTATATATATATAAGGGATCACTTGTGATCGTTTATTTCTCAACATCTCTGCCGTTCTTTTTTTCCATTTCATTTTCTGAAGCAGAGACTCTGCTACCCCACAAATAATCATAACCGGGAAACCAGCCAACTCAAGCCAAAATTTGTGGTCAGCTGCACTGCAGTTATGTGTTGTGTGGGCGTGTGCGTTGCACTTTGCACAGGTAAGGCATGCTCGGCATGTCTGGCTGCCATGCCAGTACCGCTGGCACTTGAAACACATGCCGGGGCTTGGTATGTATGGGCTAACATTGCAGCGGATGAACTCTATGTTGATGAATTCAGGAAGTGTGCTTCGGTTGAAAGTGAGAACAATATGTTTCGTTCTTGGGTAGCCTTCTACTACAACCGCCTTCCAGTTTGTGAGCATAGAAGAGCGACTGGATGCTTTAGCCAGGCTACTTGATGGCCTCGTGCATCTGCCACGCCCTTCTTCGCCGAGGTTCCAGTCCCTTCGCCACTCCTAGGCACCGCCGCCCTCGCGGGAACTTCAACCATCTGAAGCGCGGCAAGACTCCCCCTGGACTGTGTGCTGCTACCTCAGCATATTCTGCAGCTCTGTCCGAAAGTGCACCCACCCTTGCTCCTGCTCGGAAAACGCTGCTACCTGCCACCGACGGCGGCGTAATCTGTAGTTACTGAGAAAACGCGAAACCGCACAGCAAGCCTGTGTAGTCCGCAACGACGCAACTCCGATGCCGCACAACTGTAATTCGTATCTGCTTCGCACGCGCAACGTGCGCAGCGAGGTTCTGAAGTCGGCGGGGGCTGTTCTGTAACTCTGACGTCACGTGCGGTGCGCCTATTACTTGGCGCACGTGCAATAGCGGCTCCGGATCAGCACAGCGACCTTAACTTTGCATGGCCTAGTGCAGCTCGCGCTTCCAAAATTCGACCTCAGTGGGATTCGCATCATTTAATACAGATTCTGTGTCCTTCTATCAGTATTGGACGAGCTGGCGCAGATCATCGGTATACATTTCTTCAATATTTGTGTTATGGAAGAACATTCACTAGAAACATCGCTTCTTCGTCATCCTCGAAGTGTCCGCGCGAAGTGTGTTCTTCGTGGTAGGAAGAAGTTATTTCTTCAAGGTCTCGTTAAATTGCCGCGATGGTTATAAACCTTTATCTGTTGGTTTCAGCAACCGCCGGCATGCGCCCAATTACTGCGATTACAGAGCATGAAACAATAGTTTGTTCTTTGTTTATGCTCGGATCGCAGATCAAGGGGTGTATTACATTCTTTGTTTTGGGTGACGCGGCGAGATTAGTCTGGAGTGGTTACTGGAAAGCTCAACAACTTCCATGTTCTAGACACTTCCAGTATCCTTTCCTTTTGCTTTTGCATCTTATCTTAGTTAATAAGCACCCCCACCAGCTGTATCGTGCCCTACACTTTTCCTGTACATGATGCTATCACTTTTGATTTCTTCTGTTTTAGTTTCGTGAGATGATATTTATGCCGTGTTTTCCGATAAAAAGTTTAGTTGTGAAAAAGCGCTCGTGGTGTGTATATCTACTCTTGGGCCTTGTTTTTTTTTTGCGCTACCTTAAAAATGAATCATATTCAACTCCCCCAACCTTCAACCTTACTACTAGACAAGAGGGATAGCGCTGAACAAAGAAGGAGAGAGCAGTGCGTTCTGTGAAATCCAAAAAGAAGGCTGCTCTCCCTGCTAGTCTGACTCTTTCTACCAAATCATGTAAAGTGCGTCCACAATGTTTTATGTTTCATATCTTGAAATCCGTTTCCAATTGTTTCTACCTTGTTGCTGATAAACCACGCGCCTGAGCCACACAGCCTAAAATTGATGCAAACAATTGATTTCGATTGTAGTGTCCTGAGTCAGATTGGGGGAATCTAACCGCGTCTCCAACTAGGTTCTACAAGTCGAAACATAAGCTTTATTTACTGCTACTTAGAGCAAGTTACAGCAACCTCTTGGGCTGCGAATATTTTTTCGCGCCAACGCGACTTTCCTAAGACTCTTGGTAAAATATTGGGCTATTCACATAGTGGCTAAAGAAATATGTAATGGACTAAGGTCTGTAATCACTATTTGCGAAACTTAGAGTACAGGAGGTTCCCTATACAATCAAAACGACTGGTTTGAAGATGAGGGTATTGGGGAATGTTGGGGGATTGTAGAGCGGTATTTGTATGAGGAGAGCTAAGTAAATGAACCTCAAGACATGGTACAAAAATAGACTGAAATTTAGGCTTATTGGAATCGCGGATTGAGATGTCGTAGTTGCTGCAGCCTGCAGTCAGTGAGCGAGGCTGCTTAAATTGTCAAACGTTCTGTCATCATTCAGAGTAAGTGAATTTATCAGGATCTTCTAATCAAGTTTGAGCGCACAAGTGAGAACAAAAAAAAAATTCTTCAAGACATGTCGCCTGGCACCTCTTGACAATTTTTCTTTGTGTAGCGGCTCACGGGCTTGAATGGTTATGAATGAGGGGGTGGCTGATTACAAAAAATAAAGGCAACTCTTCTGAAGGAGAGCCACCTTCGCTCATTGTATCGTTGGGGAGTCAGGAATGCAGGGCACTTGACTTCCTGTTTCAGTTCGGATTTGGTGCATAGTATTATTGAGGCTTATAAGGTCAAAAGATTTAATGCCCCGAGATGTGTGAGCAGGTGACGGTCTCGTAGACATAATCCTTTTAGAAGAGTGTTGCAGCTGTTTAGAGGAGTAAATGCGGCCGGATAATGTACTGTGAAAACAAATTAGAGGGCTTAAAGCTGCTGAATCGAATATGGAGCGAAAGCGTTCTTCTTCTTCTTGTTCTTCTTCGCGGGTGTTCAAGGTCATTTGCGGCTGCTGCCACAGACTCCACGACGGGCCCAAATCTGGCGTATTATTGCCTTTGCAATAAAACAGCCTTTGGTGCCACCAATCTCGAAGAGGAGGCTCGACGAAGGGAGGAACATAGAGCAGAGAAAAGCACAGACGAGGGGAATCACGGAAATTGCGGTATTGGAAGAAACGGCGATGAGAACGAACATAGAGGTGCTATGCTAAAACATTCAAAGCGAGAAAAGCAGCACTCTGCTTCTGCTGTAACGAGCGCGGGCGCATCGCGGCTGCTGTCGAGGGACGAGGGTGGTTTTCACGATGCTCGCTCTGAATCCGCCGATAAGTGAAAGTACCTTATTGGGTATTTGAATGTTCTATGCAACTCAGTTGTCCTAACTGATATGCAGACTAGACTAGAGACACGAGGACAGGACAGAGCTGTATAGCTCTGTCCTGTCTTCTTCTCTCTAGTCTTGTCTTAACGCGACGTTTTTCACTTAATCATATTCGACAGCCATGTACAATAATACTAACCCTCAAATATTAACACTTCTTCCTGGTACGAGCATTTATTACCTTTGCGTATTCTTAACAATAAAGTTTAATGAACGTAATACTTTGACTTCTGAAGTACATCTTTGGGAGTCATGCCATTAGACCAATAATTCTGATTGCAGTCACTTTCATGTTTAGCCGCTTCCGCACCAGCCAGATTTCATTAAACGTTGTGTTTTGATGACCGCCGAGTTAAAAGCCTTTCGATATGACCAAATTCAAACAGTACCACATAATTGCGGCATATAGTGGGCACTGTTTCAGTAAGCATGCGTAACATATTATTTTTCTGTAACAAGTTCGGCTACGTCGGAACAAAGCACGGTAAACATAGCAGAAAATTACTGTAGGACGACAGTTTTACCACACATTTATGAATCCCTGACGGCGATCATATAGCAACAGGGAAGGGTAGAAGAATGATGCCGCTATGCGACTTAGGCTCTGTATTTCGGTTGTTGATTCTGGCTTTTGTTCGAGCGAACTTCATAGCTTGAGCCATCACCACGGTTACTCAAAAAAAACAGCGCTCGGGCTATATGAGAAACCCAGTTGCTTCTTTACGAAATAAGGAATATCCCTCTAATGAAACCATTTATTGTGTCAGCACTAGGCCCCATCGTGTTGGCGCAGAGTTGGGGTGCTTGATTGCTGTAGCCGAGCATGCGGGCGCAAAATCCGAAGGGGGCAGAGGCAAAAAGCAATGTGCCCGTTAGCTGTGCAATATCAGTGCACGTTAAACAGCCACAGGTGGCCGAAATTTCCGGAGCCCTCCACTATGGTGTCTCATAGCCTGAGTCACATTGGTAGGTAAAACCCCGTAAACCAACCAACCGAGAGCACCAGAGCCCTTAGTCGTTCTTGTCCATCTTCGAACCTACTAAGCGCAGAACGAAAATAAATATATATGACCAACCTGTGTCGAAACCCCACTTGGCTTAGTCGAAACCGCACCAGTCATGAAGGCATTGAGAAATCAAGATGTAGATGGGTCATATGTGAAAGTTTAGGAAGATATCTACAGTGGCTGCACAGCAACCATCGTTGTGCGTAAAGAAAGCAATGAAATGCACATAAGGAGAGGCGTTAGGTGAGCAGACGATTTTCCCAGTACTATTCAGAGCTTGCTTAGAGAAAGTATTAAGGCACTTAGAATGGGGACAGTTAAGGATATCAGTTTATGGAGACTGATAAGACTGACGCGAGGCGTGGACGACGAATGAAGAACTTTTATTGTAAGCACGCAGGCCAATGTATAGGCCCGAGCGGCATGATAACGCCGCACGTCACAAAGCAGCGTCGCGCTATCACATAACCTCCCCCCCCCCCCACACACACAGGCTCTCATTAAAGTTCTCGTGTCTGAACCAGTTCGGTTGCTTGTTCAAACGAGTACTTGTACGATGGGGTGGTTCTTCCTGCGCAGTAGATGGTGTCGGCTCTGATGCTTGCAGCTGGCCAGAGGGGTTTTCTGAATGGTGGAAGGGTGGTAGCATTTCGTAATTCTGTCAGTTCAGTTCAGTTCAGTCGTTCAGTCGTGTCCGACTCTTCGTGACCCTATGCACCATGTCACGCCACGCTTCCCGGTCTCTCACTACCTTCCTAACATCACATAACTTCATCTGCAGTGCCTCGAGGATGCCATCTAACCATCGCGTTCTCTGCCTACCCCTTCTCCGGCGACCCTCAACCTTTCCCAACATCAAATCTTTCTCCAGCGACTCCTCTCTTCTCATCTGATGACCAAAGTAGCTGAGCTTTAACTTTAGAATTTGACCCTCCAATGAGCAGTCAGGGTTTATGGTCGTCAAATATCGACTGATTTGATCTTCTGGCAGTCCAAGGAACTTCGCCTTCTGGCAGTCCAAGGAGTCTTCGCCAGCACCACAATTCAAACGCGTCAATTCTTCGGCGGTCATCATTTTTCACAGTCCAACTCTCGCGTCTATACATCACAACTGGAAAGACCATAGCACGAGTTATACGGATCTTGGTTGGCAGACTAATGTCTCTGCTCTTTACTAGGCGGTCAAGGCTAACCATTGCTCTCTTTCTCAGAAGCAGGCGTCTCCTAATTTCATGGCTGCAGTCTCCTTCCGAGGTAATCTTGGAGCCCAAGAAGAGAAAATCTGTCACCGCTTCCACTTCTTGTCCCTTGATGCTGCAGGACTTGATAGGGCAAGACGCCATGATCTTTGTCTTTTTAATGTTCAGTTTAAGCCCAAACGTCTCACTCTCTTCTTGTACGCTCATCAGAAGTCTCTTGAGTTCCACTTCACTTTCTCCCATTAAAGTGGCATCATCCGCATATCTAAGGTTGTTGATACGTTTTCCAGCAATCTTCACTCCAGCTGAAGACTCGTCCAGACCGGCCTTCCTCATGATGCACTCTGCATATAGGTTAAATAGGCAGGGCGACAGTATGCAGCCTTGCCTCACTCCTTTCTCAATCGGAGAGCAATCAGTAAGACCATGTCCAGTTCTGACTGTGGCCTCTTGCCCTTCATACAGGTTCCTGAGGAGACAGATGAGGTGAATTGCAACTCCCATCTCTTGGAGAGTTTGCCATAATCTGCTGTGATCTACGCAGTCAAACGCTTTCGCATAATCAATAAAGCAGAAGTAGATGGGTTTCTGGAACTCTCTTGCTTATTCCATGATCTAGCGAAGGTTGGCAATTTGGTCTCTAGTTCCTCTGGCCTTGCGAAACCCAGCTTGCACGTCCGAAAGCTCCCGATCCACATACTGCTGTCACTCGAGCTTATTTAGCCTCCTGATTAAATGTGGTGATCGATGAGCGGGGAACATCCGTTTGGTGGCACTGTTGTAGATGGTCACTCTGGGGCAACTGCAAGATCAGCATAGTGTGGCCGTAGATGGTCTGCGTTGGTGAATCGAAGATTCCCGTGCACTTTCACAACTTACGCCACAGCACTCACAACTTGGTGCACCACACTTGCCTCTGAAGAGGTCTGTTCCCAGTGCGCACCGTATTCACGTACACAAGATCACCTTCGCGAAAGACGGGCTCAGCACCCCGCAGCACATTACGCTTTTCTTTCATGAACATTTGTTTTTGCTGCATATCACCGAAAAAACTATGTTTGAGCAAAGAAAGCTTCGTGCGCGGTTGACGCTTCTGAAACAACTGCGCAGGTGCTTGCCCCGTCACACTGCTTGGTGTATTTCTGTGGGCGAGAATAAACACTCCTGAAGCGAACGCACGCGAGAGACACCGCTTTCCATGACCTGCTTCAACAGCGATCGTTTCATTGTTTGCGCGGTGCGCTCAGCTGCACCACTGGACGTGGGGGGATATGATGGGGTACGGGCATACTTAATAGCATTGTTCTCCAATAAGTCCGAGAACTCTGCAGACGGGAATTTCGGCACGTTATCACTAACCAACGTTTAAGGCAGTTCGTACGCTGAACACACAGTCCTCAGTTTCTCGATTGTCTTCGCGGTAGATGTTGGTGACATCGGAAAAAAGTTCCACCCAATCAACTAAAAAAAGGAACACATTAGGATTTTTGCAAGCGAAGTCAACGTGAGCACGCCCCCAAACACTTCGATGGGTAGCTCTATAGATGGAGCAGTATTGTTTGTGCAGCTGGCGGAACTTCTTGGCAGATTTTGCACTTCCTGATGTACATCTAGATAGCTGGATCCAGGCCACAAAACAAAGCTTCTGGCTAGCATTTTCATCCGAGTGCTGCCTGGATGTTCGTCAGCGAGCAAGTCTAACACGTGTTCCCTCAATTGATCCGGTATCACTACTCGAGTGCCCCATGTTAGGCATACTTGATCAAGTGAGAGTTCGTAACGACGCACGTAATACCCCTTCATTTCTTGAGGGTATTGGTTTGGACAACCATTCAGTGTGTATTAAGACACACTTAAGACACACGAATCAAAGACAGGTTAGTCGTATCGCCTTAGCAACATCCGCAGCATGTAACGGCAGACTCTCGAATACTGCCAAGCATCCGTTTGCGGTCTGGAGCGCGCGTCCGCTACTTCCGGCTTTTTGCCTTTGCGATATCTAAGCTGATAACAGTAAGCAGCAAGCAAGATGGCCTAACGATGCTTGCCCATTGCGTCCAAAGAAGGTGTCGGTTTATCTTGGCCAAGGATTCCCAGCATGGCTGATGTTCAGTGTAAATTGGAAATTCCTTTCAGTATAAATACTGTTGGAATTTCTTCAACCCAAAAACCAATTATAGGGCTTTGCGCTAAAATTGCGGGTACTTCCTTTCCGCAGCTGTCATCGTCGAGAGGCAAAAGCTCTAGGATATTTGCAGCGATCTGCTGTTTCATGAAACATAGCAGCGCCCAGGCAATGCGATGAGGTGTCGTAAAGAATGCCAACAGGCTTATTGACGTCGTAGAAGGTCAACTACTTCGGTGCTTGTGAGCAGCTTTTTGGTGGAGCGGAGGAGCCGCTGCATACCTTAGACTATAACCGCTTTTCACTTTTTCTTAGAAGTTTGTAAAGTGTCTGTGCTACTTAAAATACGTTATCTAAAAAATTTGAATAAAAATTCAACATTCCCAGACATGCTTTCAGTCGGAAACTGAACATGGTTGCGGTGCTTCCAGAATTACCTTTGCCTTGGCGTCCCACTTTTTCACACAAATAAGTCAGAGTCTTGGAAAAATGGCACTTGTCGACGTTCAAACGTGATGTTGTAGTCACACAGTTGCTCCAAATGACTTTAGTCATCTATGTCCGATAATGCCAACATTACGTCATCGATGTAGCATCCAACTCTCGGAATGCCTTTAACATGTGATGCATCATGGCTTGGAAAATGGCTGGAGTGCTCGCCACACCGTTCGGAAGGTGTTTGAAATTCGAAAAGCCCCAAAATGGGGTTACTGGTCAAAAGTGGTCTGGCTTCTGGAGCGAGTGATATCTGCTGATAGGCAGCAGACAGATCAAGCACGCAAAACATATTTCCGCCTGCTAGTGTAGAATACAAGTCCTTTGGTATTGGTAACGGATAGTGTTCGGCACTGGGCGTACCGTAACTTTAAAATCTCCGCATAATCACAGACTGGATCACTCACTGGGCGAAACTTGCCAAAGCAGGCTACTCTTTCACGTAGAGCGAATGGAATTGGCCATGCGTGACTAAAATCGCAGCAGCATTCTGTTTTAGCACCATCCTTGCCTTAAAGTTTCGTACTGCGCCGAGCATGCTCGAGAACACCGAAGGAAATTTTTCGAACAGTGCGTGAAACGCGGCTTTCGCTCGAAAATTGGCAATCTGTCGCACTCCTGAAGGCGCTCAAGCCAGTGGCAACCTAACAGATCTGGCAGCCGCCTCCCGTTATCGCGCGTTACAAAAACGGGCAGATTTATGCTCTGGTTGTCGTACACGACGGATACGTCACAGGGGCCTTTCAAAGTTAACTGCTCCCCTGTGTAGTTGCACAGTGGCATGCTAGTGGGCACACACTTAACGTGCGGAAAGACGGAATTGTGCACACTCTGAGACAATCGAAACAGCCGTGCCGGTGTCGATATGCATTATGAATGGCTTGCCCTCTACTACAACGTTCACTTCGTAACTAGATCGTGTCAAGTTTTTAAAATGGTACACGCCTAGCTCTTCCTCGTCCTCAGTACCATCCATTGTATTCAGGCGCTTTGCTATTTGGCACATTTTCACCAATTGACCGACTTTGAAACAATTATGGCACTTGAAGTTTTATTACCAGCACTTCTGTGATTTGTGCTTCCAGCCAAATTGTTCATAAGATAATTTCACTGGTACTTGGTCAGAATTACACTTCACCAATCTTTCTTTCCTTGTGCTCTTGTTCTTAGCCTGCAAGGAATGCAACGATAAGTTTTCTTCTCTCGCTTGCATTATAGTGGCGTCTTTTGCGGCCAGTTCTCGGTCGAATGCAATTTTGCTCTCCCCCCCCCCCCCCCCCCCCCCCCCGCCTCAAACGTTAATTTCTCGGCAGCGAACAATGCGCGCTGGCTTTCCACGTTCCGCAAGCCTGCCACTAATCTGTCCGGCAGCGCATCTTGCAGAAACGTGCTAAAGTCGCAATTTCGCGCCAAATGTTTCCGTTTAACTATAAACTCTTCCACACCTCCATGCTCTAATTGCATGCGGCGCTTGAACTCGCAACGTTCGGTAATCACAGAGCTTTTCGGACGGTAATGGGTTTGAAACAAGCGCTTTACCTCAGCATACGTATGGTCAGCGGGCGTTTTCAGAACACTAAGAATTTTCAGCACCTCATAGGTGTCCGCGGCAGTTATGGTAAAATATACAGACAATTTGTTTCCTTCGGCGATTCCGTTCGCGCTAACAAAAACTTCAAAGCGTTCCAAGTATAAGAAGTACTGAGTTTCCGCACAAACTTGGCTATCTTTCCGTACTAAGACATTTTGCAGCACTCATTACACGTTCCGTCCGTAGTGTTCAATTCCGTCCGTCGACATTCCTGCTGGCATTCAGTCGATGCTTCCATTCGCTGTCGCGCTCCTTGAACAGGTGCAGCTTAGTCGACGGTCAGAGAATAGAGAAAAAGATTGGGTAAAGAGCGGACACTCGGCAAAATCTGGCTCCAGGAAATGACATGAATCATAACGCTAGTAACAGCTTCACGCACAACGAAATGAATGGCGCCACCAGCATTTGTCGCGCCGGGCGCGGGGGTGCTGCCGGCGCAGACCAAAGCAAACTGCGAAAGGGTAGGGCCGTCTACATGGGCTTCGTGTTCGTGAGGTCTGACTGCGGCTTCCTTGGCCTTCGAAGCGGAACTACTGCAGTTTGTCAGGACGGCAAGGTGAGGAACGTTATTTTGGTTTAAAACGTTGCATTTCGAGCAGTCTATGCTGACCGCGCCGGCCGGTTTCTTGAATGGCGCAGCTCGTGAACGGGCGCCGGTGCGCACGTCATGGGTCGGCCAGTTCGTGACACCCCGGCAGCTTCCAGCAAAGGCGAGGTGAGATATTTTTTTCTGTTTGAAAACTCTGCATTTGAAGCAGTTTAGCTGAGCACTGGCAGGCGCGGTTGTGAAGAGAAGGCCTATATGAGCTCGGCAATGGCGCAACAAGGGCTCGGCGGCTACTGCGCAGTTAGATAAGAGCAAACCCACGCCTGATGTTCGTTGCTTAGTTTGCCTAGTAGTTACTGTTGCGTGGTTTCTCGTGGAGTTTTACGTGCTGGGGTGGTTTTTTATGGCCTTCACCAGTGCGCGATCTCTTTTAGGTGATGTGTTGGCCGGGTAAAATCTGAACATCGAGAGTAGGCTAATGTGTTAAAGACGAGCGTTTTCGCGTGGTATGTACGGGACCGTTATTGTTAAGACGGTAAAACAGGTACCGCACAAAATCTGGAGAACCAGAAACTTGTGCGTCGAGGATCGTCATCTACACCAAAAAACCCGCGGGCAATGTGCTTAAAACATTAAGGCAATAGAAAAGAAAGCGCCGAGGTGCTTCTAAACAGCGTATACTAAAGAATTGGCGCCCGATAATTCCGTCCTCTCCGTTTCTGAAAACTTTCATTCCACCCGCGCATTTGTTTTCAATGCACCTAACGCGCACTGATGTATCCCCTGTGTTGTTGCCGCTAAGTATCAAATATTTTTATGGAATGAAACGCGTAGTCGGCTGTCAATGCAGCTTTTAAAAACAAAGACTAACATCGGGAAATGAGCAATGCTTGGAAATTACAGGTAGGAATTTTCGCCGGGTAGCTTGATTTTTGTATTTTACGTGGGTATGCACGCGAGGTAAGATAAATCATTGACCAATCATCGTAACTTTATTCCTTTACAGATTTCTAGTGTTTAATCTGTTTGTGTAGTCTCAGTAAAAAGTGTATCACGATGAGATATATTTCTACTGTAAATTTTCCAGCTGTTGCCAGGATTCGGCAGTCTCTGTTGTGTGCCCTGGAGAGACAATTGCAGCATACGTGCAAGAGGTCCGGACCAATATCCCGCATTCTAGGAGTCGTTATGATTGAGCTTTCACTTTCGACTAGCCATTTCACTTCATTTAATGTGCACATCAGGTATTTCTTTAACGATATATTTGTTAACATGAAAAATGTGTTAATAGGCATGAAATAAAGGTCCCAATTGTTTCCGGAAATGTTCATATCAGTACATATTTCCACACTCCAACAAATTTTCCATTTTAGAATATTGCAAGCTAAGCTTGGCTGATTTCTATTTACCGTCCCCGAGAGACCCAGGCTATAAAGACGCGCATAATAGAGAACCATTTTTACATTTTATTTTATTTTATTTTATTTATTGTTTCCTCAAGGGTCCACAGGGGACATTACATGAGGGGTGGGCAAACAAAATGTTAATACGAACACAGATGGTCTTCAATGGCGGTTTTGAATAGAACACGATTGATGATGGCCGCCACTTCGGACTGTTGTCGGACTTTATATTTAGACTGTTGAGCATTCTGGCTATGTATTATAACGAATGCTAGTTACATTGTCAATGTAAAGTGAATACAAGGCACTTTGTAACGTGAGTCAATATTTTCCTGCTTATTTCCGGCTTACAGAATATTTGTGATTAGGAACCTTTCAAACGTTCTGAAAAAGGTGATGCTGAGGATGAAAGACGCAACGGTCTGCTGGAATTTGCTGCCAAGGTCGCATCCAAAAATACATGATTGTATGGGGAAGGGTGCGCGTTTAAGCTAAAAGCGATGTGTCTGTGGCGTAATACCCAAGACTACTTGAAGTATATTTGTTTGAAATCTGTGTTTAAAATAAAATACATAGTGTTGTGAGGAAGCCGCAAATATATTGTTACTTAGCTGTATTCGCTGTTCGTGATGAGGATGAAGAAGTGCAACAAACTCCGAGAAGACGACGACGCTGAGTGTCGTGAAATCAGTGCCCTCATCAACGTTAGCTGTGCGGAGAGCTTTCAGACTGTAGATATTCCACGTAACATCTCTTGGTGGAGGTGCTGGGTATCGATCCCAGTACCTCTCGCAGTGCTGTTGTTCGCCAAGAAGTTGCGAATATGGGCCTCCCTTCTGCCAGCGCCACCGACACCGTGGATTCAGGACCTGCACCTCCAGTGATTGCTGCTTCTTCATCCAGCGCCGGTTTCTCGCCCCTTCATCGGTACCGCAACCCAAATGAATGGCGTACCCATGAGAATCGCCCCATCTGTTTTACTTTATCTCGCGTTGGCTACATTTCCCGTCACTGCCGTACCCGCTGGTATACGCCAACTCGTCGGTTCACCTACGTCGACCACCGCGGAAACTATGCCCCTCGCTCTTCCTCACCTCGCCCCGACCAGACCCGTGCTGACCCTGTTTCCACTGTCCGTCCTGCCAACCGTTCACCATCCCCGCAAGCACGACGTTCGCGTTCTCCTCATGCTTGCCGCAGTTCGCCACCGTCCTATCTGGCCACTTACCGGAAAACTAGCCAATGCAGCTCCCGGAGGTGACGCTGCATTTATGACCCGGACTGAAAAGCCTCTGTTGACCCCTGCCCTACAAAATAACCGTATCGACGTCCTTGTGGATGGAGTTCCCGTTTCTGCTCTAATTGATACAGGCGCCCAACTGTCCGTTCTAAGCTCCTCATTTCGTCGTCGCCTCAAGAAAGTCCTTACGCCAGCCGTCTCGTCCACAGTTCGCGTCGCCAATGGCAGCCCTGCTGCCGTGGTTGGCATGTGTACGGCGCGAGTTACAATTGCTGACCGTCATGCCCCAGTGTTGTTCACCGTCCTACATGAATGCCCCCACGACGTTATCCTTGGCATTGATTTCTTAACAGCCCACTCTGCCCTTATCGACTGCTCTAGTGGCCTACTTCGCTTGGACCTCCCGCTCTGCTCTGAAGACCCCTCCTGCTCAACCCGACTTCGATCAGCACAGTTTAGCCGCCTTCCTCCAGAAACTGCCGTTTACATCCCTATGTCGCCATTCCCACCCGTCCCAGATGGCGACTATCTCGCTTGTCCTATTACTGATGTCATGCTGGAGCGGCACGTCATCCTTCCTCATCTAATTGTGCACATCTCCCAAAACCGCACCACTCTCCCAGTCCTCAACTTCAGCTTTTCAACTCAAGTTCTGCCCGAGGGAATTTCATTAGCTTCGCTGTCCCCGATGACCGATTGTGCCATTTCAGCTCTGTCTACAGATCCTACAACTGCCGTCCCTGCCAACACCCCCTCGTCGTCCACATCGCGCCCTGATCCGCTTGACAGCATGATATCAGCTGATCTGCAACCTGAATTCGCCGCTGATTTACACAAGCTTTTGTTTACCTACAGTGACATTTTTGACTTCGGCACCCGCCCATTGGGTCAAACGACAGTTGTAACCCACCGCATTGACACCGGGGACGCCAGTCCTATCCACAGGCGGCCCTATCGTGTTTCGCTTGCCGTGCGACGCGTCATTCAAACGGAGGTCGAAAAGATGTTAACGAACGACATAACCGAGCCTTCCAGTGTCCCCTGGGCATCCCCTGTCGTGTTGGTCAAGGAGAAGGATAACAGTTGGAGACTCTTGTTGACTACCGTCATTTGAATAAGATAACCAAAAAAGATGTATATCCTCTTCCGCGCATCGACGACGCGCTTGATAGTTTGCACGGAGCCAGCTACTTTTCATCCATCGACCTTCGTTCTGGCTACTGGCAGATTTCTGTCGACGAGAGAGAGCGTGAAAAGACAGCGTTCATCACCCCTGACGGCCTCTATCAATTTAAAGTCATGGCTTTTGGCCTATGTAACGGCCCTGCAACTTTCTAACGGATGATGGACTCATTGCTGCGCGGCTTCAAGTGGACGACTTGTCTTTGTTACTTAGACGACGTCATTGTTTTCTCGTCCACTTTTGATAGCCACCTCTCGCCTTTCTACCATTCTCGAGCTATTCCGCCGCGCCGGCCTTCAACTCAACACAAAGAAATGCAGTTTCGGTCATCGGGAAATCAAAGTGCTTGGTCACTTGGTTAATGCTTCCGGTGTTCAGCCTGACCCTGACATGATACGTGCCGTCAAAGATTTTCCCACTCCGCGTTCATCCAGCGATGTCCGAAGCTTTATTGGCCTATGTTTCTATTTCCGACGATTCGTCCCGAACTTCGCAGTCCTTGCTCGTCCGCTCACCCAACTCCTCAAGAAAGTCGTTTCATTCTATTGGGGGTCTGAACAAGTTGCAGCTTTCTCAGGGCTTATTGCTGCTCTAACTACTCCACCAGACTTGGCCCACTTCAACCCTTCCGCCAATACTGAACTCCGTACCGACGCAAGTGGCCATGGAATAGGAGCTATTCTCGCTCAGCAACAACACGGCCATACAAGGGTGATGGCGTATGCCAGCCGCCTCCTCTCAACACCCGAACAAAATTATTCTATTACAGAGCGAGAATGCCTGGCGCTTGTCTGGGCTATTACGAAATTCCGCCCTTATTTGTTTGGCCGCCATTTTACTGTGATAACAGACCATCATGCCTTGTGCTGGCTTTCCTCTCTCAAAGATCCTAGTGGCCATTTGGGGCGCTGGGCGCTACGATTACAAGAATCACCTTTTCCGTCGTCTACAAGTCCGGCCGGCTTCCCCAAGATGCAGACTGTTTGTCACGTCATCCTGTCGACTCCCCTAGTCCTACAGACTCTGACGATGATGCATGTGTTTTGTCTGTCTCGGCCTTTGCTAACATTGCCAAGGAACAGCACCTAGATCCTTCTCTGCGTTCCATTATCCTCCGTCTTACCTCCGACTGCCCTGACCCATCTCTCGCCTTATTTGAGCTCCACGAGAACACCTTATACCGACGTATATGCGACTAGATGGCACAGACCTTTTGCTCGTCATTCCACAACACCTGCATTCCACCAATCTTGAACAGTTCCATGATGCTCCCACGGCTGGCCACTTGGGTGTCTCTCGCACATACGACAGCCTGCGCCGACGTTTCTACTGGCCGGGGCTCTACCGCTCTGTCCAGCAGTACATTGCCGCATGTGAACTGTGTCAGCGTCGGAAGAAGCCCACAAGTTTGCCTTCAGGTCATATGCAGCCGATACCCATACCAACTGACCCGTTTTCCCGTATAGGCGTTGACCTCCTTGGCCCCTTTCCAGTTTCCGCCTCGGGGAACAAATGGATCGCCGTCGCCACCGATTACGCTACTCGGTACGCTATTACCCGAGCCATCCCGACCAGCTGCGCCACAGACGTCGCTGACTTCCTTCTAGAAAACGTAATTCTTCATCATGGTGCTCCTCGTGAACTACTAACAGACCGTGGCCGCTGTTTCCTGTCGCGAGTGGTTGACGAAATTCTCCGTTCCTGCTCCCTCCGCCACAAATTCACCAACGCATATCATCCCCAGACCAATGGCCTCACGGTACGTCTAAACCATACTCTCACAGACATGCTGGCCATGTATGTGTCTGACGACCATCGAGATTGAAACGTTCATCTCCCCTTTGTCACATTCGCCTAGAATTCATCTGCCCATTCTACCGCTGGATACTCCCCATTTTATTTATTATTTGGCCGACAACCGTTACTACCCTTCGGCACCTCCCTACCGGCGGCAGACGCCACCAGTACTTACACCAGTGATGCCGTCACCCGCGCTCATGAAGCCCGCATGATTGCTCATGCCAGGCTCTCTGCATCCCAAGACTCCCAAAAGATCCGGTACGACAGCCGCCACCGTGATGTCCACTACACTCCTGGATCTCTCGTTTTGTTGTGGCTCCCGAGCCGTCGAGTGGGCTTGTGTGAAAAACTTTTGCCCCATTACACTGGCCCTTACCGTGTTTTGCGCCCCGTGACCGACGTCACCTACGAAGTTGAATCTGTGGTTCCGAGGTGCCCGTCCACAGCTCCAACCACCGAAATAGTACATGTGTCCCGTCTAAAGCCCTATTATCAACGTTCTATTTCGCTAACATAGACCGCACCGGGACTGTGCTTTTCCCGCGGGGGGGGGGGGGGGGGTAGTGTTACTTAGCTGTATTCGCTGTTCGTGATGAGGATGAAGAAGTGGAACAGACTTCGAGAAGACGACGACGCTGAGTGTCGTGAAATCAGTGCCCTCATCAACGTTAGCTGTGCGGAGAGCTTTCAGACTGTAGATATTCCAGGTAAGAATATTTTGAGCATTGTGTATGTCTATTTTCTTGTGTATCATTTTGGTTTGGTTTTGTGGGGTTTAACGTCCCAAAGCAACTTAGGCTATGAGAGACGCCGTAGTAGAGGCCTCCGGAAATTTCGACCACCTGGGGTTCTTTAACGTGCACTGACATCGCACAGCACACGAGCGCCTTGCTTTTCGCCTCCACCGAAAAGCTGCCACCGAGGCCGGGATTCAATCCCGCGTCCTTGGGAACAGTAGTCGAGCGCCGTAACCACTGCTCCACCCCGGCGGGGTGTGTATCATTTTCCATACTCTGCATGAAATACTACATTTGTCTACCTATGTATTGTTTCCTGTGAATTTCGTTTTCCTTTTTATAATGTACACTGTGTATCCTGCGTTTTGTCTCTCTTCCTGTTTACTTTCGTGCAGCAAACTGTGACAGAATGGTATCTGTTTTGTTATTGTATAAAGCAAAATAAATGTTCATTTCACAGAGCTCCTGTCACCTTTCCTGCAATATTGCTCTTTGGGAAAAGCTTTGACGCAGCTGCGCTGATGGCCAATCAGCAGTAATTATGACCTAATTTTATATTTTATTGCTGAAAATAAAGAGAAAAATAATACCACACCGTACAGGATCGGAATAATGTGCCAACAGTGCGCAGCAGTACGGCAAGCACTTGCTAGCATTTAAACTGCGCGCCTTTAACGAAAGCGGATGTGCGTCAAGCATCAGCCGCTGGGTGCGCTACAGTCAATTGGGCCGCTGGGCCCTATGGAAGTCTCCGCTCTTTACCCTATCCCTTTCTCTATGGTCAGACACTCGACGAACGTGTCGGGTGCCAGTGCTGATGGTCTGGCTGCCAGCCCCGTGTGTGCGGACTGCTCGTCGCCAGATGATACGACTGACGCCTGGCGTGGATGACGAACGAAGAATTGTTTTGAAAGCACGCAGGCCTATTATATGCCTGAGTGGCATGATAACGCAGCACGTCCAAAAGCAGCGTCACGCTATCACCTCAGTAATCTGCGCTTTGCTGATGACAGTGCCTTGCTAAGTAATTCGAGAGAAAATGCATGGAATGATTGCCTGGACTGCAAAAGCATAAAGGTAGCCTAGATAGTAATATGCAGAAGGTAGTGGGACACATCAACTGGTAGGCGAATGTATATACTTAGGACCACGGTGCAAGAATACCGAGGTGTTGACACTGCGCCCGCGGGAGCGTCCAGATAATGTTCGGCCGCGGCGGAGCGCGCCTTGCCATTCGGCTGCAAGCCGACAGATGGCGCGGATGCCAGCGGGCCCATTGTGGAACCATATAAGCTGGCTAGGGAAGAAGAATCAAAGAAAGCAGGATCGGATTCAAGATAACGAGGGAAATTGTTTAAAGGGAGATAGCGCAGTGAACTACATTACATCAGTTATAGCCGAGTCATTTAAGAGCGACGACAGGGTAATCTCCGCAAATCAGGAA
This sequence comes from Amblyomma maculatum, assembly GCF_055883805.1. Lineage (NCBI taxonomy): Eukaryota > Metazoa > Arthropoda > Arachnida > Ixodida > Ixodidae > Amblyomma > Amblyomma maculatum. Next base: position 701,141 of record NW_028146745.1, read on the forward strand.
GCAACACAAGGTAGCAGAATACAAAGCAGCTTAGAACTGACCAATCTAAACTGGAAAATGGCAGAACAAAATATTCATAGAAACACATATACAGGAATAGATGGAATTCCAATCGAGCTGATTAATGAACTCGGTCCAAAAAGTAAGGAAACGTTGTTAAAAGCTCTGGAAACAGTCATAACGAATAAGCAAATTCCGGACAGCTGGAGGCAGAGTAAAATGAATTTGATTTATAAAGGGAAAGGAGACAGGATGCACATAAAATCCTACAGGCCGATTACCATAACATCTGTTATGTACAGGTTGGCCATGCAGGCGGTGAAATTAAAGGTGCAAGCATGGGTTGAAAGTAACAAGATACTCGGAGAACTTCAGAACGGCTTTAGAAATGGTAGGCGCTTAGATGATAGCCTGTTCGTGCTTACCCAATGCATCGAAATATCTAGAGTGAAAAATAAACCTTTGTATTTGGCCTTCCTGGACATAAATGGGGCGTACGACAACGTAAGCAGGGAACTCCTGTGGAACATATTAAAAGAAGAAGGTATCGGTTATGAGATAATAGAGTTCCTACAGGAAATATACCGGGATAACAAAGTAGAAATTACGTGGGAAGGGATAAGAAGTACGGAGGATGTCAAAGTATGCAAAGGATTAAGACAAGGCTGTCCTCTATCACCGGGGCTGTTCATGCTTTATATGATAAACCTGGAACGGAGGATACAAGACAGTAACCTAGATTTTAACCAGTCAGATAGATTAGGTGGAAAGGCGGTAGAGCAGCGCCTCCCCGGTTTGATGCATGCAGACGATATTGTGCTGCTAGCTGAGAGTCTGGAAGAATTGCAAACTCTAGTTAATTATTGTGGAGACGATGGGGACGCTCTAGGCTTCAGTTTCAGCGCAGTTAAGTCGGGTCTGATGATTTTCAACGGCTCAACTGATCAGGGTCCTAAAATACAAGGCCTTGAAATACTTAGAGTAGCAGATTATAAATATCTGGGGGTATGGGTACACGAAGGATTGGCATACATTGGAAAGCATGAGCAATCACTTAAGGTCAAAGGGCGAAGGAATTCTGGAATAATGAAGCATAAGGCATTGTGGGGATACAATAGGTATGAGGTTTTGAGGGGTATTTGGAAAGGAATTATGGGGCCCGGACTTACTTTCGGAAATGCGGTTTCGTGCCTAAAATCAGAGGCACAGTCGACATTAGAAACAAATCAGAGATCCGTTGGGCGATTAGCACTAGGTGCCCACGGCAAAACTACGAACGAGGCGGTACAGGGAGATATGGGCTGGGCATCTTTCGAAGTACGGGAAGCTCAGAGTAAAATATTATATGAGGAACGCCTGAGGAAATTGGACAGTAACAGATGGGCAGCTAAAGTATTTAAATACCCGTACCCTAAAAGCATTGACTCACAATGGAGGAAAAGAACTAGGAAACTAACTAGTAAGTATGCTAGTAACATGGACGGAGAAATAAAGAGCATTAAGCAACAGGTGAAAAACACACAAGGTAAAAATTGGATACATTCGATGGAAAAGAAATAGAGTGTGGAATTATACCGAAAGTGGAAAATGCAGATCAGGAAGGAAGATATCTTTGATAACTCAAGAGGCAGTGCCCTACTTTTTGAAGCTAGATCAGGGTGCCTCAGAACACGCAGCTGCAAAAAGAAATTTAACAATGGAGATGACGCATGTGCTCTATGGGGAAACTCCAGTGAAACAATTGACCATATTATACTCGAATGTAATGGTATCCATCCGGAAGTTGGTGCAGGCGCAATCACTGTTCCTGAAGCTCTGGGGTTTAGAGATAACAGTGGCCGGGTGAATAAACTGGCGGTGGAAACTAGCAAAACGCGACTGGAAGATTGGTGGCTTAAAAGCAGAGAAGTGACATAATGTTAGTAATGTAGGAACAAAATTTTATGAATAGAATAATGGTTTAGTTAACCGTTCTAAATCAATAATTAAGATATAGGAGAAAAATGAGCATGATAGCTGCTGCTACCTCCCCGTTTCAAAGGGGACGCTCCTATATTCCATCCATCCATCCATCCATCCATCCATCCATCCATCCATCCATCCATCCATCCATCCATCCATCCAGTTGAGCGGTGCTGGCGCCTTGTGATTCCGGTGCCCAAGCTTGATTTTCGCTTTGCTGGCGTAGTTTGAATTCAAAACGCTAAGAAAATTCGTTGCTTGAAATTAAAATCAGCAGTGTGCCAGTGTTAAAACTTTGTTGGAAATTATCTTTGTAAAGCAGTTAATGATATTAACATGGTCGAGCAGCACTTGAATCCCATTAAAGTCTCTCTTCCGCGCTCAATTCTTGTTTCCAACAATTTAATCATACATTATGCATAATAAATATAAATGGGGGTCCTCGTGTTCCCTTCCTCCCGCTCAAAATGGTAGAAAATTATTGCACAGAAAATTTTTTGCTTCACGTTTATCGTTGCTTCTTAACTCTGTATGAAGACAGTTCAAACATCGTTTCGTTGAGTGGGACAATATTCAAGGCGCAGCGCACTAGTGTAGAGCGGCTTTTTACCACTTAAGTTGTGAAGAGGCTGCGTATTAGGTACAAACTTTCTCACGCGGGAAATGTATCACAGGGATGAAAGGGCGCGTCGGATGGACCCAACACGAAAACTTAAGAAAACGGCATTTTTATTCCGATGCAAATTATCATAGAACGGGCATAATTTTCAATAAGCTCGTTTCTACTGGAGGCTAAATGTATTTTGAAGGACTCAAGTGTGCAGGGCTCAGCGTTCAGCCAAGAACGCTTTCTTGATGAAAAAAAAAAAAAAGCGGCCGAAGCGGTGGCCTGGCTTTTTTTTTTAAATTAACAGCACTACCATGGTAGTGCCAGATTCCGAGGCAGACTGCAGTCTGCATCGTAGTCTGGCACGGGGAATTGGAAGAGGAACCGGAAATGTTCTGTGGAGTAAGATGGGGCTACAAAGCCCGGAGTTTATTTGGGAGTCCCATTGGACAAATACGGAGAAAATACGAATTACTGGAATGAAAAAGCGGAATAAGTACGGGAAAGGACTAAAGGATGGATGGGACGTAACCTCTCTATTTTCGCCCGTGCGACTGTATGCGATACCTTTTTGGTGGCAAGAATAATGTATTTACTTCAAGTATTGTATTCGGCTCGAATCAATATACAAAGGTTTCATCGTGTATTTGCGGTCTTCATTTTGGTCGTCAAACTGGGAACGAATTAGCAGAGATAATCTCTTTCGTCGAGTTAAAGACAGAGGGTTGTTTTTAATGCATCTCTATGTGCTGTAGATGGTTTTAAAGTTTTGTTTTCTACGTGACCAAAAAGATGCATTCCTGAGAACCTTCCTGCAAATCATGCTATCCAGTGCAATTCCAGAGTTTATAGTTTCTTCATGCTCTGCTCGGGAATACACTGTGTCACGCTTCCTGCGAGAAGTGGTGTGGTCGTTCATGTTTTTGCGCGTGCGGTACTCTGTAGAGTATTTATCGACGGTACCACCTAAGCGGCTGTACAAGGATCTTATTTCACAATTCTTCCCAGCTCTATTGTACAGAACCTTGTACTGTGAAGGCCCAGGGAAAGACGTGCTCAAGCGAGTTGAAAACATGACTGTTGCACAGGGCGTAAAAACATACTTTTTTAAATTGCATATAGGAACCCTCCCAGTCAAAACATAGATGGAGGAAAAGGGCCTTTTCGTACCTTGGGGCTCAAACTGTCTACTATGTAGGAAACCTGAAACAGTTGAGCACGTGTTCCTGGATTGTTGGGATGCGCTGTTTTACTGGGATGTGTTACAAGGACACTTAAAAAAGACCTGCCATTGACGCAACGTGGAATTCGGTACTTGACAACTGTTAATGATGATTTTCAGTATGACCTCATCATGCTATTGGGCCTTCACAGTATCTGGAGGAGTAGGATGTCTTATCGACACTGTGATGTTGATGCACGATCTGTATGGGATTATTTTGTTGAACAAGTGTATAAACTAAAAGACATTTTGAAGCAGCAAGACGCTACGGAGGAGGTCTTGAGTCTGATGGGCGAACTTGTGGTAATAAAAGTCCATTAAACACGGTTGTCAGCCACGATCTTTTACTGATGTATTTGTACCAATTCATGCAATAAACAAAAAAAACAAGCGGTGGCCTTGCGGTAGAGCATCCGCCTCGCATTAGGGGGGTACCAGGTTCGATCCCCGTTTTCGCCATGTACCCACCGGTTTTTCAATGGGTACAAGCTTTGCCCTGGGCTGGTGCTATGCTTTTAGGTGTGAAAGGCTTGGGAAAAGGGTCATAGGCCCAAATAGTTGCGCCGTTGTGACAGAGATCCGTTCCGCCATCGGACAGCAGTAAGTCCGCCTTGCGCGGCAAACGCCCGTTATGTGGCCCTTTTTTATTCTTGAACCAAAATTTATTATTCATGGCCCCTTTTCCCAAGCATTTCACCAAAGAAAAGCCGACAACCAGGCCAGCGGAAATCTTGTACCCATTGGAAAACGGTGGATGCCCGGCGGCACCGGGGATCGAATCCGGTACCTCCCGAATGCGAGGCGGGTGCTCTCTTTTTTTTTATTATTATGAACTTACACCAACTCGCCCAATTTTCGGCACTACTTATGTACGTTTTCAAAACGAACAATGGAGTGAAAAAATACAAGGGAAGCACCACTTCACAAGATTACACTGTCATGTATTCCCACAGTTAAAAGAAACGAAATGAAAACTTACTCATGCCCAGTGCAAACAAAAAATGCAGTCACTGGGCAAAATGTACAAAATATACACAGTGTAACTGCGCGGTAGCAGCAGCTTTTTTACCTAATGTACCCAAGAAAAGTTGCAAGAACTGTGGCACATAGGAGCATATAAATAAAAATTGCGGCTAAGAGGAACAAAGCTTAGCCGTATTTTTTTATTCTTGAGATGTTAACATGGCATGTTAACATGGTCATGCTAACATGCCTGCAATGCTGCCTCATCCGCATGCTAACATAACAGTGAAGCAACTGAGCCACTGTTTCTTCCTTGTGTCATCACATGGAAAAGTAATCGTGTAGGTGTCAAGAACACCATCAATTGTGTATCAGTACACGGTCTGGGTGTCTGCCTATGCTGCAAACAAACGTTCAGTTTGCTTCAGTAAATTATAAAGGTGCATATTTGGAAGCGTAAGGCCTCCTCTGTTCTTTGCATTTGTCAGTGCTGCCTCAGGAGTAATGCTCGTTTCTGAACTGAACGCTGATTTGACAGTTGGTGATCTTTTTCATTTTTCTGCTTATGAATCCTACTAAATAAAAGGCAATGCAGTCTTCAACTTCAGTTTCTGCTGCCCTTTTCGTTTGCCTGATGATGTCATCACATTCCCAGTCGTCTACGCAGATAAAGCTCTCTAGTTTCTGCTTCACATCATCTACAATGTCGGCTGATGACGCTTTGGCATTGTTTGTGCTTATCAGCCCCTTCATGGATCACGGCCTTGTCGCGGCGGAGGGGCTTGCAAAACTCGATGAAGTCGTGAGCTCTGCTGTGTAGGGCCACCCACGATAGACAAGTCACGGCAGAGAGTTCTGGCAAAATGTGATTCACTGGAGAAGGTAATGGCAACCCACTCCAGTATTTCCTGCCAAGAAAACCCTATGGCCAGTCACAATACCAATAATGATATGGCGCCGGAAGATGAGCCCCCCAGGTTGGAAGGCGTTCCACATGTTACTGGGGATGAACAAAGGACGATTCCTAGTAGCTCCAGGACGAATGAAGCGGCTGGGCTAAAGCCAAAAGGACGCTCAGTTGTGGATGTGTCGGGAAGCGACCGGAAAGTCCGATGTTGCAAGGAGATATATCAAATAGCAACATGGAATGTAAGATCTATGACGCAAGGTAAACTGGATGTCGTCAAGCGAGAAAAGGACAGATTGAACATTGATATCTTGGGTATCAGCGAGCTCAAGTGGACCGGAATGGGAGAATTTACCTCCAGCGACCATTTTGTCTTTTACTGTGGGCACGGATCCAAGAGAAGGAATGGGGTCGCCCTCATAGTAAACAGAAGAATGGGCAAAGCAGTGCAAGGGTACAACCCCAAAAACAACCGAATGATTTCACTTCGGATCCAAGGTCACCCTTTCAACATAACAGTTATCCAAGTCTATGCACCGACCACTGCTGCTGAAGAAGCTGACGTTAAGAGATTTTATGCGGACCTACAATGCCTTTTAGACCGCACCCCATCATCAGATGTCGTTTTTCTCATAGGAGACTGGAATGCTAAGGTCGGGAGTGAAGAAATATCCGGAATTACAGGCAAGTTCGGTCTTGGCGAGCCAAATGAAGCTGGGCAGAGGCTAGTAGAGTTTTTTCAAGAAAACAACCTGACCATAGCGAATACTCATTTTTAACAGTACAAGAGGCGCCTGTACACATGGACTTCACCGGACGGTCTGTACAGGAATCAGATCGATTATATTCTTTGCCGCCAGAGATGTAGAAGCGCTATACAAGCAGTAAAAACAAGGCCTGGGGCCGATTGTGGCACCAATCAGCTTCTTGTTGCCAAAATTAAGCTTCGACTGAGGAAAACGCAGAAAACTAGAAGGCCTTTCAGGTATGATCTGGATCAAATTCCATTAGAATATGCTGTGGAAGTGAGGAATCGATTTCAAGAATTAGATCTAGAAGACAGAGAGCACGAAGAGATGTGTACTGATGTTCGTGATATTATACAAGAAGTTGCTACTAAGGTGGTTCCAAAGCAAAAGAAACGCAAGAAAGCAAACTGGTTATCTGGGGAAGCTTTGCAAATAGCTGAGGAAAGGAGGATGGCAAAATTTTTTGGGGAAAGAGAAAGATACAAGGTTCCCAATGCGGATTTTCAGAAAATAGAAGGAGAGATAAGAATGCCTTCCTGAACATACAGTGCCAAGCAGTTGAGGACGACAGCCAATTAAGGAACACAAGAGCTCTGTATAAGACAATAAAAGATATCAAAAGGAAGCTTCTGTGCTAAGCCGGGCGTGATAAAGGACAAACGAGGCAAGGACCTCACTGAAGCCTCAGAGATAAAGAAGAGGTGGCAGGAATACACAGAAGAACTTTACAAGAAGGACCCGAATGTGCAAACCCAACATAAGAGGGTTGCGATTACTGATCTCAAGCCGGGCATCCTGAAGAGTGAAGTTGAATGGGCCTTAGCCAGCCTTGCTAATAACAAAGCTAGCGGAATTCATGGCATTCCAGCTGAGTTGCTTCAAAACCTCAACCATGACGCTGTTAACATTCTGCATACATTATGTCAGAAGATTTGGACAACCCTGCAGTGGCCACAGGTTTGGAGGAGGTCAGTTTACATCCCCATTCCAAAGAAAGGCAGTGCCAAAGATTGTTCCAACTATCGCAGGAACGAGCTTATTTCGCATGCTAGCAAGGTGATGTTGAAAATCCTCCAAGGTAGGCTGCAGCAGTATGTGGATCGGAAGCTTCCGGACGTGCAAGGTAGGTTTCGCAAGGGCAGAGGAACTAGAGACCAAATTGCCAACCTTCGTTGGATCATGGAAAAAGCAAGAGAGTTCCAGAAACCCATCTACTTCTGCTTTATTGATTATGCGAAAGCGTTAGACTGCGTAGATCACAGCAGATTGTGGCAAGCTCTCCAAGAGATGGGGGTTCCAGTTCACCTCATCTGTCTCCTCAGGAACCTGTATGAAGGGCAAGAGGCCACAGTCAGAATTGGGCATGGTCTTTTTCATTGGTTTCCGATTGAGAAAGGAGTTAGGCAAGGCTGCATACTGTCGCCCTGGCTATTTAACCTATATTCAGAGTGCATCATGAGGAAGGCCGGTCTGGACGAGTCTTCAGCTGGAGTGTAGATTGCCGGAAAACGTATCAACAACCTTAGATATGCGGATGACACCACTTTTGTGCCAGAAAGTGAAGTGGAACTCAAGAAACTTCTGATGCGCGTACAAGAAGAGATTGAGAAGTTTGGGCTTAAACTGAACATCAAAAAGACAAAGATCATGGCGTCTTGCCCATTGAAGTCCTGGAGTATCAATGGACAAGAAGTGGAAGCTGTGACAGATTTTCTCTTCTTGGACTCCAAGATTACCTCGGAAGGAGCATGCAGCCATGAATTTAGGAGACGCCTTCTTCTGGGGAAGAGAACAATGGTTAGCCTTGACCGCTTAGTAATGAGCAGAGACATTAGTCTGCAACTAAGATCCGCATTACTCGTGCTATGGTCTTTCCAGTTGTGATGTATGGATGCGATGTATGGATGCGAGGATGCGATGTGACTGTGAAAAAGGCTGACCGCCGAAGAATTGACGCGTTTGAATTGTGGTGCTGGCGAAGACTCTTGAGAGTTCCTTGGACGGCCAGAAGAATAAATCTGTCGATATTGCCGACCATAAACCCTGACTGCTCATTTGAGTGTCAAATTCTAAAGTTAAAGCTCAGCTACATTGGTCATCTGATGAGAAGAGAGGAGTCGCTGGAGAAAGATTTGATGTTGGGAAAGGTTTAGGGTCGCCGGAGAAGGGGTAAGCAGCGAACGCGATGGTTAGATGGCGTCCTCGAGGCGCTGCAGATAAAGTTATGTGATGTTAGGAAGATAGTGAGAGACCCGAAAGTGTGGCGTGACATGGTCCATAGGGTCACGAAGAGTCGGACACGACTGACCGACTGAACTGAACTGTGCTTATCAGGGCCCTGAAATCGGATACATCTTGTAGTGGCTTTTCTCCTTCAACTACTCTGCAGTTGCCAAATTTAGGAGGCTTTAGAAGGGTGTAAATAGACAATATCTGATACAGCTGCAAAAAAGTAGGCATTGAGGGATGGTCATTTTGTCGTCCAGCCAGTCGTATCTTTCCAAAGATGCGATCAATTGGATCTTGGTTCATCTTGCTTGTTAAAACATATCTAGAATTCAAATCCTGCAAAAGAATATTGCAAAAGTCTCTTGTGGATTTTAGTGTTACCCGAAGGCCCTCGGATGTACTCTTAGTGTGAAATATGTCTTTTGTTATCAAGCCACACTCAAGTTCCTTTTCCCAGCTGTCAAGCCATTTAATTCCGTGGCTGATAACTCCAAGGTCTGAAGTCTGCCTTGTAATGCCTTCAGCCGGAAAACGTCGGTTTAGTGCATCGAAAAGATCATTCAAAAATAAAGTAAATTCCTCAGTTGCTTCGCTGTCAGTCAGGCGGCGGACACCTTGTTCTCAGTAGAATTTAATGCCCGATGCCATGGAGCGGCTGAACACTTGCGTTGCCAATTTTACGCGCATATTTTCACATGTAATTGGATATATGTGACTGTGTGATATTTTTGGACACACTCGTAAGCCTCAAGCTTTGTCCTGGTCTTCCTTATAAACTGCACTATAATCTTCCCATCTAATCCATTTGCCTTCCTTCTTCAGGTACCTCTGCTGCTTGAGGCGGTTCCTAATACACTTAAATAAGTGTAGCACATCCAAAAAGGCGAACACCTTTCTTGTAGGGTCACTTGGGTGGGTGAACGAGTGGCAGCAGTCTTGAAGACTTCCGCTTATACCTAGTGTGCTCCAGATACTCCTATTCGTCGATGCCCTATCACAAACAAATCCATGAATTTTAGCACCAGCTTCTTCCATAAGCACAAGTGCTTGAAGTAGCAACTGTGCAAGAACGGTGCCTTTTGTTGCACCTTTGGCAGCAAAGACTCCAATTGGTAGGGCATAGCTGTCCCCAAAAGGGCAAAACATGAAAACCAGAGCATGGTCAGCAAGCTCGCCTGAGTCTTCTGTCTCTGAAGTTAATCCTACATATGCCATTGTACTTGAATTGACGCGTTTGCTTTTGCGGACTTGCATTTCGTCAAACATTATTATACCATGTTGTTGAAAACTGTTCTTCTTCGCCAACTTCTTCTTTAGAGCAGCAAAGAACTTGCTGTCAAATCCAGACTTGAAGCCGACAGTCGCCATGTAACGACGTATTGTTCTGACCGAAGGCAATGCTACAATTTCATTTTCCATTAGAACTTTGTACCCTGCAGGTGACCGAATATGCAGGAGCAGACAGAGCAGTATCCAGCTGTCAGAATACCTCCGGCCCTTTTTTGAGTGAACCTTTCCAGCTGCCACACACTCTTTGAAAACGAGCTTCTGAGCCTCGGGAAGGTTTGCCTCCTTAAGCAGACGTTCAATGGTTTGCTCATTGAGATTCTTTAGCTTTCTTTGGCACTTAGCAAGTTCTGCTTCAGCTTTCTTTTTTCCGTTGAGAAGCCATATCTTAGATTTATAACAGGCAATTCTCGCTTTGCGTATCGTCTCAACTGTGGCTTTTTTGATGGACTTGCTAGGAGCCGAACACGCCTTACTTGGGCTTTTTTCTTTTGCCTGGCATGATGGATACGCAGCACATCTTTCAATCGTTCACAAGCCCTGCAGGTTGTTCCATCAGTAAGCAGCGTACATTTGTTGTGCCGCCGCATTCCACAGATGTCTACATATGCACACTCTGGATGGATGTTATTAAATGTTCCTTTAGAGGGGCCACCGGGGCACACATGCAGGTCATGAAAATATTGAAGACCACTTTCTACTGTACTTATAGAATGCTGACTTCTGTCACTGCTCACACTCTCGATAGTTACAGAGCAGCCCCCCCCCCCCCCCCCCCCCAAGAACAAATGTCCTCACTGAAAGAGAGCCGTCAGTGGAAGGTGTTACCTGCAGTGCTTTGCGGAGATAAGCTGGGTGGTTACAGAATAGAGTGTTTGGCAAAGCCACTTCAGAAAAAATCACAGCATGCAGTCCAAAGTTCTCGACTACTTGCAGTTGAATACTTGATGCGTGTCCAGAAAGCAGTGAAAATGACAGCGCCTCTTCCCTGCCCAGGGTAGACGAAGGTGTGACGATGTGCTGTTCCTTGTCTTTGCTGTGTTCTGCGTTTCCTTTTGGCTCAGCAGGAATCCTGTTAACGCTGCTGACTTTACAGGAACTAGCTGCTATGTTGTCGCCTGCTGGGCAGCCAATCTAGACGACAAAAGTGCGCAGGAAGGTTAAATCTAATGATGATATATTAAACAAAGCCTCAATATCGGGATAAGCAAGCAATTTGCGGCAACAATCGGAGCTACATAGCCCATATAACTGCACCGGTAAAGAAATTTCACTTGCCACACCGATAATGGAGATTGCTGACAGAGCTCATTTCACAATGATGCAGGTAATTCGTATAGTGAGATATGACAGGATGCCAATAAAAACAACACTGAGTACAGTTCTCTGTCTACCAGAAAAGGACGGAGTCATCGCAGAGCCAAAGCTAGTTTACCTGGCATTCTTCTCTCTCCTGAGCGAAGGAAAGTGTAATGTGGTGAAGCAAATTCATGTTCCTTTCTTTCAGGTACTCTTCTGGATTCATAGAACCGTAATAATCAGACGAAGTAGCAGCGACGGTGCCGTCTGCAGTGGAGTCCTGAATCGTGCTGTCAATCTGCATGAGACAAAATTGTGTATAGAATGTTTGCAGCTAAACAAAAATCGAGCGTACATAAAGCGAGTACCTTACCTACATTTCACTTGGTCGACCATCACTAGATGATGTATTTGTAGAAGCCAGGCATGGCATCAGAGTGGCAGAGTCAGAGCCAAGATGCTGTCGCTTAACCTCTGGCTCCAAGGCAGTTTCAAGTTCTGCAGGCATCGCAGCAGGCAAGGAAGCTTGGAGAGGCTGCATCGCACCGTTGTCGTCGACATTAGGCCGACGTCTCTTGGGTGCTTGCGCCTGAGGTTTCCTCTTCCGAGATGGCTTCCTAGGTCTCTCTGGCCGCGTGAGGTATTTGGGACAGTTCGGAAATAAAGTAGGCACAGCATCTTTGGAAAGCACAGGCCTCTTTTCCGCGTCGAGCAGCACTCTTCCATCGAGCTCCGCGTAATATGCCCGGGATATCCCGTCCTCTGCAAAATACTTAGCACAGACGTGGTCGGTGGGCATTAACGTCCGGTCTGCCCTAGGAATTGCACGGCGCCACTTCTTCAAACGAACATTGTCGGACGGAGCTTTGAACAACGCCACACGCTCCGCACAAGTCCGGTAGCTCGAATAACAGTTCGGCACGAAGCACTTTCTTCCCATTGCGCATTACTTTGCGCAACACTCACCGTTGTGGGCTACTCTGCTGACGGAAGGCAAACAGGCGGTGTTTAAGCAAAATAAAAGAACACGTTTAAAACAGCACGGAAGTGCAGCCGCACACTGAAATATGCAAAACCACGTGCGAAGTGCCGCGCCACGCCGGGCTAGCGTGGGCCCGCGTTTCGCAGCGCCCTCTAAGTTAGCGACCGGTTGCCATTGCCACGCCTGGCCACGCCCCCGAGCATTTTCTGACCGCGAGCGGGCGGCGCTTTTGTGCGCGGCGAGAGGAGAGTGTCAACGCCTTAGTATATGATTCTTACACCGTGCTTAGGATTGGTAGTAACTGCAGATCGGGACCATGAAAGAGAAATAATCAGAAGCTAATAAGATTACAATAGAGCGCATTTCGCAAGTACTGGCAGATAATGACTAGCCGTTTACCGGTATCGCTCAGGATTAAACTATATAACCGTTGTATCTTACCTGCACGTATGGTGCTAAAAGGTGGAGGTTAACAAAATGGTTCTATTAAGCCAAGCCCCGCAGGTGTGGCGCAGTGGTTACGGCGCTTGACAACTGCCCCCGAAGATACGGGATCACATCCCTACCTCGGCAGCCACTTTTGCATGCAGGCGTAATGCAAGTTCCCGTGTTCAGCGCGATGTCAGTGCAGATTAAAGAACCCCAAGTGATCGAAATTTCCAGTGTCTTCCGCTACGGCGTCTCTCATAGCCTGATTCACTTTGGGACGTTAAACCTCAAACACCAAACCAAACCTATTTATGCTGAGTGCAACACAGGGAACTATGTAACAAAAACTTAATGTATAGCAATAAAATATAGAAAGCGTGCAGATTGGGTCATAGAAATAACTCGAGTTATTGTCATTCAAGTGGAAGTCCAAAATAAAGTACCATGGGTACGTTATGTAATGCGGAGAGGCTAACCGATAGACGCGAAGGGTAACAAGTTGGATTTCAAGGCTGGGAAAGCGTAGCAGGTGGAGTCATAAAGTTAGGTGAGCGGACGAGGTTAAGTTCACAAGGGGAAAGTGGATGCATCTAGCCCACGATAAGGTTACTTCGAGTAATATGGGAAAGGCCGTCGCCCTACTGTGGTTATAATCTGGCTAACGATGACGATGATAACGATGGAATGGTTTGAAGTGCATTTCCGAACGAGCAGCACATGTTCAATGACCACAGCGCGAGAGCACGAGGCCATCGCCGCTGCCGAACTGCCACATTCAAGCACTTGATCAAATTTCTCAATGATCCTGCTCAACTTCCATTCCTGTGCGATTGACCTCAAACACAGTGCTCTCGCATTGTCATCGCAATATTGGAGTTTGAATCATTTGAAGAACTTTATAATTGTCCAGGCACAGATATAGATACACTATGGCAAAGCTTCAATGCCGTTGTATCACACTGTGTCAACAAGTATGTGCCTAAAAACCAAACGAACAAATTGACATAACCCATGGATAACACGTGGTGTTATTCACTCGAAACGCAAAGTAAAAAGACTGAAAAAATCTTTAAAGTTAAAAAATGACTCTCAAATAAAACAATGGCTTACTAACGCCATCAGTGAAATGAAAGCAAAGATTAAGACAGCTAAAAGAATTTATTTTTCAGATACCCTTCCTAATTTTATGAAACATTCACCTGGAAAATTCTGGACGTACCTTAACCCCCAAAAGCAAAAAAACACTTCCAGTTCGCGAGCCCAAAACGAAAAGTTCGCCAACTCTTTAAACGCATATTTTCACTCCGTGTTCACAGCTGATAATGGCCAGATTCCGGTGGTTGATCATATCTGCCAGAGACCATTAGATATGCCAACGATAACTGAGGCTGGAGTACTGAACCTGCTACTATCAATTGATACGAAAAAAGGAAATGGCCCTGATAATATTCCTAACACTTTTCTTCACAGATATGCCGAAGTAAACGCCAAATACTTGCATTTAATGTTTCTTAAATCCTTATCTAATTGTTCTCTTCCTGAAGAATGGAAAATTGCGAAAGTAATCCCTGTAGACAAAACAGGCAGCAGAGATGATGCTTCAAATTACAGACCAATCTCGTTAACATGCACGGTATGAAAATTATTAGAACACATTATACTAAAGCATATCACTAGTTACCTTGACCAAGAGAGCACATTGTCACCCGTCCAACATGGGTTCTGGAGAGGACTTTCCACCATCACTCAATTACTAGAATTAACACATGATTTGTCCCAAAGCATTGATAATCAAAAACAAATGGACTTAATTGCATTAGACTTCTCTAAAGCTTTCGATAAAGTAACTCATAAAAAACTAATTAGCAAACTTAGAACAACCTTAGGCAACGGCTTCATTGTCAACTGGATAGAGGACTATTTAACTAACCGATCTCAGTATGTTACAGTTAACCATGAAATTTCATCCACTGCATCGGTTACATCGGGAGTACCCCAAGGATGCGTCCTTGCACCGATTTTATTCCTCATCTTTATCAATGATCTACCCACTAACATAAGAGTTAAAATCAAACTTTTTGCCGATGACTGCATTATTTATAATGAAATTAACTCTTCGGAGGACCACGATGACTTAAACAATGCCCTTCAAGACGTGATAACATGGTGCAAGGATTGGCAAATGGAACTAAACATTCAAAAAACCGCCTTCCTAACTGTAACACGTAAAAAACAAATGTCCGAATTCACGTACAGCATAAATAACACACCACTGACAAGAGTTGATCAACATAAGTACCTAGGTTTAATCCTCTCACATGACCTAAGATGGGAAGCACATAATTGTATCTTCTGCTTTAAAACGGTTGTTCTTGTTGAGAAGACGACTTCGTGAAGCACCACCAGAAACTAAACTATTAGCATATAATACATTTATACGACCAGTTCTCGAATACGGTAACACAATTTGGTTCCCTTATACACAGCAGCTTATTAACAAAATCGAAGGGGTACAGCGAAAGGCAGTTAGATTTATATTTAACAAATATAGGATCTCTGATTCGCCGTCCCAATTGCTTAAAAAAGCCTCTATTCTTACTTTACAAAACCGCGCCAAACTTGCACGACTAAAATTACTCCACCAGTTATTACACATTGCACTAAACATAGATAGCTCGTTGTATATATTCTTAGATAAATGCAGGCCTTCCCGCCATAAACACCCACAACCTCCCAAAGAATATTCTTTCCGTACCGAGTGTTTTAGATATTCATTTTTTCCACGTGCAACTATCGAATGGAATGGTTTGGATCCCCACATCACTAACAGCACATCATTGCCAAAATTTTTAAACCTTCTAGAAGAACTACTACACAACACGTAAACCATTTCGAACCAAATATAACAAACCAATTACAATACTATAAATTAAAGCTATTGTATTACTACATTATCTACCTTGTTTAACTGCATTATTACCTAGATATGCTGTGTATGACATTGTTTATCACCTGCTACCTGTTTATTTTTCTGTATTCATGCATTTGTATCCTTTGTATCACCATTATTTGTAGTCGTTGTTCAATTATATGCCCATCCTGTAAAAATCCCAATGGGTGTTGACAGTATCTGAAATAAATAAATAAATCAATAAAATGCGTTAGTGCTACTGACAATTTTTTGTCGCCTAGTACAGGGGTCCCTAATTACGGAAATTGCTTACCTAAAGCCTCAACTTTCAACCCCATTGTCAAACTAAAAAAGATTTGAAAGGCGACGTGCTGGCGTACACGGTCCACAGTTTTTGAACTGAGTTCCAGTATTTTCTTTTGTGTGCGAGAAATATTTTGTGGCAACAATAGCAATCCTTTATACTGATAACTGTAGTAGCGTTCCCGATTCGTACAAAGTGGCTCCCAAAAATTATGAACTGCCTTTAAAAAGGGAATAAGACATTGGGCAAGTATCATAGTCACAATCTGTCACTCAGTTCACTTCCAAATAACAAACAGGGCCTTGTGTTCCTTGATGCCTCTCTATTGTGTGAGACGGTCGCAGACGGATTTCATTATTCGTTTAATAAACAAGGATGACTAGGAAGAAACAATTAGATATGTCCTCTGAAAGTGGCCTGTTTTTAGAAATGTATATGCCACGTGCTCCAAACCGCCAAACTGTCCGTGACTTGGATGTGCTTTATCACCATCAAGTTACCTAGCGCCGAGCAGAATCCTGTTTCTATCTGTAATGTATGTAATTGGTTCAGTGGAAGGGAAAGGCGCAGTATCTGTCACACTTGCTATGTGGACACCGGAACCGCGCCGTAAGGGAAGGGATAAGGGTGGGAGTGAAAGGGGAAAGAGATGAAAGGGGGGCCGTAGTGGAGGTTTACGGTGTAATTTCGACCACCTGGGGATCTTTACCGTGCACTGCTATTGCCACTTTCAGTAAAGAAGTGACCCTGTGCTCTTTGTGCCTGGTGGACTTAAGATTCGCCCTTTAGAGCAGAGTGCAGTAGCGTGAAGGGGTCTCTCTAGATAACAGCGGTTTTATTCAAGATTCTCTCATAAATCTTTGTTCCTGATGGCTAACTTGAAAAGTGGTGTAGGTCAAAAAGTTTCAGGTGACATGTCCGCTGCAAGTGTAGGACAGGGATTATTATCATAATTACTGATACAGCTTTGTCAGGGTTTAGGCAATACAGAAGTGGTCTCATAGAAAACGAAAATTGCAATGAATCATCAGGCACTTGTTTAACGAAATCCATGTGCCAACTGGTGACACAAACAATAAAGGTCATTCCAGATCTTTACGCTGTGGGAAAACGAATATTGATTTCAATTAATTAAACACCTGAACGAATGTTTATAGTATCTGTCCAGCTGCTCACGTGTGCAGAATGATTAGTGAATAAAATAGAAGTACTAAAAGAACGTGCTTGCGCTTAATCTCGTCTGGTGTAGGCTGCACAAAATTGTGTCGCTGGCCGCGAGAATTTAAGGATAACATACATTAATTGCATGAATGGGACGATTTGCGATCATGACTGACAGAAATAATATCTGATGGAATTTTCCTGTCAGCGACTCATATTTTTCTTAGGCATTCACTGAATATGACCAGATTACTGAGAATATTGACGCAGCGTCCTGAGGTTGGTGCTGTAAGCTGTTTCCTGTCTTTTTTTAGTGCCGTCTAAAATTCCTAATCAGACCATCTTTTTCAATGAGCATGAGCATATGTCAACTTGCGCACGCCATTTTAGGTTAGTTTAGATTACTATTCGCAGCTACCTCATTTCGTAGACGTTTGCCATTGTGTCTTCCTCTTTTTAAGGGGTGGTTTTTATTCTCAAACCCCATTGTCCCTGTTCCCTGGAAGTTAATCTCCATTTGACAACTTGTTCTCACAATTGGTTCACAGAAGGAAAAGGCGCATTATCTACAACTGTGGATACCTGACCCACGCCGTAGCAGAAAGGAAGAACGCGGAAGTGAAAGTATAAAGAGGGATAGAGGTACCACCGCGTTGGAGAGCTACAGAGTAATTTAGACCACCTGGGACCTTTATTCTGCGCTGACATGGCACAGCATACGGACGCCTGCTGTGCGATGTCAGCGCAAGTAAAGATATCTCCAAGTGGTCGAAATCACTGAGTAGCCCTCCACTAAGGCTCCTCCCTCTCTCTTTCCACTTTCACTCCCACCTTCCTCCCTTCTCTTACGGCGCGGTTCCGCATTCCACAGAAAACAAGTGAGACAGTTACCGCGCCTTTCCCTTCCTATAAATCAATCCTCTTCGTTTCGCTTCCATCGAAACGCAGCCGCTGGCGGTTGGGTTCGAACGCTGGTACTCCGGCACAGTAGTCGGGCATCTTAACCACCGCCCCACAGTGGTGGCAAAGTTGTTCATCAGTTATAGCAGAAAAAAATAGATCATTTTGTAATTTTATTTGTGGTAATTTTGCCAAACCCTCCACCATGTTCATTAAATATACGTGAAACCTGTATATGCCCCACTTTTTGGCATAATTTTTAAAGCATTGTACCTTGATTACCATTCAACCTTCCTCTGTGGAATGGTTTTTAACAGGTACTTCATATTAATTTGTAATGTAATAACGCAGAATATCTGCCTGGGGGCAAGTTGGTGCATGAGGAAAAGGAACGGCGGCGCAACACAGACACAGACAAGAATGGGACATCACGTGCGCACACTAGCAACAATTTAATAAACTCAACAGTGGCATATTTATACATACGCTCAAGCATGAGGCCCATCGCCAAATAATCGCTGCGAACTCAACACATGGAAGCCTGGCGGCAACGTCAGGGTACCGGACAAGATACCTCTAACCCCAGCAGATAAACTAACGGATACAGATGAAAACATTTAAAACGCAAGGCAGGCCAACTCTTAGCAAAAGCAGTGTGAAGCATTCGTAGCAACAGCAAAGTAGGACAAAAGAAGCTAGACAGTCCAGACCCTAAAAACGAAAAATAAAGGGAGAAAACTATCGTAGCAAATGAATAGTAAAAAAAGTGAAGCAAAAGCAGTCAGAAACCTAAAAATACCTAAACCAACAACAAAAGACAGGTGTCAACAAGCCAACTGATAACCGCAGACCAGCGTCTGGTGTCTTAGCATCGTCGCTTCGCCAGAGATTTGAAGAGCTAGGTGCTCACCTGCCTCAAGGGCCCATTGTAGTGTACGTGGAGGCAAGCATACAATGCTTCGAAGCAGAGACAGCTATCTACTGTCCGTGGAGACCCAGCATGAATCATACCACTGATATTTAACATTTGAAAATACCTAAATCTTCCTGCGCTGAGCTCGTGGCAGTTCAGGAGGCACTGTGCTCCTTGGCCACCATTACCATGCTCCCCACGCTCCACGTTGCATTCCGCACTGATGAACTTCAAGCAGTACGCTTGCTCCGACGGGTCAGCCGTTGCCCAAAAATATATCAAGAGATCCACCAGCTTGCCGCGCGCATCATGAGGTCGGTACGTATTGAGTGGGTCCCACGCGGCCTTTTGCTTTCCCAAAGTCACGCAGATTTAGCAAACAAAACTCATCATTACTATGGCTTCTTGATGAGGACGACGCTACCGTCCT
Source organism: Amblyomma maculatum (assembly GCF_055883805.1). Classification (NCBI taxonomy): domain Eukaryota; kingdom Metazoa; phylum Arthropoda; class Arachnida; order Ixodida; family Ixodidae; genus Amblyomma; species Amblyomma maculatum. The sequence goes on from NW_028146745.1 coordinate 720,396, forward strand.
TTTTTCAAGGCGCACCTCCGGTGACGCAGATGTCCTTTTATCCCTCCATGGGCGGTAATCCTGCCCCGTGGTCTCACCCATGCAGAGGAGGTTGCGCTTAGGAGAATCCGAGTCGGTGTGGCCCTCACACCAGCTGTCACTCGGACGTGGTCTTACTTCCGACATTTATATGCCCGCCCAGGGTGTCCGATATGTAAAGACGAAAATGCTGAAGCCGACTACACCACTTGCTGTGGAACTGCCCAGCTCTGAAACCGACACGACTCCCGTACTTGATAATAGCTGGAATTTCAGCAAGCAATCCTCCCTCATATATTGCATGGACAATGGGAGCACGTCATTGCTCACTCCTGGACTTCATAAAATCAACCAATCTTTCTCCATTCATATAAACGTTTTATTTTTCATCTCTTACCCCATTGATGCCCTGAGGCAATGAGTAACGTTACAAGAAAACTGTAGTTTATTGTTCTGAACCTGATTACACAAGCACTAGGTCCAAATAGACACAAAAAAACACTTCAAACATAGCACAATTATCTCCAGTTTGCCTTCCGTTTCTCAAATCCTTCATCTTGTTGCGACAGCTCAAACGTGACATTTCGTTTTCGCCGAGGTTCAGAGTGGGGTTATTAGCACATAAAATTCCGCATTTAGAAATCGCCGGGGGCTCTACTATTACCCTTGTTGTGATGCTGCGTATCATGCGTATAATAGCTTTTTTTCTAGGGCAGTGGAGTAGCTGACTGTCCACCATTCAAGGCAAGTTCCTCTGAGTTTGGTTATGTTAGATCCTTTTATATTGTTACGGGGGTAGTTCAGCTTGAGGTTTCAGAGAGCTGAGACGGGAGACAAGGCTTTCACAGAACAGGCCTTTCCTGCAGGCACCAGTCGACACCGCTCGAACGTCGTCGTCTTCCCCTAAAACTACTCAGATTCTTCTTTTTCCTTCTTATGCGTATATCAGCGCATGCATCGCCTACCGTAACACTACCCCGCCGGCTGCAAAGCGTCGTCCCGGTGCGTACTAGCGTCCAAACCAGGGTCCGTGTATTACGGCTTTAAGCGCGCGACATGGACTGTTTCGGTGCGCGGTGTAGAGTTGTGGCGTGCGGGATGCAAGGGCGCAATTTCGTATGTCACTGGTGTAACTTGTCGTAATATACGGTAGGGTCCTGTATAACAGGGCAAACGTTTTTCCGAGAGGCCGACGAGGCGAGCTGGGGTCCAAAGCAGCACGAGAGACCAGCAAGAATACTGGGTGTTGCGATGACAGAAATCATAGCGACGTTTCTGAGAGTGCTGGTAGGCTGCGAGTTGGTTGAGAGCAACAAAGCGGGCAGCATCAGCTTGTGCTATGGCGTCACGAGCATATGAGCTGGCAGTGGCAACAGAAGGAAGCAGGCTGTCAAAAGGAAGCAGAGGTTCATGACCGTATAGAAGATAGAAGGGGGAGTAGCCGATAGTGTCGTGACGCGAAGAATTGTATGCAATTCTAACAAACGGCAGTGTTATACCCCAGTCGCGGTGGTCATCAGAAACGTAAATTGACAGCATGTCAGATAGTGTCCGGTTAAGACGTTCGGTAAGCCCGTTCGTCTGTGGATGGTAGGCTGTCGGGAAAGAGTGACGAACGTTGCACAACCGTAGGATCTCGTCGACTAAACGCGCAAGAAAGCAACGGCCACGGTCTGTGAGCAGTTGTCGGGGATCTCCATGAACAACTATAACGTCATTGAGTAGAAAACCAGCGACATCAGTTGCACAACTGGTTGGTATTGCTCGTGTGACCGCGTGGCGTGTGGTGTAATCAGTGGCCACCGCAATCCATTTGTTCCCCGATGCGGACAGTGGAAACGACCCTAAACGATCCAGACCCACTCGAGAAAATGAGTCTATGGGGATGTCAATCGGCTGGAGAAGTGCAGCTGGTAAAACTGATGGCTTTTTCTGGCGTTGACAGCGGTCACAAGCAGCTACGTAGCGGCGGACTGCACGCTATAGGCCTGGCCAAACGAACCGACAGCGCACACTTTCGTATGTGCGAGAGACGCCTAGATGACCCGCTGTGGGAACGTCGTGAAGCTGTTCAAGGACGGCTGTGAGTAGGTGCTGAGGGACTACTAGTAGAAGGTCGCATATTGTGCCGGTATAAGGTGCCGTCGTGGAGAACAAACAAACGAAGGGAAGGGTCATGGGGATCGGCGCTGAGGCGATTGATAATTTCGCGAAGCTGAGGGTCCTGGCGTTGCTCACTGCGAATGTTGGAAAAGTCAGAAATAGAGAGCATGCAAGTGTCGTTGTCACATTCAGGTTGGCTTGGCGGGTCGACTGGATGACGGGACAGGCAATCCGCATCTCGATGCAACTGGCCAGACTTATAGACCACTGAAAAATTGTACTCCTGAAGGCGCAAGGCCCAACGTCCAAGGCGGCCAGTAGGGTCTTGGAGTGTAGAAAGCCAACACAATGCGTGGTGAACAGTGACTACTGTGAATAGCCGGTCATACAAGTAAGGGCGGAACTTCGTAATGGCCCAAACTAGGGCTAAGCACTCACGTTCAGTTATAGAATAATTCTGTTCGCCCGCAGAGAGGAGTCGGCTGGCATAGGCGATGACGTGAGAGGAACCGAGCTGACGTTGTACCAGAACGGCACCAATTCCATGACCACTTGCATCGGTGCGTACTTCTGTGGGCCTTGACGGATTGAAGTGAGCCAACACTGGCGGGCCGGTGAGGTGGCCAATAAGAGCGGCGAAGGCGGCCGATTGTTTGTGACCCCAGGTAAAGGAGACCTCTTTTTTCAGAAGCTGCGTAAGTGGACGGGCGATCTCCGCGAAGTTTGGTACAAATCGCCGGAAATACGAGCGAAGTCCGAGGAAGCTACGCACGTCGCTGCGAGATTTCGGTGTAGGAAAACCACTTACAGCGCGAATTTTATCGGGGTCCGACTGGATGCCATGGGTGCTGACCAAATGTCCTAGGATCATGAGTTCCCGGCAACCAAAGCTGCACTTCTTAGAGTTCAACTGAAGGCCAGCTCTTCGGAAGTTACCAAGAATATCCGAAACATGATGGCGGTGGCCCTCAAAGGTTGACGAAAATACAGTGACGTTATCGAGGTAGCACAGACATGTGGTCCATTTGAATCCACGTAGTAAGGAGTCCATCATGCGCTCGAAGGTCGCAGGAGCATTGCATAATCCGAAAGGCGTCACCTTGAGTTGATAGAGGCCATCCGGGGTGACAAAAGCCGTCTTTTCACGATCTCTTTTGTCAACAGAGAGCTGCCAATATCCTGAATGAAGATAGATGGAGGAGAAGTATTTGGCACCATGTAGGCAGTCGAGGGCGTCAGCGATCCTTGGAAGAAGTTACACGTCTTTCTTTGTTATCTTGTTTAGGTGTCCATAATCTACGCAAAGCCTCCAGATGTCCTTTTTAACGAGTACCACCGGAGACGCCCAGGGGCTGCTCGACGGCTCGATAATGTTGCTGGCCAACATTTTCTCCACTTCTTCCTGAATGATCCGGCGTTTGGAAAGAGCAACTCTCTAAGGCCGTCGGTGAATAGGGCGGGCATCTCCTGTATCGATGCGATGTGTGATGACGGACGTTTGGCCCAGGGATCCATGACCGAAATCAAAAATGTCACTGTATGACCGCAAAAGGCTGGCAAAGGCACTGTCATATTCGGGGCGCAGGTCAGTGGCAACCATGGCTGAGATGCGGTCCTCCGGACTATTGACGGGACAGGTTGGGCACGTACTTCGGCGTGACGGTCGGACAGCACTGCAGATATAAAGCTGGACAAAGTTGTAGCTCGGCAAGAAAAATGCTTTCCGGGAGAACTTGAGAATACTGTTGAAGTTGAGCACGGGAATGCAAGTGAGGTTATTTGCGTCGTGTACAATGTTATGAGGTAGGATGATGTTGCGCTGTAGAGTGACGTCGGTGATGGGGTTGACAACGTAGTCGCCGTCAGGAAGGGAAGGAAAGGATGACATGGGTACGCATATTGCCGCCTCGGGAGGTAGGCGAGTAAATGTACTGGAGCGAGGACGAGGCTGGGATTGGTCAGCACTAGGGTTGTGGACACAATGGGGCAGGGCTAGGCGTAGAAGTCCTGAGGAACAGTCAATGAGAGCGGAATGTGGTGTTAGAAAGTCTAGACCTAAAATGACATCATGAGGACAAGTAGTAAGGACGGGGAAGAGCACAGGAACATGGTGGCCGGCGATGCTAACTCGAGCAGTGCACATTCCGATGATGGTAGCAGTGTTGCCATCAGCAACACGTACCGTAGAGATGTTAGCGGGTGTAACAACTTTTTTTGGGCTCTAGCGGAACGAAGAACTAAGGACTGAAATATGGGCTCCAGTGTCAATGAGAGCGGGCACAGGGACTCTATCTACGAGGACACTGATGAGGTTGCGGCGCGATGCAATGGTCGAAACTCATTTGGCTGTCCGGGTTGATAACGCAGCGTCACGTCCAGGTGCTGAGTTGCCTAGTTTTCCGAGTAAAGGCCTTGGTAGGTTGGGGACAAGCTGCGGCAATTAGTAGGTGATCGGATACGGTGGGCTTGAGGTGATGGCGAACGGCTGGACGAAGGGCTTGCTCAATGTTCTCGGTACGAAGCTGTGCTGGGGTGACAGAAACTCTCCGTGAGGCATAGTAGTCATGGCGAACAGGGCTGTAATAGGGGCGAGAGAGGGGAGCCGGGCGGCTGCGGCAATAGCGAGACGTATGGCCAGCCTGACAGCAGACAAAGCAAATAGGCCTATCGTCAGATGTGCGCCACTCCGCAGGATTATGGGTAGGGTAGCGCGGTGTGTAGGGCGGTCTTGTGGCAGCAGCAGCAGCCACTGGTATTGGCTGTGGTGCAGGGGGTGGCGTGGTATGATTCGAGACGAGGCCCACATTCGCGAATTCTTGGCGGACGACAGCCTGTATCATACCTATTGTTGGCTCTGGAGGAGGTGATGTAAGTGTAACAGGCATCAAGGCCTCGATTTTCCTACAGACGATAGTAGTGAGGTTGTTCTGACTTGAAGGCTGCTGCAAAGTGGGCAGATCGTCACATGAGGATGTAGTCGCCGTGTTGAGAAGGCGCTCAAACCGATGGACAATGCGGCGCTGCTTCGCCTGTTCAAAACGGCGACAGACTTGTAGGACTGAGTCCACCGTACAGAAGTCTTTGCAGAGAAGTATGTTCAATGCATCATCAGCGATACACTTAAGTGTATGGCCCACTTTATCATCTTCGGTAATAGAGGTGTTCACCTTTCGACACAGGGTGAGGACGTCCTGTATGTAGGCGAGGTATGATTCGGTTGACGATTGAGCACGAGTAGCCAGGTCTTTTTTTTTGCTGCTGGAGCTCGCCCAATCGGCTTGCCGAACAAGTCCTAAAGGTTTTGTTTGCAGATGTCCCAAGAAGGCATCTCCTGTTCGTGGTTGGCAAACCAGGTTTTCGCCGTTCCCGATAGGTAGAAGATGATGTTGGCAAGCATTATGCTAGCATCCCACCGGTTGTTCTTGCTGCACCTTTCGTATTCATGGAGCCAATCTTCAACATCCGTCTTGTCTTCGCCATTAAAAATAGGCGGATGGCGGAATTTGGTTAAGACCATGGCGGCAGCTGGAGTTTCCGTATCTGGTGATGCGTCCTGGGATGCCATGCTTACTGTGGCAGTCGGTGGGGTGAGCTCGGGGAGATGGCGTCGACTGCATAAATCCAGGTTTCAAGCGCAGAAATACGAGGAGCTGTGGCAAGGGGATCGAAAGCGCCTCCACCAAGATCTTACGGGGGTAGTTCAGCCAGAGGTTTCAGAGAGCGGAGACGGGAGACAAGGCTTTCACAGAAGAGACCTTTCCTGCAGGCATCAGTCGACACTGCCCGAACGTTGCCGTCTTCGCCCAAAACTACTCAGATTCTTCTTTTTCCTTCTTATGCGCATATCAGCGCATGCATCGCCTAACGTAACAATATCCTTGAAATCTTATTCAGAAACCTGTTGTTTGCTTCATTGAGGTTGTTCCGAGCGGCAGGGAAATGGAATACACACCTACTTTTTCACAATCTACGGGACAAGGATAGTGCCTCGTCACGCCGTCGTGCTCGCGTTTGGTGTCGAAAGTTTTGTGGTCGGAAGGCTCTTTTGGGCCCAGGAAAAAAAATATACACCCTCGTTCTATTTCCTGTTTTTCTGAATTTGTGTAATACAGAATAGAACTACGGTATCAGAGTCACATTTCTGCGATAATTATTTGTAGGGGGCCCTTTCGTAGTTGTTTAAAGAGACAAAACACTAGAATTTAGATTTTAATATTTGTCGGCTTAATGGAAAGATTGTTGTCCAAAATATTCGAATCCGTAGTGGTTTTTGTAGTAATGCTGTAAAAAATGTTTACCGAGTTCTTGTCGATCAGGGCATGCGCCCATTTTTGCGTAGACCGATGCTTGAAACCATGCGCAGCGCCAGCGATGACGACTGGTGGTCAACAAGATGCGCCGAAAACAGACAAATTTCGCTCCGCAAAGCAGTTATTAGACCTGTTTTGCTTAGAGTAATGTCCTTTTTAGTTTCATACTCAAGGCTTTACGTAACATTAACGTACTCCTCGTCGACGAAAGTTTTAGCAGGCACCATCATCGCTTCATTCACAAAACTCCAAACAATGTGCCTCCATCTAGTGACAAAACCGGGAAGCATGCACATATTGGACCTCCTTACAGCACCCAATACGAACGCCAAGCGCAAGCTTAGTGCCCTGCTAGACTTCATGTCGGAGTCTAGCGCCCTCAACTTCACCTAACCTACCCCCTTCCCCTCTAGTCCTCAGGTCATCTTCATGAATAAAGGTTTATGATTGAATGAATGAATGAATGAACCTTACAGCACCATAGACGGAAACATTGGTAACGGATCCACAACCCCTTCCAACCGATACCAAAGGGCCAGGAAGAGATCACCGACAACGCCACATAACTGATACACAAGACCAGCACATCGGTCTCCGCATTTATTCTGACGCCGCCCTATATCATGATGATGACACCTGCATCACGTTTGCGACTCTACCTACTACAAGGAGGGTTCACAGCTGCACGCTACTAGCCACAGTGGTCGCAGGTACTGGTCGGCAACTGAATTCGAGTTACGGCCATCGACAAGGCCCTTCGACATTCCACCAAAGGAACAGATCGTTTCATCCACATCTAAACCGCCAGTCAAGAGGCTATAATAGCTCTGCAAGCCCGTTCTTACAAGACCTCAGTGCAACACCGCATCAAACAGTGGTGCCGCTACCTGCGAGAGACCTCACAAGTCTCGGTACGGAGTCATCGGACACCTAGACATCACACACAGGAACCGGGAACAGGACGGCCCATGAGGCCGCTTGCGCGCAGCTAGAGGAAGACCGCCGGCATAGCCTTGATGTGGTCCAGTCTAACTCGGATCAGCCTTACTGTTGACCCGTTTCCTTTATCATACCGGACTCTGTCATCCCGCGGTTTAAATATGAGTGGAGGGGTTTGTTGCGGGACCTTGTCCCGATATCACTCCTCTGATCTCTTTCGGCGTCTCTCGTCCTGCCCAAATTTTAAATCACAGGGCACTCACTCAGAAGATCAGCTACCCCAACTGCCCTGCTGACTCCGTTCAAAGGCAGCAATTGATCTGGACCTGTCCTGGCACGGCTAACCTCCGAGCCCGCTACACATTTGCTCACCACATACAGACTTACGAAGACTAGACAGCCCCCAAACCAAAGCCAAGACAACCCCCTTCCCCTCCTGGCCTCAGGTCACCCTCACGAATAAAGGTTTATGAATGAATGAATGAATGAATGAATGGGCGCAGCGGTGGCGTAGCGGTAGAACATCCGCCTTGCATGCAAGAGGAGCGGGGTTCACATCCCGGTGCCGCGCAATTCTCCACCGGATGAAAAAAAAAAATCCGCGTGTCGATGGAATTGCATAAACAGGTTTTGGGTGCGACCTGATGCCGGTGAACACCTCCGGCAACGCACTCCCTCACCAGAACAGGAGTTGGCCACCCTGGTGCAGCAATTGGCCGCCACCTCTCATGATAAGCTCCACAAAACCCCGGCTCTCAGTCACCAGCGGCTGCGGAACAACTGACCACGGCAGCGGTGTGACCTGTGACGCAGCAGAGGGTGCTAAGAATGCCTGGCTCCGCTGGACAGGCCGCCATTGGAAACTGACTCTGGCAACATTTAATGCTAGAACCCTAGCTAGTGAAGCCAGTTTAGCAGTGCTGTTAGAAGAACTAGAGGGCATGAAATTTGATGTCATAGGGCTTAGTGAGGTTAGGAGGCCGAATGAGGCATATACTGTGCTGAAGAATGGGCATGTACTGTGTTATCGAGGTTTACCATAGAGGCGACAACTAGGAGTAGATTTCCTTGTCAATAAGTATATAGCGGGTAATATAGATGAATTCTATAGTATTAATGAGAGGGTTACAGACATCGAAATTAGGCTTAATAAGCGGTATAAACTGAAGGTTGTACAGGCCTATGCACCTGCATGTAGTTATGATGACCAGGCAGCTGAAAGCTTCTACGAAGATGTATAGTCGGCAATGCGAAAAGTACAGACGCAGAATACTGTACTAATGAGCGACTTCAATGCCAAGGTAGGGAAAAAGCAGGCAGGAGGCAAGGCAGTAGGTGACTAGGGCATTGGTTCTAGGAATAGCAGGGGGGAGTTACTAAGCGTTGAGGTGCCGGCTAGTTGGTTATACATTTTGGAATAACAGCGCGAAGGACGAGGACGAAGATCAGAAGGACACAAACACAGCACTGACCATGACCCACAGAAGGTTGGAAACCGCCGAACAAGGCTATGACGTCTTCTGGGAGCGTCTTGGTTCTGATGCAGAACGACAGCGAGCGTGAACGGCAAACGGCGACGGCAATAAGCGCAACGGTGAAGTGAGGATCAATGGGAACACATTGAAAAGAGCCTGCGGATCGAAAAATGAAGTTAACAAGCGTTGAGGTGCCGGCTAGTTGGTTATACATTTTGAAATAACAGCGCGAAGGACGAGGACGAAGATCAGAAGGACACAAACACAGCGCTGACCATGACCCACAGAAGGTTGGAAACCGCCGAACAAGGCTATGACGTCTTCTGGGAGCGTCTTGGTTCTGATGCAGAACGACAGCGAGCGTGATCGGCAAACGGCGACGGCAATAAGCGAAACGGTGAAGTGAGGATCAGTGGGAACCCATTGAAAAGAGCCTGCGGATCGAAAAATGAAGTTAACAAGCGTTGCGGTGCCGGCTAGTTGGTTATACATTTTGGAATAACAGCGCGAAGGACGAGGACGAAGATCAGAAGGACACAAACACAGCGCTGACCATGACCCACAGAAGGTTGGAAACCGCCGAACAAGGCTATGACGTCTTCTGGGAGCGTCTTGGTTCTGATGCAGAACGACAGCAAGCGTGAACGGCAAACGGCGACGGCAATAAGCGCAACGGTGAAGTGAGGATCAGTGGGAACACATTTAAAAGAGCCTGCGGATCGAAAAATGAAGTTAACAAGCGTTGAGGTGCCGGCTAGTTGGTTATACATTTTGAAATAACAGCGCGAAGGACGAGGACGAAGATCAGAAGGACACAAACACAGCGCTGACCATGACCCACAGAAGGTTGGAAACCGCCGAACAAGGCTATGACGTCTTCTGGGAGCGTCTTGGTTCTGTTGCAGAACGACAGCGAGCGTGATCGGCAAACGGCGACGGCAATAAGCCCAACGGTGAAGTGAGGATCAGTGGGAACACATTGAAAAGAGACTGCGGATCGAAAAATGAAGTTAACAAGCGTTGAGGTGCCGGCTAGTTGGTTATACATTTTGGAATAACAGCGCGAAGGACGAGGACGAAGATCAGAAGGACACAATCACAAACAAACGGCGAGCGTGATCGCCGTTTGCCGATCACGCTCGCTGTAGTTCTGCATCAGAACCAAGACGCTCCCAGAAGACGTCATAGCCTTGTTCGGCGGTTTCCCACCTTCTGTGGGTCATGGTCAGCGCTGTGTTTGTGTCCTTCTGATCTTCGTCCTCGTCCTTCGCGCTGTTATTCCAAAATGTATAACCAACTAGCCGGCACCTCAACGCTTGTTAACTTCATTTTTCGATCCGCGGGCTCTTTTCAATGTGTTCCCACTGATCCTCACTTCACCGTTGCGCTGATTGCCGTCGCCGTTTGCCGATAACGCTCGCTGTCGTTCTGCATCAGAACCAAGACGCTCCCAGAAGACGTCATAGCCTTGTTCGGCGGTTTCCAACCTTCTGTGGGCTTGAATTGTGATGCCTGCGAAGACTCTTGAAAGTTCCTTGGACTGCCAGAAGATCAAATCAGTCGATATTGTCGACCATAAATCCTGACTGCTCATTGGAGGGTGAAATTCTAAAGTTAAAGCTAAGCTACTTTGGTCATCTGATGAAAAGAGAGGAGTCGCTGGAGAAAGATTTGATGTTGGGAAAGGTTGAGGGTCGCCGGAGAAGGGGTAGGCAGCGAACGTGATGGTTAGATGGCATCTTTGAGGCACTGCAGATGAAGTTATGTGATGTTAGGAAGATAGTGAGAGACCGGAAAGCGTGGCGTGACATGGTCCATAGGGTCACGAAGAGTCGGACACGACTGAACGACTGAACTGAACTGAACATTAAGAGATAGAAAGCGTGCAGTGTGGGTCGGAGAATTAACTCATGTTACCGACATTCTAGTGGAAATTAAGAAGAAATGGACATGGGCAGGACATGTAGTGCGAAGAGAGGATAACGGATGGTCGCTGAGAGTAACAAACTGGATTCCAAGGGAAGGAAAGCGTAGCAGGGGGCGGCAGAAAGTTAGGTGGGCGGATGAGATTAAGAAGTTCGCAGGGGTAATTGGATGCAGCAAGCACAGAACCGGATTAAGTGGAGAAATGTGGGAGGGGCCTTCACCCTGCAGTGGGTATAATCAGGCTGGTGGTGATGATGATGATTAATGAATGAATGAATGAATGAATGAACGAACGAAAGGAGGGATGGTTTCTTTTTAAGGACGCAGTGGAGAGAGCGCAAAATATAATAAATTATGATAAGCAAACCTAGAAGAAAAAAGAATACTGTGCACTTCCGAAAATCACCCATATTTTGATAACACGTGGTCACGTGGGGTACTACAGTGAATGTAATAATATTTCTCCGCTAGATAGTGCCACAGTTTTTTTATGCGATTTGCAATGGCAAATTTTAATTGTAAAACCTCTTTTCTTTGATAGTGTTCGATCTTTACTGTATGAGTAAGGTCATTTCATCTCCTCCATTTTCCCATTACATAATTTGGCCAGTATTCTGTCTTTTTAAGTATGGCCCCAGAAACAGGCCTTAGGAGAAGGGCTGTATCTTCGGCTTGTTCCAGACGGCGGTTTGACTGTGAAAGGCTTCTTTACACTGCCGACATGACTTACTTTTCATGAGCATTCACGAAGCACGACAACACAATGGCTCTCTTTACTAGTTTTGGGTGCGCAACAGAATATGCGATAACTGGCTTCTTTCCAATAGTCTCACAGGCTCAGCTAGTTCACAGTCGAAGAAGATTCCGAAATCTAAGAACCCGATGTGCCCAATGGCAGGGTATTGCTGTGTCGCCGTCAACGATTGAAGACAGTCGGAAACCGTGCTAAAGCTTCGGACACTCGTGCGTTTACACGGCTATTGTCATTGTTTAGAATCATGATAAAAAGGTTCACGAACCTAAAGCATTTTCCTATTTCAATCTTATCGCATCGGTTCCGTAGCTTGCGCCCTCAGACATGAAGGCATATATTGTTCAGAATGGTCGCGACACAAGAACAAATAAATCCCGCTTCGAAGACAAGCAATATGGACGCCGATCTGTGGAAAGTTAGAGTTCAATAAAAACTACAAGCAGCTCCAAAAAGGTGCTAATCGCCCTACCTGATGCATTGAGAAATCACACGGCGCCTTAGAGCTCCATACAACTTGACACATCGGGGAATAGGTCGTCATGTGGGATAGAATAATTCAAGTCTCATATCCCCAAATATGGCAGTGAAACTGCCTCTATGCCTGCCTTTTTCGGTTTTAAATTTTTTGATCAGAATTTTTGAATTTAAAACGGATTTCAGCACCGAGGAGATTTAGAAAAATTCGCAGAAACTATGCTAGATGCTTCTGCGATCTCCATTCACCGAAACACTAACACATAACGGGCAGTCAAGCTTTTGATTATTTATGCCTAAACATCTCTATGAAAAACAATAGAGGTGCCTGAAGACAACATTGCAAAAATGTAAAAGAAATGTATTGGACCGAAAACTAGTTGAACTCGTCTTTTTTTGTATATAGCCACTCCGAACTATTCATGCATGCCCTTGAAAAAATAGCTATTCTTAGCAAGGGCCAGGACACCACCGCAATGCTGGCATTAGAGGTTCTGGGTATTTCAAAATGCTCAGCAACCAGTTATGCGCCATAGTGAAAATGTGCCATAGTGAACACTACTGATAAGATGAACGATTGAAGGAACAGGAAAAAAATTGAGGTAATCGTGCCACAGATGCGGTAAGGGTAGGTTTTTCGTTTGTTTGTTTGGACCTAGTGCCTATATATTCTGGTTCAGGGCTGCACAAATACAAAGTTAGTCAGCGTTTGTGTTTTCATTTTTCGCTTCTCTTCTATGTTACTACTCCGCTGCACTCTCGATCATGCAAAAACCAACTAGCCAGTCACTGTTCCAAAAATGAACAGCCTCAAAATGTGTAATTACAACCTCTAAAATTAACTCTTTCTTTAATCACTGCACGAGCACTGAAGCAGCTGGTATCGAAATGGTAAGCTCGTGTAGCAAGACATGTTCGACTGTGATAATAGACTGTGTGCGTTGATCTCAAGGCTGCGAAACGTTTGCTAGGTATTGCCGGTAGTAAGATGCAACCAAATGCCGGTTATGTTTTTAGAAACATACAGAAATTATCACCGCAAGCTAGTGATTCGGTGTTATGGAAGCATTCGTATCTTTAAACACCAGCTTACCGAACAAAATGCATCCGCTCAATGTGATGGTGATGAGATTCATGGATCTTTCTAATGAAGATTCGTGACTCCTTCTGAATGAATCTGTTAGCGGAATTCCAAGCGACACGAACACTGTCAAGAGCAGCCAGCACGAGTATTCGTTTGAACACTGTGTATGTAGAGACTGGAACAGTTTCACACATCTTTTATAGTTTAGTTTTTTGACCTGAGGTTCCGTAGGAAGGAATTCCTTTTGTGATCGTCACGTGAACATGGAGAGAATTCTTAGGGACATGTGAAGAAGAATAACCGATTGTCGTACCATATAGAGGATGCAGAAGTTCAATGCAGCATACATCGACATCTGGATAACGGCAGCTGGCGCGCGCCTGATATTAGTGTCTACTTCATGGCAGACGCATTGACTACCTTTGTGTATTTTTACCAATAAAGTGGAATGAATGTGACATTGCTGCTTTAGGGTACTGTTTTAGAGCCGTGGCATGATTTGAACAATTATTATTGCCGCTGAGTACATCTCTAAGTAATTCCGCCTCTCACAGAGTTTATTAAACGCCGTGTTTCCATAACCATCAAGCTAATAGCTTCTCGATATGATCGAAATAAAATAGACGGCACTATCCCTCGGAACTCTCAATGACGTCTGTGCAAGTTCAGTGATGCATGCGTAACAAGTTATTATAATGCATGCAGGTCGCCTACGTCTAAACAACAAAGGAGAAACATGGCAGGAAAGGATTTGCCTCAAGGCGGTAAATTTGTGGCTTAACTTAATATCCTTACACCGACTTGGTCCTTAAAGAGAGAGACTTGAAGTAGATGCAACGAAGGGATGAAAGCTCTGTTGCTTAATTATTCACCGCATCTTCTGTTCGAGCTCACGCTATCTGTCGAGTAGCCACCGTGGTTACCACAAAGAGAGCCGTCTGGCTATATTAGCAGCATTTTGCCTTTTTTTTCATATATCTAGTATATAGGATATGTGGTATATAGTAGCTTAAAGTTCGAAATGGCTCAACCGACTGCGCAGGTTGCTAGCAGTGTCCCGTCCAGGGGCACGCTACCGGGAGTAGCAGGGTGAGACATCTGTAAATGTTATTTAAGGTAACCCTGCTGTGTACCATGACCGCAACCTCACGCGACGCCCGTCCGAAAGAGCCATTGCTGCTCCAGATCCACGTGTCGGAAGAAGCGCCTCCTTCAGCCAGCGAGAACAAAACGATCGACGGCTGCCTTCCGCCATCCTTAGCCAGAACGAACTCCTTCGTCTGGTACCCTGGTGCTACCTCTAGCGGGGGTCACTCGCTACGGCTATTTCAGGCGACACCCTTTTACATCCAGTTGGGGCACGCAACCTCGAGGAACATGGTCAGACATCCGTCATTGTTATTCCAGGTTAGTTACATGGAAAAGGCCACTTGTGCATGAACAAACGATCCTTTTTTGCTTGCGGTGTCGTGTCCCATCGAGCTGCGCGACTGTGTACGAAGACATCTGTATCGCCTACTTTGCTCTTTCTGCCAAACATACTTTGACCTTTCGTTCCAAACTCATCATATCGGGTGACGTGGAACTAAACCCGGATCTGAGTACAGCGAATCAACTATTTCTCCGGAACAAATTTCTCAAACTCTGTAGCGCCTAACGTAAACCCAGGGCGCAATACTGAGTAAAATAGCATTAATCCGTTCCGCTCAGAGTAACATACTAAGTCTCATTAATGGCCTTTCCTGCCGCATTGACAACCTCGAAAAAGCAGTAGAAAAGATTCAGGCCGCAGAGTCGAACACATTTTTTAGCTCAAATGGCGACGTTGTCAAGCTGACATCTGAAATCAGAACACTTCCGGAGTGAAAATTCGGAGCGTCGTCTGCGTCGATCAAATTTGCTATTCATTGGTATGTATTCAAGATGCAAAAACAGATACATGGGCTGAATCTGAAGCACATCTCTTTTATCGAAGAAAATAAACATCACCATCACAGCCGAATACATTGAAAGCGCACACAGGTTGGGCCGCTTTAAGGCATTCAAGAAACTTTCCACTATTGTAAAATTTCTGCGTTTCAAAGATAAATCTAAATTCTTTTCGTCATCATCACAACTGAAGGACACGCTTTTTTTCATTAGAGAAGTCTTATCAGCACGAGTGCGTATAGCTAGGAAAAAACTGTACTTGTATGCATCCATTATAAATTCAAGTTTAAGACCCAGTACGATACACTGGTAAGGAATAATAACCAGTTCATCTACAAAACTGAGTCCGATTCAGTCGTCAAAATATCATAGCCATCAAACTACGCACGTGTTTCATTGGTTTCACATGCATCTTATCTCAGTCTTTACCCTTCAAAAGCACCAACTGTTAACACAGTGTCTATCATGCTGTCAAATGTTCGCAGTTACATGTGCAAAAAGTAAGGTCTGAAAAACTTTCTTGCAGATAAAGATACTGACATCGTAATAATAACTGAATAATCCTAAGCCCAGAAATTCAGGACTACGAACTTCTCAGTTTTATCGTCACCGACACCATTCATAGGCTTTACCGCGTAGGGCGTGTAGGAGGAGGCGTCTTGGTATTTTTTGAATTCCAGACTCATCTGTCAGCGCATAGTAATTAACTGCCATCAGGAAATTCTTTGCCTCCATGTTTCATTCCCGGCGAACACGCTTATAATTATTTCTTGCTGCCGCGCACCAGACAGCGATAATTATTTCATTGATGAAATTCACTCTGTAATTTTAAACTTGCTTTCCCGCTTCCCTCTTGCGACTTTCTTACTGTCCGGTGACTACAATGTCCCTGATATAGACTGGAATAATTTTACTGCTAGATCCACCCTATCAAAAAACATTGCGAACTTGCTCTCACGTTCAATTTCACTCAGATGGTCACTATGCCAAACCGAGGTTCAAACATTATAGATTTGATCCTCGAATTTCATTTTATAGCAGTTAAGTCAGTTCAAAGCATAAATGGCGTGCGCGGTCACAACATTCTCTTATTTGACCTCTCCTTTACGTCACAAAATCGTCAACCTCAAACAAAGTACATAAGGGACTACAACACAGCTAATTTTAACAATATAAATACATAGCTAGATACTTCTGCAAAATTTTATTTCGCTCGCTAATTAAAGAAAAGTTGAACATAATTAGTCCCTATGCAAACACAAAATATTTTCTCTCATGGAGAGGTTCGTCCCCTTAGTGTGCATTTCAGTGGATGCCAGTAAGCCTTGGTTCGCTAATTTATTGCGCAAACTAGCCAGAAAAAAACAGTAATATTAGAGAAGTTAAGAAAATTCTCTCCAGAATTGGTCGTCCTTCTTCAAAGTACTACGTGAATACACGGGTGAACTGAAGCGTTCCAAATGAAAGTGTTTTCACCATGACCTTGTAAATATTCATTGAGACAAACCGCGAATATTGTGGAGCCTATTAACCCTAAAACGCTTCCATCCACACATTACATTGACCAATCCTAGTGGCTGGCATGGCGCTGAGGTGATGGACTCGTATTTCGCTTGTGTATTCACTCATGAACTCACTTCCGACATTGCCTTCCAATCATGTCTTAATTTGTCTGAAATGCAGCCGGTCACAATCCCATCTGAAAGCATGGCAAAACTAATAGAGAATCTTAAGATCTGTAGCAGTCCAGGCCACTACAATATTTTGCGTTAATTTGTAAGAGGCGCGAAACTGATATCCTGTTCGATCTTACACATAATTTTGAATCAGTCTATCGCCACATCAATTTCATGTGACTGGAAAAATAGCATCGCAATTCTTGTACATAAATCTGGCAATCGTTCTGACCCTTCGAATTACCGCCCTATTTTTTTGACGACCGTCTCCTGCAGACTTCTAGAGCATGTGCTCTACTCAGCCATTGCATCACACCTTGAAGAATATTCTTCGTTCTTTCCGAATAAGCGCGGTTTTCGTCCAGGCCTTTCATGCGAAACACAGCTATTCGAATTTTCAACAGAACATCACCTTAATATTGATTCCGGCTTTCAAACGGACGTCATCTATCTGGACTTTTCAAAAGCATTTAACTGCGTAACCCAACATCACCTCATGGCTAAACTTTCGAGCCTCCGTTTTGACCCACCGGTTTTATAGTGGATCCACTCTTTCAGTTTTAGTTTTGGTTTGTGGGGTTTAACGTCCCAAAGCCACTCGGGCTATGAGAGACGCCGTAGTGCAGCACTCCAGAAATTTCGACCACCTGAAGTTCGTTAACGTCTACTGACATCGCAAAGCACGCGGGCGCCTTTCTTTTTGCCTCCATCGAAAAGCGGCCATCGAGGCCGGGATTTGATCCCGCATCCTTGGGAACCTTTCTAATCGTTCACAACGCACTCTAATTGATAATCACCATTCATCAGTTACAAACGTCATTTCGGGTGTTTCTAAAGTCTCTGTGCTCGGTCCTCGTCCTTTTTTTTTGGTATTCTTTAATGAATTTCCTTGCACCATCCCATTATCAATTCACCTTTTCGCAGGCGACTGCATCCTGTATCGACGCATATCATCAAACAACGACCAAGACCTCCTCCGAAATGACCTGAACGAAATAACTAACTGGTGCAACCGGTAGCTAATTACTCTAAACGTACCAAATGCAATTTCATGACAGTACCAAGTAATTGCAATGGCTTAAATTATCAGTAATCTTTAAGATCAATCCCCCTAACACAAGTTGAATTCCTACCGGTACACAGGAGTAACAATCACCAGCAAGCATTCATGGTCCGAGCACATCTTAAACACAGTAGCCGAAAGTTAGAAATCGCTCAACCGACTGAGAAGGTTGCTAGCCGTGTCCCCTCCATTTATCCGCAAACTTGCTTGCGAAACTTTCATTTGCACTAGACTTGACTATGCCCCACTCATTTGTTACTCACAGCAGTCATACCTAATTGACGCATTAGAATCAGTACAGGGCCGCGCGGCCCGATTTATTACTTTATTGTACGACCGTAGGGCCAGTGCTTCGGGCATAAAATCATCCCTTGACTTACCGCCACTGTGTTCTCACGGTACAATTGCCAAACTCTGCTTTTCCCATAAGTCATATTACAGTTTTCCTCAGTTGCACTGCACACGCCTACTCCATCCCACTAGAACATCGTGTCGGCTTTTTAACAGTCTAGGCCTACAGCGTCTGCATGGTTCCACCGATGCATTTCATAAATCCTTCTTGCCATACGCCATTGAATAGCGGAATGGACTACCTGGGGCAATTGTAGATGAGCGTGATCAAAATAAAATCAAAAACTTGCTTTTATCTTTATCTTCTTCCTTAGTCGCAATTTTGAGTACCACCTCTGCACGTGTTGTATTTTTTATATAGCTGAACATTTGTATGCAAAACAGTGTTCCCATTTTCCTCTTCTTAATATAGCGCGATGGCAACAATGCATCTTTGATTGTTCACTCTTTCGTTTTATAATGCTTTTTTAACAATTACGCTTGCCTTCTATACTACTTTATTCCGAATGTTCCTTTTATTTGTGATTTCGTTTATTTTTGCTCCCCTTATGTAATGGCCGCCTCGGGGTCCTTAAGGGAAAATAAATGACGATGATGTGAGAATATTCTGAACAAATGATTTAAAGCGTAAGCGCTCTAGGGTGCTTTGTGCTAGTGCTTCGTGCTTCCTACCCTGCTCAATGTTTTAAAAGCAGCAACTTTTATGAAGATTTATTAATAATTAGAAGCATAGTATACAAGTCAATCAATCAAGGATTCATTGAATGACGAAGAGTTTTTCAAATTTTAAAATTTGTGGCATTGATTGACAAAAATTATTTTTCCATTCATACTGCGGATTTTTGTTTGGTTTGTCCTGATGTTTCGAGCGCTCGTGGTCCTGCTCAGGCATTTTTCATGCACATAATGCGATACCTAGAGAGGAATAAATGTAAGGAAGTGACGATAATGAGAAAAGAGCCGATCCTTGTGTGTGGGTCAGCACAGTCGGTTATTCGGTAAATCAATCCTCGACTCATAAGCTGGAGGGACTCAGCATTTCGGTAAGCTGGTCGATAACATCCTGTCCTGATAGCGTCCTTTCTTTCAACAGTGTCCTCAGACCTTATCAACTAGAAGAAATTCCCCCTCATATTTTCTCTTCATATCTTTATACTTCAAGCAACATAAGCCCACAAAAATAGCCAAGTTACTATCCTTTGCGAGAAGTAAGCCCCAGACACTGGATACCTTTTGGAATCAAGGAAAAATCTTGCAAAACTTCAATACTGCCACCCCCGAAACACAAGAAGAGGGAGGCTACGCTGACCAGCGATAACCTGGGCAAGCAAGCCTGGATCATCCAGCGAAGTTCAAATGTCGGCGGCCGCTAGCGGAACTCTCCACAAGGTTGTAGAGCTTTGCCAGCTTGTACTAATTATATTTAATAAATGTTTTCTGTATCGCTCCCTACAAGGTAGACGAGTATACCTCCTTCAGATCGGGAAGCGCCAGAAGTTGTACAGAGCACCAGATCTGGTATCCTGGCTTTTAAAATCTGGTAAATCCGCTTCCACTCCTGTCGGCTTTAGGTGTCAGTTGTCCACACTCAACTTCCAGAACGGCATCCTCGTAAAGAATCTCGTACCCTACAGCATCACTGGTTATTGTTCTAAAAAGGTCAGAAAGGAAATTCTGGAAGTCTACGAACGATGAGCCGACAGCATGGCATCACAGGCTTCTGCGGACGTTGCGTAGAATCCACGAAAGTTAACATAAACTACGTTTAAATGGAGACGTAGTTTATGACATGAAAACTTTTCAATCACAGCGACTAGACACCCCAGTCAGACATGTTCGGGGACCCAACCCTATAATCTCCCGACCGAACAATTAAAACCAATTCGATGAATCTCTTCGACTACTTCTAAACCTCATCGACGGGCAACTAATCAATTATAGTGCAGCTGGAGTACATTGCTCGCTACGCTGAACTAAGATCCCTGACAAATGACCCTGCGGCAAAGTCGTAAAATTTTCCGTTGAACAAATCTCAGTTTATCACGGCACACCAGGTTTCTTCATAACAGACATAGGTGCAAGTTTTTCAGCCGTGTTGACACCAACTATCCCATGCTGCAGTCTAACATGCCAATGGCGTATATGAGAGCGCGGTCTGGTGGTGGTGGTGGTAAGAACATTTATTTACACAAGGGCCAGGAGGTATGTTTGGATTGGCCCATAAGGGACCGGTCCTTACAAGCACTGTGCGGTCTGAGCAGCTCAAAATAAACTCGTATGTCTACCGGTAACAGTGAGCCGCATGCACCCGGTCATATACTGCGCTCACTGTTCAGCCTCTCAGATACCAACAGCCGATGTCTAAACACCACCTTTGGGCCTGTCCGCAACCGCGGTCATTCTGGACCATCCTGGTCCCATGGACCCATTTAGATCTTCTTGGGAGGGTGCTCTTCTTGCCACCACCTAATAAATCAGCGAGGACTGATCACACGGGCGAGGCGTGAGGCAGAAGCCAGAGTGCTCCTGGATATTTAGGAGCCCTTCCAGGATACAAGAGTTCTTGAAATAGTTTATTCCTCTTGCCAATATAGTCCTTATTGCATACCATACCCGGGACACCATCCCATTCTAGGTGATCTTCGCCTGAAACACCGCCATCTAGGAAACTACAAGCTTGCCCCTATCCTTACTTACTTATGGTAGAGAGTTCACGACAACGATGGAGGGAATACGCAGCAATGTCGACGCAACGTCACCATCACCGCATACTTTTAGTGAGCTGAAGAAGCCCGACAACTGCGCACTGCGCGATATTTCACGTTTTTCGTCTGTACAGACCCATATTCATCATCCCTCGCCTCTGTTGGGAGCATGACGCGCTGTGTGCCACGTTGTCCTGGGATAACAGAACAGACGACCCCATCGACACATCAAAGACCAGTAACGCACCGACACCTGATGCTGCAGCTAACTTAGTACGACGTGACGCAGAGTACAAGGCGCAAGGCATAGTTTTGGTTTCAATGCCGATCCACGTTGCGCACTGAATGGAAAACGATTGTGGCGGTTCTTTCGTCCTTGCAAAGCATTTTGCTACGCCACTGCCAAGTCATCCCCGACTGAGCAAGGGAATCCCACTGGCTACTCGCTCACACCTCAATCAATTATATAGTGAGTGGTAAGCCCTATCACGCGTGCTAAATGCCCCTTAATACCTAAATATCTATTGTTTAGGCTAGCTATTCTGTTTACATTTCCACAAAAGATTGAGCAAAAAGAATGTGTACGCATCTGTTTGGCATGTTAATTGAAAAGTACTCTTGCGGAAACAGACCAGCGCGCGAGCGACAGTCATTCGCAGTGAGCAAGGTCTTATCGATTTTCTGTGATCTGCCCTGCTAGCACGCTACGAAACGCTCCTTCTTAGTCCTCTTTGCGCAAGATGACGCATTGAAGTTTCGATTTTTGTTGTGAGCATACTTTCTCAAAAACAGACGCTTTCTTTTTTTTTCGGTTCAAGTGGATTATGAAGACGGCGCGAAAGCGACGAGGACAAGGAAGGAACACCAAAATAACAGGACAGGCGCCTTCCTTGGTGTTCCTTCCTTGTCCTCGTCGCTTTCCCGCCGTCTTCATAATCCACTTCAACCATGAACCAACTAGCCCAAAGCAAAGTACTTCTTTTTTTTCCCCTGAACGCCAGGAGTTTAAACAACAAACTTGATCTAGTAGATTTATTCCTAAATGACCTTAACCACTCTTTTGATATTATTTGCTTTACTGAAACATGGTTTTTCTTAGATCATGAGTGTTCTTTTTTATTGTTATGATCATATATCCATATGTCGCACTTCAAATGGAGGTGGTTGAACTGCGATGTATATTCCCTCAGATAATAAATATAACGCACTACCTGAGTACAATATTATCAGTTACCACATTGAATGTGTCGTTGTGCAATTGTATAAATTTCTGGCAGCGGCGATTTACCGCTTACCACCTGGCTCCTTTAATGTTTTTTGCACTGTATCGAAAAACTGTTCGAACTGAGCCTTTAGTTAAAGCTACAATGTGTTTGTATTGGCGATTTCAGTCTCAATGCTTCATCAAATAGCTCAGGCTATTTGGGCCTACAAGAGTTGTTTGCGTCATACGCGTGCAGCAACGTAATAGAAACACTAACTAGAATAACTCCTACCTCTCAAAATGCCTACACCTTTGTATCACAAGCTTTTCTCCTGAAGAAGTGAAACCAGTTACACTGATGTGCGATCTAAGCGACTATTTGCCAATTTACGTCATTCTGATTAATACAGTGCCGAGTATAAATAAGGATTAAATATTTATCCGCCACAAATCTGATAAAAATACTAAGTTTTTTAAAGATAATCTGCAAATAAAAGGTGGGACACGATCCTAATGAATAATTATGCCAATAAAGCTTACAAGGCTTACCTTTCAAGCGGACCATAATTCCTGGAATTCATTTTGTGTTCTTGTTTTCTTCTTCCTTACGCTCGTCTGGTGCCCCTTATGTGCAGCGTTTTCGAAGACACGTGTGTATCTCCCATTTTCTACAACTAACTTTGACAAGGCAGTGTTTCAAGTTTCGAAAAGAACGACATAAGATAAGTTAAGCTAACTTTACAGCAGTGTATTTGCTATCAGGATGGAAGGATTGTGGCAACTTGCTCATAAGGTGCATTGGGGGCCTGCTTTATGCAGAAGTTGGGATTGAGTTACGTGGTGGGCATTTTTCTTTTGACAGATGTCAGGTTCGACTCCTGTGAATCGCAGTTGTATGGTCTCCTTTTACCTGGCCTGATAGCATGAGAGCTGCAGATCAAGCAGTGCACTAAGGAGACTGAAGTCAAGCCCAACTTTCATTAAAAAAGGCACCCAATGTGTTCAGCAATACAGCAGCTGCTCACTCCTCCCATTAAAAAAAAAAAAAACACTTGAACTCATTTCCTTTTTTTTTATCCAGACATCAGCACTACACCATGAGAAAGGCTGTTTTGAAGTGTCTGAAATTGGCCACAATACAATTTTTAAGCCCTCCAGGGCTATTCCATAGCATGAACTAAAAGCGATCTGCTTAGTTGCAAGTTCCAATGGGGCTGCTCAGCAAGTTGAAGAATGAAAAGGAGCAAACGGAAATGGAGCGAATGAAGCACAAGCTTTCATAAATAAACTTCTCATTTTGTTTTTCGCAGTATGTTCTATTTCCTCTGGCCTATTTTTTTTATAATGACAATATTATGTACATACATTAAAAGGTTCATGCAAGGATTTATTGTTTGCACTTGCCGTGCAGAAAAGTTGGACTACATAGTCACACTGGAGTGAAAATCAATCTCTGTCTTTTCTTTAATTTAACTCATCTTACTTTCATCCCACCATCCGAGTATGCAATTGATTTGGGAGCAGACCTGATGACCAAGGTGTGGAAAGATTCAATGAAAGATGTTTGGGCTTCAGGGGACAGTTGTCGAATTTCATTAAAAAACTGGGAGCTCTTCAGTATGAAGTTCAGCTTCTTGAAAGCACATGAATCTGTTATATATATATATATATATATATATATATATATATATATATATATATATATATATATATATATATATATATATATACATACATATATGTGTATTGTAGTGAACTACACGAGGATATACGAAGACGAGGATTAAGTAGGTGATAATATCACGAAGACGAGGATAAGGACGACGAAGTGCCGCTGCGCTGCTCGTGCTCGCTTGTGGAGACTGAGACTGGCTGTGTTCTTGTGTGGTTCGCCGTGAAACTTCGACAGGGCTATTATCCCTGTTAAAGCACAGTAAAAACCCCCTTTCAGTATATATATATATATATATATATATATATATATATATATATATCAAAAACAACACCCAGCCAAATTGGGGCTGCCCACACAAAACTGCTTTATATCTCACATGGGTTGCAATGGGGCTGGAAGGCGGGAGGGCCCGCATGATACCAAAATCGGTCCCTTGTGGGAAAGTTGAAAGCACGTGCAACAGCAAGTGGGCTTTAGGTTCAAAAACCACACCCAGTGCTGTTGGAGCTACCCGCACAAAACCGCGGTAGGTCCCACATCGGCCGTGATGGGTCTAGAAGGCGTGCGTGCATTTGTGCAATCATTCTTTCCGACCATTATTTTTATTAGATGTCGCCCTAAATTACAATTATAGATTATTTGTATAAAAGTTGTCATGTTTAGTCGGTTAGAAATATTACATGGCTTTATTGTCGCGCTCATGCAAATTGCGCTAAAAATACTAAACCATACCGATTGCTAACTGATGCTCCTCATGTGGTTGCTGTGGACAGCCTGCAACTCTTAGCACAATATTACTGTTCATAACACACATCTCCATAGCATGAAGAAGGTGCACATGAAGTCTGCTAGGCTAGAATAATGTTATGAATTCTTGTAAAATTTGATATTGTGGCTGTTCAGAAAGGCCAGACATAAATAAAATAATTACTTAATTATGGGCATAAATATTGATTGGGAGAACTTGGACTGGGGCTTTCCACTAATTTCGGATGATGATGATAGATTTTAATGGCGCAAGGGCGTCTCAGGCCAAAGAGCGCCAAAGACACGGTTAACGTTGTACTCAAGTTTATGTGATAGCTGTGATGTTTCATGAAGGGATAAAAACAGTGATGTACAGGGCCTAAAAATGCATTCTCTCTGTAATATCACTAAAAACTGTTCTTTATAGTGCTTAAATTTCGTTTGTGATGTATAATGAGCGGAGAAAAAATTTAAAAAATGTATATTAAGATGCTTTAAAAGATCTCATCCGTCTTCTCAAGGAGGAGGCTGAGACCCACGTCGATAAAAATGCGATGTAAAAAGCCTACTTGTGATAGGAATTTAAGCACATGCTTTAAAGGAAACTGGGTTGCCACCAAGAAAAATGAATGGGTGGGCAGGTATTTGGTTAGTGCACAAGGACAGAAAATGATGCCTCCTTTCTGGTTCGAGTTGTGCACATATAATTAAAACATGAATGACTGTAAGCCTATCACCACATCTCGAACAGTGTGGTGCAGGAGAATTAGTTAAAAGATATGTATGTGTTGTGCATGTGACCAATTCTCAGCCTGCACAGAGCTACTTCTCTAAATATGTCTTGTTTTTTTTTGTGGTGCACCTGCCTATCCTTGGCTTTATTGTGTGTAGTTAATATTTTGTTGCTGTAGCTCATTCCTCTTGCCATTGCTGCCGAATCATATTTTTTATGCGTGGCCTGAGGTCATGATAAATACCTTGTCAGTGTCTGTGTCATTTCGAAGGGCAGCTAATGCAAAGCCTATCAGCAACCCCGATGCCTGGTATACAACTGTGGCCTGGTACCCAACATAGCGTATTTTAAGTTCTAATTTATGGGCATACACTAGGTCGTAAAATAGAGAATTTAGGACTGGGTTCTTATGCCATTTCGAAGAGGATAGAGAGGTTAAAACGCTGAGGGAGTCTGTGTAGATTACCGCTGTACTTTATTTTCAATAATGTGTCTCACAGCTAGCAGGATTCCATGGAATTCAGCGGTAAATTTATTTGTATGTCTGTTCAGTGTTTTGTAAAGTGAAATTGCGGTCCATGTGCTACACAGGATACTTGAACAGACTATGAAGCATCAGTGTAATATTCATCCCTAGTGTACTTCGCCTGAAGTGACATGAAGTGCTGCTGTATGGCAATAGGGGATGCATGTCTTCTCACTTCAAGTAACGACAGGTCCCAATTAACAGTGTGCATTGCCCAAGGAGAAATTAACTTTTTTATGGAAGCTTTATGAAGACTGGTAACCGGAACGTCCAGATCTTCAATATGTGTGGCAACTCTGATTAGATATGGTGGTGTCAGAGATGGTTTTCTTGAGAAAAGTGCTGTGCTAGTTTTGTCAAGTAGGAGCCGGCGACATGGATGATCCAGTTGGCATAGTACCAGTATAGCATAAGTTACACAAGTAAATTATCTTCTTCGTTGCAGTGACCATCGGTTCGCCTCGGCATGAAGACTAGCAATTGGGCTAGTTCGAAAAGCGCCCATGGCGAGGCAAAGGCCGAGGTTGTGCACGGGATCAAACAATTTTAGAGCAGAGGATGATGCGGACCCATAGATCATCGAGCCATAGTCAATACGTGATAGAACTACACTATTCAGAAGGCTCAGAAGGCATTCGCGGTCTGTGCCCATGACAGGTGAGATTGAATTTTAGCAGCTTCATTGCTTTGAGACACTTTAGTCGCAACTGACTTATGTGGGCAATGAAGGAAAGTTTTTCTTCAACAACTACGCCAAGAAATTTATGTTCCTTATTAAGGGCAAGGCTCTGGCCATTAAGTGTAATGTTGGGGTCAAGTCTGATGCCACTCTGCTTTGACAAAAGCACACAAACACGGTTTACAGGGTTAAATTTAAACCCATTGTCTTCAGCCCACCTGGCCAATTTGTTAACACCTAGCTGAATCTGTCTTTCACATATGGCTAAATTGAAAGATTTGAAGTTTATCTGGATGTCATCAACATATGCAGAACAATAAATGGTTTTTGCTGCACGCTTTTTAGAGAGTTCATTTTGACTATGAAAAGTGTACGACTGAGATCACCACCTTCAGGAGCACCATTTTTTTTGTATTTACTGCTTTTAGTATGCATTGCCAACACGAACTTTGAAGGTCCGTTTATACAAGTAACTTGGTACTCTATTCAACATGTTCCCTGTGATGCCAAGAGAGAAGGGTCGCGGATGATACCATAGCGCCAAGGGGTATCATAAGCTTTTTCAAGATCGAAAAAGACAGATCAACAATGTTGTTTGTGTACAAAAGAACCCCTTGCATACGACTGAAATGCAATAAGCTGATCAGCTGTTCACCGTCCAGCTCGAAAACCAGCTTAGTTTTGACGAAGAAGACCATTGTATTAAAAAAAATGTAGAAGGAGACGATTTACCATTTTTTTCAAAAAGCATGCGTAAACAGCTCGTTATAGCAATAGGCCGATAACTGGCAGCAAGAGTGGGTTCTCTTCTAGGTTTTAATATTGGAATAATGATCACTTCCTTCCATGCTTTATGAAACCGTCCTGCGGCCCATATTTTATTATACAGGCAAACTAGGTTCTCAAGCGTGTCCACATGCAGGTGCCTGAACATTCCGTTTGTGATCCTGTCAGGACCTGGTGCTGTGTTCCAACATGTTCCTAGTGCAATCTTCAGCTCCTGGATTGTGAAAGGGCTATTGTACCCTCCTGTGCATGATCTTTTATCACATATAGACTTCCTCTCCTCAGGTACCTGGTGCCGCAAAAAGGAATCTGTATAGTGCGCTTAGCTGAATATGTATTCAAAGTGTTGCCCTTGTGCGTCTGCTTGATGTTCAAGAGAGTCACCACCAGTGCTGACAAGGGGTGTTAGGAGAGTGCTATATCCTCTGTGCTGTGCCCCTCTGCGGGCTGCGTCAGCATTGGGAGCGGAGGAAAGCATTCTGTGCTTTCTTCGCGCCTCCACGTATGTTGTCTTCTCAGTTACCTTTACATTGATTATTTCCTTTTCGGCCTTAAAGGCAGCACAGGACCGTGAGTATGCAGTGTGGGTGCCCTCACAGTTCACAGATTTGTAGTCAGCTGCACTGCAGTTATCTGTTGTGTGGTTGTGTTCGCTGCACTTTGCACGGGTAAGGCGTCCTCGGCATGTTTTGCTGCCGTGCCCGTACCGCTGGCACTTGAAACACCTGCGGGGGCTTGGTATGTACGGACTAACATTGCTGCGGATGAACTCTATGTTGATGAATTCAGGAAGTGTGCTTCGGTTGAAAGTGAGAACAATATGTTTCGTTGTTGAGTCGCCTTCTACTACAACGTCTTCCAGTTTGTGAGCATAGAAGAGCAACTGGATGCTTTAGCCAGGCTGCTTGATGACCTCGTGCATCTGTCACGCCGTTCCCCGCCGAAGTTCCAGTCCCTCCGCCACTTCTAGGCACCGCCGAAGCGTGGCCGAAGCTTGGACCGAAGCGTGGCCTTGTGGTAGAGCATCCGCCTCGTGTTCGGGAGGTACCAGGTTAGATCCCTGGTACCGCCGGGTGCCCACCGGCTTTTCAATGGGTACAAACTTTCCCCCGGACTTGTGCTCGGCTCTTTTGGGTGAAATGTTTGGGAAAGGGGTCATAGGTCCCAAATAGTTGCGCCGATGCGGCAGTGATCAGTTCCGCCATCGGACAACATTAAGTCCGCCTTGTGCGGCAAAAACGCATTATGTGGCCCTTTATTCTTCTGCACGGCCTTTGCAGGCCATTGGTGTTCGAAACTAGGCCCTCGAAGGAGCACAGCAGGGTTAGCAGAGCCTCTTCCAAACTCACACCCCTGAAAGAGCCGGGCGCCGGGCCGGGGGACGCTTGTACCCAATTTTACCGGTGGGTGTCCAGCGGCGGGTTTCGAACTGACCACCTAGGTACCACCGCCCTCACCGGAACGTCAACCATCTGAAGCGCGGCAAGACTCCTCCTGGGCTTTGTGCTGCTACCGCCGCATTTTCTGCAGCTCTGTCCGAAAGTGCACACACCCTTGCTCCTACTCGAAAAACGCTGTTACCGGCAAGCGACGGCGGCACGTGGTACTGGTGGACGGACATTTTTTATTTGGAAATACTGCCAATCCCAATCGGGATTATTGCAGGAAGGGCACACAAATTTGGAAATACCGCCTATTGTATGTTTCAGACAAGATCATTCGCCTCTCTTCCTTGTTGACATGGGAGCACAGGCCAGTATAATACAAGCAGATTGGACAGATCGCCGTTGCCGTCCATCGACATCACCGCTCCAAACCATACACAATTCCCCCATCCGCACGTACGGCCAACGGTCTCTTACGTTTAACCTCGGATTACGTCGGGCGTCCCGCTGGATTTCCATCATCGCCGATGTCTCGCAAGCTGTTTTCGGAGCTGAGTTCATCAGTTTCTATAACCACGCTGTCGATATGCAGACCCATCGCCTCAACGATGTCAGCACGAAACTCTCCGTCAACGGCATACTTTCGACCTCTTTGATGACATGTCTTAGAGCTCTCGTCCCTGCTTCGCAGTATGGGAAAATCCTTGCCAATTTTCTTAACATCAAGTAGCCGCACACCGAAAGCCACTGGGAAAATTCTAGATACCCACCACATCGTGACCACTGGATCACCTGTGTTTGCTTGCCCTCACTGCATGTTCGGAGAAAGCCTGGTTGTCGCTCGCCGTTAGTTTCAACACATGCTTGAAGAACTCAGCATTGTGCGCCCTTTCTCCAGCAACTGGGCATCGCCGCTCCACATGGTGCGAAAGGGCACTGGACAGGGTCGGGCGAAAGAGAACAGGGCGACTGGACGCCATGTGGAGATTAGCGCGCCCTCAATGCTCAGACCACTGTTCACTTCATCACATACAGAAATTCTCATCAAATTTGGCCGGCTGCACGATCTTCTCTAAGATTGACTTATGAAAACTTACCATCAAAACCGCGTAGAGCAGCTGATATTCCGAAGATGGCCGTTACCACATAATTTGGTCTCTCTTGAATATGTGAGGATGCCTTTTGGACTGCGCAATGATGCCTGTTCCGCATACTATAAATGAGATTACACGAGGCCTCGACTTCGTTTTCGCCTACTTCGATGATCTCCTCGTCCCAAGCTCCTCCGAGGAATAACACTGAGCTCACCTGCGACCCCTTTTTGAACGCCTAGATGAATACAGCCTCGTTATCAATCCTGACAATTGCCTATTCGGCGTCGCTATCATTAAGTTTCTAGGCCATTGTGTCACTCCACAAAGTATCCGGCCTCTCGACAGCAAAGTGAAGGCCGTTAAAGATTTTCCACCCCCTACATCACTTAAGAAGCTCACAGAGCTGTTAAGCCTTCTGAACTTTTACCGCTGCTTTCTCCCTAAGTGTGCAAATATCATGAAGCCTCTAACCAACCTTTTGGCGACCAAAAGAGATACAGGTGTGCCACTTGAGTTGATTGATGAAACTGCAGCTGCATTCGCTGCTGTGAAGAAGGCAATCGCTGACGACACTTTGCTATTATATCCCGTTCCTGGCGCTCTTCTGCGTCTTGTTACTGATGCATCTAGCTTTGCAGTCAGCGCAATACTTGAGCAGCACGTTTCTAGCTGACAGGCTCTCGGTTTTTCTCAAAATAGCTAAAGCCACCAGAGGCTAAATACATCACCTTCTGTCGAGAACTCCTCGCAATGTACCTCGTCATCAAGCATTCCCTCCACTTTGTGGAGGGTCGGGACTTTCACGTCATCACAGACCATATGCCCTTGACGTTTGCCTTCAAACGGAATCACAGCACGTACACTGAATGCGAGATTTGTCACCTGTTCTTTATCGCAGAGTTTACAGTGGATCACGGTCACGTCCAAGGACCGGAAAATGCTGCTGCTGATGCTCTTTCCCATGTCGGTGTCATGACGTCGGAATCAACAGTGGACATGGGAATTTGCAGCCGCACAGTGCAAAGAACCACAGCTGTATCGCCTTCGTTCCTCATCCACGTCCCTGTCCTTCGCTGAATGTCCGCTGTCGTTTGCCTCCACGTTTATTACATGCGAGACATCCACTGGTGTTCCGCGTCCCTACTTTTCTTTGGCTTTCCGTCGCGCCATATTTGACAAATTGCGCCACATGAGCCGCCCTGGTGTCGAGCCATTCAGAAGTAGGTTACATCGCGCTTCCTTTGGCTGAGCATTAATGCCGAATTCCATCGTTGGGCAGGAACCTGCCTTCAATATCAACGTTTGAAAGTTCAACGGCATACCATCACGCCTGCCTATCCTTTTCGGCCTCCCTATTCGTGGTTCTTCCTCATCCACATAGACATTTTTGGACCTCTTTCGTCATCATATGGGGCCTTGTATCTACTAACATGTGTTGATCGGTTCACCCGCTGGCCCGAGGTTGTACCCATTTCTGACACTATAGCAGAGAGAGTTGCTACAGCTTTCATGGCCGGCCGGATGCCTCGTTTCGGCTGCCCCTCCGTCACCACCACCGACCGTGACCGCCAGTTTCAGTCGGCCCTGTTCACCACCCTTGCAACATCCTGGGCATCCGCCACATTCATACGACCGCCTACCATTATTCAGCCAATGGCATGGTGGAAATATTGATCGCCAACTCTAGGCTGCCCTTATCGTTTCTCAACCAAATGGAACGCTGATCTGACAATCTTCCCCTCGTCCTTCTGGGCTCCCGCTCTGCACTGAAGACCGACCTTGGCAGCTCTTCTGAGTTGGTTGATGGTGTTCCCCTGTGACTTCCTGGGAAATTGTTCGCTGCTTCGTCCCCTTTTCTCATCCATGATGCTTTACCCTACCTCCGAGACCTCTGAACCGCATGTCGACACATTTTTCCGGTCATCCCTGCTAATCGTCACCCTCAATTCGTGTTTGTGAGCCGAGATCTGGACTCCTGGAGCCATATTTTTGTTCACCATAACCCCGTCCTTCCTCATCTAACACCGGCCTATGACGGACCGTTCCGCGTTCTTCAGCGTGCGACTAAGGCATTCAATCTAGACATCAACGGTCGCGAAGATGGTACCTTTTGTTGACAAGCCTAACCGGTATATACTGCCACTCCTCCAGCCGTGACCCCTCCACTCGCTCTCGCTTCGACACAGAAAACCAAACTACTCCACTGCATGGGCAGATCCCCCAGATTCCGCTCTACGATGGCGCCCTGTAGCGCCCCTCACGCCGCGCTCTTTTTGAAAGCCACAACATGGCGCTGGACAAAGAAGAGTTTGGCGCTAGGCGCCTCAGCGCGAGCAGCGCATTAAAAAAAAAAGCAGTTCAAACCAGAATGCTGTCGGAGCTGGCTATTCGTCGTCTTAGATACAACAAATACTTTACAATGGTGCTCAATCGAGCGAATTATACCAGACAGCTTGAAATGAGGATGTGAAGCAAGTTCTTTTTAAATTAATTTTTACAGGTAACAGAAGATTCAGCGAAGCATCTGAATGCCGCAACTTGCCATCTCCTTATAGGCTGGTTTTATATGATGTTTACATTTTCTCTCATAACGGCCAGTTGAATGGCTACAATGTCAGCATCACTTTAGGTGCATGATTAGTCGTTTGTTGGCCTGATTCATTAGGCGCTTTTTTTGCCCTCACAGTTTAGCTTCTTGCATAAATTTTTTGGCCAAAATGCCGTAAAACACATTTATCAGTGCAACATTTTATGGGAGCTAGAAAAAGTTTGAAAGAAATCTCCAGCGAGTTTGCATGTGGGTGTCTTCTCTCGGTGCACAATATTTATAAAGAAAAAAAAATAACCTTTCCAACACGTGCAACGTCCGTAACTGTTTCACTACAGAGATATTTATAGAATACATAAGCTTTGGTACCCAATAAAGCCTAATCGTAAGACAAGGACTGCTTTTTTATTTCTGGGCTTCAGGGTGTTTTTTGAAGTTTGAAGTTTATTTTCATTTCAAAAAGAAATGAGGAACCCGAGACAAAAAGTGAACGTTAATTCACTTGACGGCGCTCGGGCCCCAATACATGGCAACAGCGAGGGGTTAGTAATTACAATATCGGTGCATCCAAAATTCAGATTGTAGTTTTAAACAAGAGTTACAAACATCTTCCTTTTCCACATAATTCAGTCTGCGGAAAAGCTTAATATAACTGCACAACATGAAATATCAACAGGGCCAATGAATACCATCAAAATGAATGCAGCATGAAATCCAGAAAATACAAAAGAATGAAAGAAAACAGCAAATCATATTTACATCTGTGACCTAAAAAATAAATGTATTGTTCTCTTATTAACCTTTTCAATATCAACTTTACTTTGGAGAAGATAATTTAAGAGAGAGGGCAAAAGATATGCGAGCATTTGCTGGCCAAATGTTGTTCTCGCAAAAGGCACAATCCAAGTATCTGTAGAACGTGAAGGGTATGTTCGTGCAAGTGCTCTTAAATTGGCGATGGAAAGTAGTGCAGATTCAGAGGTAGCAATTAATTATTTCATCTTGCCATGTGTTTTGAAATGAAAGATGATGGCATCGCGAAAGCGGGAGGATGTAAAAAAGCGGAGCAAAGTTACGAAATTGCTGCTACATGAACCCCTTTTGGGTTCACAAGAATTTCGGTCTGACAAAGGACCGCGCGGAGAGATTTCTAGTCACAAGTTCTTCAAAGCGGGGCGCCACCATGCCGCGGGAGACTCTAGCTGGCTCTGTGAAACTTTTTGCCACAGCAGTGATCTCAATATATGCGGCTTGTTTAGGATATAGCTGGCGTGCTCGATTGCTAAATGAGTGTTTCAATATATTCACTGATCATTTGCTAGTACCGCATGTGCGCGATATTGCGTCAGTAATTAATGCGCCGCAGTCATTGCAGCATACGTACTTTTGCTTATACACGTATGCGATGGTCTACTCGTTTGCAAAGCTTAAGACGCAAGTTACGGGATCTCTACTTATGTGAAATACTTTAGTGTGTAAGGCAGCATTTGGAACGAACGTCTGTTCTGAAAAGAGCTAGACGGCACACAGCGCGCGACGCTCCGAGCAGCGGTGAGCGATGATGACGATGATGGATCTATACAGATGAAAGAGGTGAAAATTCGTGCACTGCGCTCACACAAATCTCCCCGGCAAGAGAGAGGCCTCCTGGTCGCTGACAATCTCTGGTCGCTGGACAATCTCTTTGGAGCGGCGACGTCGGCCTGCGACGTCGATATGCGACGATGTGCGAGGGAATAACGCGATAGTTAACCGGAGACGTTTGTTGGAGCACTGTATAAGGGCCAATGTAACGATGGAGGAACTTCTCACACAGGCCAGGAATGCGAACTGGTGTCCACAGCAGAACTTCGTCACCGAGGTAAAAGGTGGGAGTTCGATGACGTTGATCATCTTCTTGGGCGTCTTCAGTGTTCAATCGGCCAAGTTGGCGGCACTGGGCCATACGAGTGGCAAACTCTTCGCCCAAAGATTCACACGGAGAGGAGGAAGCAGAGAAGAAAGTAGTGTCGAGTACTGTCGATGGTTGACGGCCATAAACTAAAAAGAAAGGGCTATAATTCCAGTGTTGAGCAATCACAGAATTGTAGGCATAGGCGACAAAAGGTAAAACATTGTCACAGTTCCGGTGATCAGGAGCGATGTACAAGGATATCATGTTGGACAAAGTGTGGTGAAAAGGCTCGATGAGTTCATTTTTCTGAGGGCGGTAGCTAGAAGTCTTATGGACGTTGTTGGCTGCGCGCAGTACTTCCTCAAGGACTTGATAATAAGAATACGGGTAGCTCCATGACGCAAAACTATCGCACGAAGAAAAAATTCGGCTACTTCAAAGGCGGCACCGGAGTGAAGAGGGGCAGTTTCAGCGTACCGCGTCAGATGGTCGATGGTAGTAACAATCCAACGGCCACATATGACGGTAAAGGAAGAGGACCAAACAAGTCAATGGCGACCATGTCAGAAGGAACAGATGGGCAAGGTAGAGGTTGCAGTAGACCAGCAGGAAGAGACGCTGAACGCTTACGATGCTGGCAAGACGGACATTATGAAATGTATTTGGCGGCGCTCGCAGAAAGTCCTGGTCAGAGGTAGCGACTGTTGATACTGTCGTAAGTTTTAGTGGCCTAAATGTCCTGCAGGGGGGTCGTCATGGTAAGCCTCCATAACTGTAAAACGAAAAGAGCGAGGTACAACGGGTACCCAGCGTTGATCCGTAGGGTGATGAACGTGGCGGTGAAGTTTTCTATGATGAAATCGAAACCGACGAACCTGACGGCACAAGCGACTGTTTGGGACAATTGATTCTCCATGGAGGCGAGCGATGATTGTGCGGCAGTAAGGGTCAGTCAGCTGCAGGGACGAGAAATCAGAATTGATCTCGAGTGGGGTTGTAGCGATGGGTGCAACATTCCGGTGGCGAGCAGAAGGCTTACTCAGATGGCACGAGAGAAAGGAGGCCGTAGGTGGGGCCGCGTCAGTAGGAATCAATGGGCAGCGAGAAAGGGCGTCAGAGCCGAGGTGTTTTCGCTCAGATTTATAGGTGATGGTGAAGGTGTACTCTTGAAGACGTAGTACCCAGCGACCCAGTCGACCCGATAAGATCTTCAGCGATGACAGCCAACCGAGTGCGTGATGGTGTTGTGTGACAATGATGACGTGGCGGCCATACAAATAAGGTAGAAATTTTTGAATCGACCAAACAACGGCGAGGCACTCTTGCTCTGTAATAGTATAGTTACGCTCAGCTGCAGTAGGCGTACGAGTGGCCTATGCAACGCCTTGCTCTTCAGGCACTGCGTTGCGTTGCAAGAGAACCGCGCCAATACCGTGGACACTGACGTTTGTATGAAGTAAGGTGGGAGCGTCCGTGTCAAAGTGGTGAAGCACAGGAGTGGAAGTGAGTGCCTGCTTTAGACCTTTGAAGGCGTCTTCACATTCAGTGGACCGGATGTAAAGCACTTGGGAAGACACGAGCTTGTGTAACGGGGGCTGCAATGATGCAAAGTTTTGAATAAAACAGCGGAAGTAGGAGGCTAAGCCAAGGAAGCTGCGAAGGTCTTCCTAACGTTGGGCGAAGAAAAATTAACGACAGCCGCAATTTTTTTGGGATCAGGCTAGACTCCTGCCTTACTGCCGACATGGCCGAGTACTTTGATGGTCTTACTAGCAAACTGGCTTTTCTTGGTATTCAACTGAAGCCCCGCCTGCACAAGGGACGTGAGGACTTCAGTAAGATACTGCAAGTGCTGAGCGAAATTCGACTAGACAACATTGATGTCGAGATAACACAGGCATGTTTTCCATTTCATGCCACGAAGCACGGTATCAATCATGCGTTCAAAGGTGGCCGGCACATTGCAGAGTCCTAAGGCATTACGTTAAATTCGTACAGACCGTCGGGGGTAGGAAAGGCAGTCTATCTTTGTCTGCGTCGCGCATATGAATTGGCGAGTATCCCGAGCGAAGGTCGAGGCTGGATTAATACTCAGCGCGTTGGAGACAGTCTAACAGTCTAATGCGTCATCAATACGAGGCAAAGGGTAAACATCCTTGCGCGTGATCTTGTTAAGTGCCAGGTAATCAATGCAGAAAAAAACTGAGCCATCTTTTTGATCACATTTCGAGCAAGCATGACGGCAACTTGCTCCTCAATAACTTTGCTTCTGCTGCCGAAACGCGATACGGCCGGCGTCGAACAATAGCAGAGACATCCATCACTATGCGTTGAGAGGTGACGGAGGTCTTCCCTAATGTTGAGGTGCTCACGTCAAAAGATTCTCGGTGCTGCAAGAAGAAGACGTTTGGCAGAGCTGTTGACTGCGCGGATGTGAGGTCAGGTCTGATGGTGGCTGCGTGCGCAGAGGATGCCGGAAATTGAGGCTTTGCAGCAGGCGGTGGTGAACAGGAAAGTGTGTTAAGGGAAACAAGATCGCCGTCAAAATAAACCAAACAGTGGCGCCTCTGGGAAGTAAAAATGGCTGGAAAGTTGTATTTAGGAGCACAGCCACCGCGAAACCGCGGGTGAAGGAGGTGAGGCACGAGACAAGAGCTAGGCCGTCGGAGGTCCATCGAGGAACGGGCATAACGAAGTCCTCGCCATCGAGAGCATAGTCGAATGCCACTATGATCTGCTGCTCGCGTCCTGGGGGCAGAACGAAATCAACTGCTGCGACCACATGTGGTGGCGAACAATCAGAAGCTGGTAATATATCGGGGTCCGCAAGGTGAATGAGGCGCTCACGGCAAGAGATGAGGGCAGATGCCGACGACAAGAAATCCCACCAGAAGTTCACGAGATGAACGCACTTGGGGAGCACAATAAATTCCATATGATGCCGCTGGTTATCGATGAGGGCACGTGCTGTGCATTGGCCAGTGGGTTTGATAAGAGTTCCATTAGCTGCACGAAGTGGCGGACCGATTTATGGCATTAGAACTTTGTGCACGGAGAACTGAGAGAGAAATGCATGACGGAATAAGCAGTGCCGGTGTCGATGAGGGCATGAAAAGACAGTCCTTCAACAATTACTGTTAACGTATTCGATGGTCGCTACGGAAGGAATTGTAGAGTTCGAACTCGAAGCAGCTTTCCATCCAAAACCTGCTTCGGTTTGTTTTCCGCTCTAGGTGCGAAGGGTTGCGAGGCAGGACGAAGCGGTGACGTGCGGCGAAAAGGCGAAGGGGATCGACGTCGGGAAGGATGCGCGGTCCGGGAAACATCGGTGAATCCGGAGGAGAGGAAGAGCGTCGGAAAAAGTCTGAGTAGGGCAGAGTAGAATAATTAGGCTGGCACATGCGGGCACATTCAAAGGGGGCATAACCCCGTTGCTCGTCTTGGCGGCGGCGGCGACAGACACGGGCAATGTGGCCACGTACCCCGCAATAGTAGCACACAGGGCGCGAGGGGCGCCAGGCTAGAATAGGATGGGGCACTGTAGCATATAGTACTATGGCAGCGATGTGACCGTACATGGATGCCGAACAAGTCGGAGAAGTCAGGGCGGGTGGGCTTGAAGTAATCTCGGCATAGGTTGGCGAGCGACGTTGGGAGGCGATGGGAGGCGGAGCAGGCACCACTGTGCAGTTGAGATTGGTTAGCTCATCTTTGACAATGCTGCTCAAATTCGCGGTTGCTAGTAGAAGAGTTGCAGATGCAGCAGTTAGGTTGGTGAGGCCGTAGAGCTTCTCTCGGATCATGGTGCGTATTAGAGAACGCAAATTTCTATCTATGAGGGAGCCGCCATCACTGGGATCTTGTATTAGTCGGCACGACTGTAGCTGGTCCAGACGTTGACAGGTAGATGTGATGTCGGACATGGACGTTGGATTCTGAACCAAGAAGGCGTTGAAAGCGACAGAGTTGAGGCCTTAAATTATGCGGCGAACACGCTCAGGTTCAGGCATAGCAGCGTCAACACGGAGGCAAAGGGCCAGAGCGTCCTCAATGTACAACGTATAGTACTCGCCGGACTGCTGGAGACGAGCTTCGAGTTTTTCTTGGCCTGTTCTGAGCGACCAGCCAGAGTGCCGAAAATTTTTTTTAGCTGGTCCGTGAATGTAGGCAAGTCCGCGATTTCGTCCTCATTAATAGATGAACCAGGTTTTAGCGACGTCAGCCGAGTAAAAGACGACGTTGAGCAGTTTGTGAGCGTCATCCCAGCGGTTAAATGCACTGACCCTGTTGTAGTTGTCGAGCCAGTCGTCGATATCGTCACCGCGAAGGCTGGCAAAGATCTGGGGATCGCGCTGGTGGCTGGTGACTGTACAAGCAGAGGCAGCCGCAGTAGAAGCAGGACACGCCAGGGGTTAGCGAACACCGTTGCCCTCATCCATAGCAAAGGGCCATTGACGAAAGCGAAGGCCTGAACAGAGCTTCAGGGAGAACAGTAGGCGGGTCTAAAGCAAGAGGTGGGGAATACGAATCGCACTTCCGCCACTTCTAAGGCAGCACTTGGAACGAACGTGTGTTCTTTTTTAGAACCAGCTGACACACAGCGCATGACGCTCGTAGCAGCGCTGAGCGATTATGATGATGATGGATCTATACAGATGGAAGAGATGAAAGTTCGCGCACTGCGCTCAAAAGTGATAGAAACAGAGCCTTTAAGTATCAAGCATTCATTACAAGGGATACCTGTTGCTTGTATTAGAAGTTGACGTATTGCGTCGTAAATCCCACCTGGGCGGTGGTCGTGTTCCCCTTGAACCACACGTGCACTGTCCAGGGCTTGCCTCTTGAACTGCATTGCGCAGAATGTAACCCGACAACCACACCTGCAGAGCGAGCTCACTCGGGCAAGCCGTAGCCGCGGTTGTTGGCGCCGTGCCTTCCGGGTTTGTCTTGCTTTCTATATGATGTTTTCAATAGACCGATTGAGCAGCGAATAGAGCATCTATGTTTTGGTGCGAGTAAGTACGAACACTGGGCTGAACAGCAGTGCGCGGTGCGTCATCAATAAGAGCGGTCGCTTGAGAAAAAAATTTGCGAACGTGTGTGAAGAAGAAAAAATTTTTCCATGTTAATTTTTTTTTCAGTATAACCTTATTATTCTTCACATTGTCATTGTACGGGAAGTTTTGCTGTTTCGTTATTACTTTTTTGTTTTCTAACACTTCTTTGTGCGGCAACGAAGCAGGAAGCGTCGCTACGACTTGCCGTATGTGGGAACGCATACGTGCTGACCGAAGTTTACCGGTCAATATCCCAGCTTTATTTATATCACTTAAGTTAAACCGCTTAAACGAAAGCACGTACAGCGACGCTTCGTATTGGTATAATTTACCCGCCTAGTTTATTTATAAGGTGGATTTAGGGTCACATAGGTGTATTAATAGGCCGCCGCTTATCGCCCCTTAATTGCATCGCATTTCATGCGCGTCCTGCGGTACTCGGCAGCTTGAAGCCACTGTTAAAACTGATACACTCGATCGCAAATAAATTCGCTAAAACGTTTGGAATTCTCGTTTTAGAGCAGCTGAAATTGCGACGGGAGCAGCCACGGAAGGACCTACACCATCACCGATTCGAATACTAAAAAATAGGAAGCATTTTCTATGCATGATATTTAAAAGGTCCTTTTGATCATTTCTAATTTCCCCGTCGGCGCGGAGCTACTTTAGCGCAGCCGCCACCTTGTGAACTCGATATTTGGCCTCGTCGTCCGTTCGTCGGTCTTATCCAAATTGGTGACTGTATGCAAATGGATAGATTACAGTGCTAGCTTTAGTCAAATAATATCTGGTGCAAAAGAACACGGTGTCATCAAAAGCAATATTAACCATAACGGTGGGATTAAATCAAACACGATGAAAACCAGAACTGTGGTACTGCGATTAATAGCGCGTAAAATTTCCAAAGAATTTACCATTTCACAAGTTACTCGTTTTAACGACGATTATGACAACAGAGTTAATGAGCTCAAATAAATGAATAAAGTAAATTAATCTGCAATCACAAAAAAACACGTTAATGTGGCTGCCTACAGAATATTGCACCCACATGCTAATTTCCATCTAATAATGACCAGTAGCCGGAACACATGAGACAGTGTTGACTAAAGTATATGCCAATAAAGCTCTAACTTTGGCGGGCTATGTTAATACAGCTGACAGTATTGTCCAACATATGCCATACATTGGTCAATGTCAGTGAAGTGACGCGAACGCTGTTCGTTATAACCATCCTTATGAAATGGCAAAGCCAATGCCGGTGATAAGTAAGGTATGCCAGTGTATATCTGACACTGGCGGGTCATTGTAACAGAGCTGACAGTTGTCCGACATATGTCGTATATTGGCCAACGTAGTAGTGTGATGGCTAACGCTGTCCATTATAGCCACCCGTATAAAATGGCAACGTCAATACCGGTGATAAGTTGGATATCATGGTCTACCTTATCCTCATTTAATGGTGCCACTGATATTATGAAAACACCAAATTTGCAGTGTCGATTTTGGCATCATTATAAATAAGTACGGCCATTATTGGTTATTAATGAAATACTCAGGTCCAGAGCTGGACGTGTTATAGAATGGCAGCGCTAGCCCTACATGGTTTTAATCTTTTCGAGCTCACTGACAATATTGGCCAAGTGTCAAGTGCTTCCTGGGATGTGACCAAAGCAACTTCGCGGGGGCATGGTCCACTTGAGGCAAGCTCCAACCGAGTTGGCAAAATTTCAGGCTCGGAATGGATTCATTCTCTATAAATATTTGCTGCTATGGCGCTTGGAGCACATACGACTAGGAATAATGACATTTTCCTTAAGGCATGCTGAGTGAATTGGATGCATCACTCTCAGAAATGTGATCTCTCAGTAAGTGGAATGGGCACTGGGACGAACATGGGAGTCAAGGGTGGAACTATTGAGCCTTCGGTAATATTAAAACAGTTTCTTCACTACATCAGCTTTCAAAAAGACTCGGCAGGTGGCGCTGTCAAACTAAAACTCTTTACTTTGGTAGTCCACGATAGCGCCACAAAACTTCAAAAAGTTAATTCCTAATATGGTGTCCTGCGTAGAAAGGAGTAGGGCGACGACTTCGGTTAGGAAAATTGTACCACCTATAGACACTTGGCCATTACACACACCCAGAGGCCATAACGCCTCACCGTTCACACCACGGAACGTTCAAGCAAGATCGTATTAAAAGATCACTTTGTGCCCCAACAAGCGACGAAACTAATTACTCATCAGAGACAATTACTAATTACTCATCGTGAGCTCTGCTGTGTAGGGCCACCCAAGATAGACAGGTCACGGCAGAGA
Organism: Amblyomma maculatum; assembly: GCF_055883805.1. Taxonomy (NCBI): domain Eukaryota; kingdom Metazoa; phylum Arthropoda; class Arachnida; order Ixodida; family Ixodidae; genus Amblyomma; species Amblyomma maculatum. The sequence goes on from NW_028146745.1 coordinate 761,849, forward strand.
GTTCTGACAAAATGTGATTCACTGGAGAAGGTAATGGCAACCCACTCCAGTATTTCCTGCCAAGAAAACCCTATGGCCAGTCACAATACCATTAATGATATGGCGCCGGAAGATGAGCCCCCAGGTTGGAAGGCGTCCCCCATGTTACTGGGGATGAACAAAGGGCGATTCCTAGTAGCTCCAGGACGAATGAAGCGGCTGGGCTAAAGCCAAAAGGACGCTCAGTTGTGGATGTGTCGGGAAGCGACCGGAAAGTCCGATGTTGCAAGGAGATGTATCACATAGCAACATGGAATGTAAGGTCTATGGCGCAAGGTAAACTGGATGTCGTCAAGCGAGAAATGGACAGATTGAACATTGATATCTTGGGTATCAGCGAGCTCAAGTGGACCGGAATGGGAGAATTTAACTCCGGCGACCATTATGTCTTTTATTGTGGGCACGAATCCAAGAGAAGGAATGGGGTCGCTCTCATAGTAAACAGAAGAATGGGCAAAGCAGTGCTAGGGTACAACCCCCAAAACGACCGAATGATTTCACTTCGGATCCAAGGTCACCCTTTCAACATAACAGTTATCCAAGTCTATGCACCGACCACTACTGCTGAAGAAGCTGACGTTGAGAGATTTTATGCGGACCTACAATGCCTTTTAGACCGCACCCCATCATCAGATGTCGTTTTTCTCATAGGAGACTGGAATGCTAAGGTAGGGAGTGAAGAAATATCCGGAATTACAGGGAAGTTCGCTCTTGGTGAGCCAAATGAAGCTGGGCAGAGGCTAGTAGAGTTTTGTGAAGAAGACAACCTGACCATAGCGAATACTCATTTTCAACAGCACAAGAGGCGCCTGTACGCATGGACAAAGTTCCACCCGTGTTCAAACAAATTAAGGTTCAACAAGAATAATGAACACACGAATTTTGTTTTATAGCTTTGCAGTCGAAGAGTGTATATTGGGACAAAGCACATTTCAGGCAGTCTCTTCCCCATTAGTCACGGTGGTTAGCTTTCCTGACGAGGTGATACAGTGCGCTGCCATGGTGATGGGGAACCGCTGGCTCGGAAAGCAGGTGGAAGGGTAATACTTCGATTAGATGCGTGAAAATGGTCGCGTAGATACTTGTTCTGGACGTTCGGGGAGTATCCACGCGTAGCACTTGATTGCCGCATTAAGTCAATATTTCCAATTGTTGGTTACTTTTGAAGGTGCCGGGTGGTTATAGCGTGGCGACCACCTACTGCTCCAGTCCATGGCGATGTTACCTTCGACGCCACAGCGCTAGCAGACAGGTGCTGAAGGTACAAAAGGCTGCTTTTGATAAGAGCTAGCAACGGCAGGATACGCGGTAGTCGTGGCTGAATTCGCGTAGTGGTCAGAAATCCTGGTAGGCCGGATTGAACATAGGGAATTACTTGAGGCGGAGTCAGAGCATCAGGCGCCGAGCATTGAGGAAGTTAAGTTGGCGAAATGCAAACGCTGATTGATAGTCGATCGAAGCTGCAACCTGATGAGCTTGGAAGCAAGGCAGGCTGCAATCGCTTTTGGTTTTGAAGAAGTCGGCTTTACAGGGACATTGTAGCCAGATATATCAGCAGATTCATTCCCTGATAATTAGGTTGAGGAGTAGAAGTTATCGCACGATTTGCCGGATAGCCGACGAAAGAGCTAGTAGGAAATGGTCGCCAAGGCTGGCCACGATAGGCACTTTGGCCAGTCAGAGAAGTTTTGGATTGATAACACGTGTTTGGGGACTTCACACGCGCGGATGTGTCTAATGACATCGTAGACAGTGCCGAGTTTGTTTTCTGCGATTAGGAAGTTGTACACGTCATTCGCGATGCCCTTCAAAAGGTGACCGACTGTCTTCCTCGAGCAAGTTTGGTTGACGCATTTGAATATAGGAGGACCTCTTCAGTATCGCTGGTGGAAGTTTCATCCGGCAAATAAGCGTTTTGGGCAAGGGTCTGCTCAGCCCGCTCAAGATGCTGTTTTAAATGTGTGGCAAACCGTTTGTAAGTTGTGAACTTGTCATTTCATTTCATTTTATTTCCTTAAAGGCCCCAGGAAGGGGTGTTACATAAGGGGTGGGAAACATTATAAAAACGTTGTTATTGTACATATGTTTTTACACTTTCAAATAACTTTTATGAGCAGGTGATAGCAGTAATGTCACCTGGAAGGCCGTTCCAGTCTGCAGCTGCGCGGGCAAAAAAGCAATTCGAAAGGGTAACGGTGCGTGACATTGGACGGTCGACGTGCAGGCGATGACTGGTGCGGTGTGATATGCGTGCTGTCGTCGCCGTATGAGTTAGAAAGAAAACGACATTGGTTAGCATAGTGGCAGGGTCCTGGAGGACAAAGAACTGGCAGAAAACTTTAATAAAGATTTTGCAACTACTTCCTCATGTTCACCCACGGTCAACGGGTGTCAAGCAAAAACATATTTAGGCCCACGAAATTCTAAAATGGCGTTTTTCGAGCCATCCACTTGTGAAGAAATATATTCTATTTTCATGTTGCTGAAAAATAGTAAGTCTAGGGACATCGATGACTTAGAGATTCGACCAGTAAAATATGTCCTTGACATTCTAGTACCCCATCTTTGTTTTATCTTTAATGCTTGTTTGAAAGCTGGTACTTTCCCGGAAAGCATGCAGTGTGCCAGAGTAAGTATTGTGTACAAATCTGGCGACAAAAATAACTTATGAAATTATCGGCCAATTACTGTGCCGCCTATGTTTCCAAAGGATTAGAAAAGGTTATATGCAAGAGGTTAACGTCTTTCTGTGATAAGCATGTGATTATCTCGAAGCATTAGTTTGGATTTCAAGGCAGATCTACCGAGTTAGCCCTTTTAACACAGAAAGAATTAATACTTAAAGGTTTTGAGGATAATATACTTACATTGGGTATTTTCATCGACTTCTCAAAAGCGTTTGATAGAATCGACCATGCCATCCTGTTTACAAAACTAGAGCATTACGGTTTCCGTGGAATCCCTGGCGCGCTCCTTAAATCATACTTTAATCATCGCAAGCAGTGTGTTGTATAATATGAATGGAGTTATTCTGCTTTGAATATCACTGCAGGAGTACCACAGGGAAGCGTATTGGGAACAATACTTTTTTTACATTTATATAAATGATATAATAAATATTAGCAGTAGTGCACATTATATTATTTATGCAGTTGATACCAGCCTTTTCTTCCAGTCGAACAACATCTATGATCTCAAATACTATGCAAATATAGTACTAATGAAACTGCTTCAGTGGAGTGGAACAAACGGTTCGGAAATCAATGCTAGTAAAACAAAAACTCTGTTATTTGCACCTGTGCGAAAACATATTAGTCTGGATTTCAACCTGCAAAAATAAATCTAGTAAGTGACGCTAAAAGCTTAGGGGTAATCTTTAACCAGCACTTAGGTTGGAATACACATGTGGACCATGTGGCCGGAAAGCTAGCAAAAGTTACTGGTTTGCTTTGTCGGTTCAGGCAGATGCTTCCTTTAAAAATTAAACTTCTGCTTTACAATTCACTATTTCTTTCTCACATCAATTATTGTAGCCTTATCTGGATTGACACAACCCAAGGTAATATTGCCAGGGGGGTGGGTAATATTGCCAGGCAGAAGTACACCACTCCTGCCTGAGAAGTGGTGTACTCTATAAGCACAGCTCTAGATCCGATTCGAGAACCTACCTCCTCGTGGTACCCGCAGCTCTGCGAGAGGAAATCCTTTCCGCGTGCCACGATGAACCAACGTCTGGCCACTTGGGCTATACTCGCACACTTGCTAGAATACGAAAGACACTCTACTGGCCCAACCTTGCCACTGTCGTTAAGCGCTATGTTAAGAGCTGTCGGCAATGTCAGCGTCGGAACGTTCCGCGATCAAAGCCTGCAGGCCTTCTCGTGCCCATAATACCACCACGCACACCGTTTGATCAAGTCGGCATGGACCTTCTCGGTCCTTTTCCTCGATCCTACGGGGGCAACCGCTGGATAATCATCGCCACAGACTACCTGACTCGATATGCCGAAACCAAAGCGTTACCTAGTGGTACAGCATCGGAGGTTGCCCATTTCTTTGCACACCAGATCATGCTGCGGCACGGTGCTCCGACCTGTATTATTACTGACAGAGGGACTGCCTTTACTTCACAAATGATGGCCGAAGTTTTTCGCCTCAGCGGTACGGCGCATCGAAAAGCTGCTGCTTACCATTCGCAGACCAACGGGCTGACGGAAAGGCTTAATAAGACCATTGCGGACATGCTGGCGATGTATGTCGACGCCCAGCACAAGACTTGGGATGCTATCCTACCATATGTGACATTCGCGTACAATACGGCAGTCCAAGAGACGACACGCTTCACGCCGTTTCGCCTAGTTTACGGCAGGGAGGTTCGGACGATGCTGGACGCAATGCTTCCTTGCGAAACAGATACCGAGCTTTCTACCGACGCCGAACACTTTGCCCAAGATGCTGAGCAAGCACGCCAACTAGCACGCGTCCACATCGTCCAGCAACAGGACAAGGATTCACGCCGGTACAACCTCCGCCACAAACAAGCTTCCTACAACACTGGGGACCAGGTGTGGGTGTGGACTCCTGTTCGACGCCGTGGCCTATCAGAAAAGCTGATTTGCCGTTACTTCGGACCATATAAAGTCTTGCGGCGCCTCAGCGACGTTAACTATGAGGCCCTCCCAGATGGCCCAGAGCAGAGAGGCCGTCGACTACCTCGTCCAGAGACAGTTCATGTCCTACGCATGAAGCCGTATTTTACGCGGTAACTGAAAGACGGCATCTGCAAACTTTTTTTTCGTTTGCTTTTGTCCACCTGTGTGCACGTGTGCCGTGTGCGTCACGCTTAAGGAGGGAGGAATGCCAGGGGGCGCTCGGAGCGAAAGACGTTGAAGTGGCGCTCGGAGAAAAAGGACGAAGTGAATCGGCTCCGGACTAGAAGCACGTACCTAAAGCTTGGACCGTGTAATTCCACCTGCACCCGCTCTGATAACCTAGCCCTAGTCGCCAATAACGTGACAATATAAATAAATCGTGCCTACTGCAGAAAAAAGCCATTCGACACGTAGCAAATGTCCCCTGTGACGGCCATACTAAAGACCTATTTTCCTCTTTTAATGTGCTTCCTGTCCAGCACGTCCAAAAATTCAACCTCATTATTAAATACAAAGAAGCTATCAGACATAACAATAACACTTTTATAAACATATGCAATCTTAGAAGAACACTAGAAACGTTTTACCTGATTAGAAGAAGGGAATTGTGGGTAATTTCGTTTTCACGTACAAATCATGGCCTACACAGACTACAATACCACATGCCTAAATACCTTAATCTATTACAGGAAAGCAGTATCGATATACATAACATCTTAAAAAAAAGTGGAAAGAACACCTGATATTAGAAAGAACGTAAACCTACCATTTGTTTACATTTTTTTTAATTTTTTTTGGTTTGTTTATTTCCTACTTTTTTACAGTGAATACCAAACAAACAATTCGTGAAAAGTATGCATTTCAATGTCCTGTTTTTTTCCTTTTTTTTATTTCTGTTGTTAATCTGATTTTCCGAGTAAGTGCATAATTACGCGATGTTGTGTTTGAGTGTGTGTGATCTTAAAGGATTGTGAATTCTGTTTTGTACATAAGTGCCTGTTTGTTTTTGTCTTCCACCCATGCCAAGACAGGGGCAGGAACCCCGTCAAGCTACTAGTACAGTAGCGTTTTGTTTCTGCCCTAGTATTTTTTTGTAAAAAAAAATACTGAATAAAGGATTTGGTTGTACCGACTAACTTTTGGAAATGAGTCAAAAACTTCTTAGCGTCCTCATCCTCTTCTCCTGCAAATGACTATGGTTTCCGGTAAGACTGAGACGAAACAAAGCTGGCGGAGGCAGGCATTTTTCCACCCTGGATTCCAGCATCGCGGCGAGCCCTGTTGGAGTTGGTTGCGTGGTCCATTATGGTCGGAAGAGGTGGCAGTCCAGAAAAGCGGCGACTACGGCGAAGCTTCCCTTTCTCTTGAAGCGCTTTTGAGCAGAAAAAAAGGATCGAACCAAGTAATTGCTCCAAGTTGTTACTATATAATAGCAAATGGGTGTTTATTTACAGTGGAGATCGGAGCGCACCAATCTGAGGCCTGCTAGCTCCAAACACTACTTCTTCCTTCTCTTCTGTGTCCAAATACTTCACCGTCGTCAGTACCATTACATAAAAAATATAACTCCAGTCGCATACCTGGGTCCGCAAAAAAGATATTTTCTCGGGCACTGTCTTCACTAAAAGAGCCATGGTTTAAAACGTGTGTATCGACCAGTGCACGGCCCAACCGTGAGCACATTTCGTCAATTTTGGACTCTGGCCCTGTATAAATAAATAACGCCATGGGAATGTACACATTGGTTAGATTGCTTTATTGACAACAATTACTAACGCATTGCAACTATCCCTAACACAGAACAAAGTTTAAACTTGCCGCTTCTAATTGGCCGTTGCAAGATTTTCCGTAAAAGTTTCTCATAAGATCTATCATCATAACGATCAACTAAAATAGATCCTCTTGACTCACGCCGCCAGAGTGTCTGCACTTGGAGACCATGGCAACAAATTTACCATGCCTCGCCAAAACAAGATAATGTATGCACAGTCATTCATCCCAAAAACATAGCATGACTATAACTACTTAGTTCTGACCTGGTGCTATTAGCGACAGAGAGAGAGAGAGATCTTTTATTCGTCCAACAGAGTGACTATCCCGCTCTTCAGGGGTTAGAGCCGGAAGGTGGGACAGTCGCCTTAGTTGCAGGCCGGTCGTTCTTGGACTCCGGCGGCAGCTTCGGCCAGTCAAACAATTTCTCTTTGGGCTTTTGGATCTGAGCTTCGCAGAACGGTCTGCCAGGCGTCTTTAGTTATATTTTTAGCCTTGCCATATTATGTGATCTAGAGATCCCCTTTCTTTACATAGTAAACATAGGTCTGATCGTAATTCTGGCCATATATGGTTGACAAGAACTGGGTTCGGGTATGTATTTCTCTGTAGCTTTCTCCATGCTACTGCTTCCTCTTTGCCTAATGTGGGGTCTGGTGGTGGTAGAACCCTCCTGCTCAGTCTGTAGCACATTGTATTTCGCTATAATTGATCAGGTCCTCTAATTGGCCTTGCTCCGGTGGTACTCCTCCAGCCCGGTGTGTCAGATTTCGGGTTAGTTTGTGTGCCGCCTCGTTTCCGGGCACGCCTGCGTGGGCTGGCGTCTAAACAAGGGTCACGTCTCTTTCTATTCGCTTTTGATCGAGGATTCTACCCGCGATTTTTGCTATTACTCCAGCCACCGATTTCGAATTTCACGTACAAGCATACCTTGAATTTTTTCCATTGCTCTCTTTTGCTGCTCATTCTGGTACGTATTCCCGGTATTAAATTTTAGATACATGGTACTGAAGAAACTGACTATACGCTCAACGATCGCTTCGGTCGGTGTACGTGGCGTTTTGCAATGTAACACATGTGTTTAATATCAGTGCACTTTTTGTTGTCACTGCTTCTGTTGCCACCAATTCTTTATCAACCTCCACTATACATTCTGCACACCTGCCCCAACCGTCTATATTGCTTGAAATTGACGCATTGAGGCTAAGATGAATAAATTAATAACAATACACGTGCAGAGGATGATGAATTCAATGAAGTACAAAGCTCCAGCAATGTTGACGCTACCAATGCAGAGAGCTGTCGTATGTTGTGAGCGGTTGTATTTCGAAGCGATAGTATCGCGAGAGGCGTAATCACTTTACGGAGAATGTGGCAGAGTTCTGTGGTCTTGATAGATAAGGGGGCACCGAGGTCGACATGCGAAAGGGTATCGATGTGCACTGTGGAAATATTTATCAAATTCGTCGGCTAAGAACAGGGGCTTCGATCGTTAGACGAAAAAGCAGTTCTTGCCAAAGGAAGTGCGATCACTACTTTTGCTGCAGCATTGTCGAACGAAGCAGCATCGGAGACACCGAACTGTGACGAGCAGGTGGGCGGTATGTGGGGTCGAGTAGCTCGGAAGTGGAGAGTCGGGTAGAATGCTGAGAAGGGTCGTAAGCATCGGCTCCATGGTCGCGTGTGTCATAAAAAGACAACGCGGCGACGGCGATGAGGCATCCCGTAGCCAGCAATGCCACAGACGTAGCACATCGGCAGGTTGCCCAGTGAGAGCCATGGATGGAAAAGTAGCCGGCGCGGTCGGACAACAAGAACGGTGATGACTCGACAGGGATCTCGAAAAGGAGCAAACACTGGCACAGGCTGTGGGGCCATGTCGGTGTAAGTAAGAGGTGCACCTACGACAGGTGCAGCATGGGGTGCGTTGCTGGCGGCAATGCCTCGGACACTTGCCCCGGATCAAGTGCCAGATTTGGTGCCAGTGCCAGATTTGGGTCGTTTCCAGATTTGGTGGTGGGCTCGGAACAGAGGGAAGCAGCCACAGCGGACAAGCGACTTCCTCACTGACAAACTGTGTATACCATTAGAGAATTGCTCATTTCAGTTGTTGATTCGACTCTGGTAACAGTCTCTGCCTGTATTGAGGCGAACCTGGTAGGTGACGAAGCTTTCATCAGCCTGCTGGGCGCGAAAGTGATTATGCTGGTCACTGAGAAGTTTTTGCACAATCGGTCGTCCCAAGATGTCAATGAAGGCGGCCGCGAAAGCGAGCAAGATGGCAAAGTCCGATTCGTAGCTTTTTCCCCAGAGGTTGGCAACAACGGTCAAGTAGAAAACGTCTTTTGTGAGCTGTACGCGGTCGTCCCACCGGCTATAAGCACGCATTTCGTCTTAGGAGGGCAGCCAGTCCTCCACATCGTGGTTGCTTGCGCTACTGAAAACAGCAGGATTTCGTTGGCGAAACGCATCGGGGCAGGTTGAAGGTAGTTATGATGAAACGGCTGGTTGGCTGACGTCGGATGGCGGTGAAATAGCAAGTGTTCCATTGCGCGCCGCTCACGAATGAAACTCCGCACCTTCATCAAGTGAAGAAAGAATTTGTTGATTTGATGGGATGGCAAGCATAGGCAGTACTTCACATGAAGCAGAATAGAACTGCCAGTCACATGCGACCGCTTCAACGCGGGAAAGAATTGCGCCACAGAAAAGCAATGGCTATCGAGATTGCACAGCCGTGAGTGGTCTTGGTCTTCCTAACAAGTTACTTGGCTCCATACGTGAGTGCTCCACCGACATGTGCTGATGTATTTAAAAGTACCTGCTAAGATTGGTTCGGTAAAATCTAAGAATGGTTTAATCATTGAGTTGTCCTTCATAATAATATTGTTACGCATATGCAACTGAAGAGGAAGACGATAGAAAATAGAGTGAGAGACGACGAAGCTGAAGAAACGGCTGGGGCTTGCCTGAACACTTTCTGTGTTCTGCTCTGCTGTGCTGTGAACACGTGCTCATCACCTGCTATGGTTTCCTGTGCTAGCCTTCTGCCCCATATCATCTACCCCGTGTCTGCCCCCCCCCCCCCCCCCCCCCGCAGGGGGCACCTGTTAAAGCAGGTGTTTGCGTGTACTGTGCGACACCACGGACCCCAGCACCCACGCTTAGCCGTGCGTGGCATCGCCGTGTCTGGGGAAAAGGGGATCCTTGTGGTTGAGCCGATGCCGAGTGCTTGGACCTTTAAGGCCCCTCGGCGGAGGCAACACACCACTTTGGCACACGCTTCCCATAGACGGCACCTCCGGGCTGACCCACCCGTGGGAAATCAGCAGTCGCCTTTTCCTATCCTCCCCTCCATCTTTTGCTTTCCTATCTTCTTTCTTATAACTGTCCTGTCTTCTCCTATCTTCAATTCTTCCTGCTTCCGGGCGGCAAGGGTTAACCTTGTGTGGCTAACCACCCTGCGTTACGCCATATTTGGTTATAGTCAGGGTGTACGACTGGCGTGGGCAGGACTATCTTCCAAGTTCCTGTCCCATCCCCTTGTTGGACTCCGTGGTGGGTGGTTGCCACCCTGGCCGAAAAACATACTATTTTATGGCTTCTTCTAAACTTTCAACCGATCGCCTCCCTGCGAAGCGGGTGCGCACCGAGTTCACTGCTCAGTTTTTTTGTGAAGACTGGAAACAGCTTTCCCCGATACCATGTAATTCATAGTGAGCACACTGAAAAAACTGCAAGACACGACTCCCCATTCATTGTGTCAAAGACTCTAACCGATGCCATTGGGCAAGGATACAAAAAAAACTAGGAAACGGAGACCTTCTTTTGGAAGTGCTGTACCACCACCAGTTCGAGAAACTCTCAGCAGTCACTGCATTTGGAGACACACCAATTGTTATAAGCCTGCACCGTTCATTGAACACCGTTCGTGGTGTCCACTCAGACAATGACCTCAAATACATGACCGAAGAAGAGCTTCTGGAGGGACTGAAAGATCAAAACGTGACAAACGTCCACAGGATAAGAATCAGACGAGACAACAAGGAAATCGACACCAAACACTTTGTCCTCACCTTCGCTTTGAGCACACTTCCAGACTCGGTGCAGGTGGGGTACACAAAAATCAGCCTTAGATCCTACATCCTTAATCCGCGACGTTGCTTCAAGTGTCAAAAGTATGGTCACGGTGCACAGAGCTGCCGAAGCCGACCCACCTGTGCTAAATGTGCCGCTCATGAGCATGAAACTGAAGATTGCAATGTTCAACCACACCTTTGTGCAAACTGTGAGGGCGCCCATCCTGCCTACTCACGAAGCTGCCCAGTATGAAAAAGAGAAAAAGATATACTAACCCTCAAGGTCAAAGAAAACCTAACATTCAAAGAAGCGCAGGAAAAAGCTTGAGAATCAAAACCCAACATACTCCGTTGTGACGCAGCAGGGCGTAGCATCACAGCGGATTTCGGCGCCTGCCCAGGCCACGCACAGTGAGCCAGGAGCAGCGCCATCTGCGCCCTTGGCGGAAGCAGCTGCCGCTCCTCTGCCACCCGCAAAGCAGGCCACGCGAACCTCTCGGTCAGCCGGCCCCAAGGCACAGCCACACATGGGGAAGTCTAAAACAGACCTATCCATCCCCTGTGCACAATCTTCCAGCACATCTGACGATGTGATGGATACAACCCCGCCTCCGCTGCAGCGACGGCAGAGCTCTCTGGAGCGTAAGAGAAGGGACAAAATGACAAAATCTCTATTACAGGTCCAAAGGACCAACCAACATAAGTTTTTTTTTTTAACTTTTTCACTGTTTTCTAAACATGTCATTCCTAATCCACTGGAATTGTCGTGGCCTTTTAAAAAACTACAATGACGTAACATACCTTTTAAATTCACTGTCCCCTGTGGTCCTATGCCTACAAGAGACCAATCTGGGACTTCAAAAAAAAATCCTAAAAAAGCACAAAGTGTTTTGATGTGACAGAGAGCAAGCAGGTCGCCTCTCCGGAGGCGTCGCTATTGTTGTGCTGAGCAGTATTGCAACGCGAGAAGTCCATCTCAAAACTAATTTCGAAGCTGTTGCAGCTACTGTTGTTCATTATAAAACAATCACAATATGTTCTGTCTATCTTCAACCTCATGTCATTGTTACCCTTTACGATTTAGAGGAACATTTACAACAGTTACCTGAACCATATATTTTAGTTTGAGATTTTATTGCACACTCCTCCTTTTGGGGAGGGAGCAAACAGACAGTAGAGGACGTATTTTAGAAGATTTTTTGCTGTGCAACAACGTCTGCATCCTGAATACAGGTAAACAAACATATTGCTCCCCAAGCTCAGGAAAAATGAGCTGCTTAGATCTATCATTTTGTTCACCATCAATTTTCACTGATTTTAAATGGGACGTTCTCGACAACCCATATGGAAGTGATCATTTACCTGTCATGATAAGTCTAACATCCTCACCATCCATCACTCTAACGAAACCACGGCGATGGAAACTTCACTTGGCAGATTGGACACTTTTCCAGTCCAAAGCTGACCTCATAAAAGTGTTTTCAGAAAATCTGAGCATAGATGAGCTGAATGAAGAGATAACAGCTTGTATTATTGCTGCAGCACACCTAGCTATTCCACAGTCCTCGGGAACTGTACAGCAAAACCACAAAGTATGGTATACACAAAAGTGCAGAGAGACAAAAAGAAAACAAAATAAAGCTTGGGGAATATTCCGGAGATATCCCACACATGAGAACCTTAAAACTTTTAAAAAGTTCAGGGCTAAAGCACGGTGCTTTCGCCGCGAAGATGGAAAAGCCACATGGGAAAAATATGTGTCATCAATAAATAGCTCAACCACATCTAAAAAAATGTGGGAGCAGGTTAATAAACGAGACGACAAATGCTATCCTTTCACGATTCCACTTTTAACAGCTCCTGGTACACAAACGAGTGTAGAAGAACAAGCAAACATATTGTGGGAACATTTTGCTACAATCTCTAGTTCGGCCCACTCTACACATTCCTTTATAAAGTATAAAACAGCAGCTGAAAAACAAAGACTCCCAATAGCTGTAGGCACAAATGAACCTTTTAACTGTTTAATTACACTTCAAAAATAACTAGAGTATTAAATGCCGGCAAACAAACTGCACCAGTACCAGATGAAATACATTATGATATGCTTGCTCATTTGACTCCATTGTCAGTAGATGCATTATTGAAATTTTTTAATAATATATGGATATCTGGAACAATACCAGAAGTCTGGAAGACAGCCGTTATAGTACCACTCTTAAAGCCTGGGAAGCCCCTGGACTCCCCAGGCAGTTATAGGATAATAGCCCTGACGAGCTGCCTTGCAAAAGCTTTTGAAAGCATTGTAAATACAAGGCTCATGTTTGTTCTTGAATCCCGGAAACTTCTTGATACCCATCAGTGCGGCTACAAAAAAACATGTTCAACTATTGATCACCTTGTCCGACTGGAAAATACTATCCGAGAAGCCTTTATGCATAAACAGCATTGCCTTGCCGTATTTTTTGACCTCGAAAAAGCCTATGACACCACGTGGAGGTTTGCGGTCCTGCGTGATTTGGGAGAGCTTGGCATTCGCGGCAGGATGCTAAAATGTATAAGCGACTTTCTCTCTCAACGCTCATTTAAAGTACGTCTCGGTTCTACCCTTTCTAAAACCTTCATACAAGAAAATGATGTGCCTCAAGGATGTATTTTATGTACTACTCTGTTTATAGTAAAAATTAAGAGTATAGCAAAAATAATCCCAAAATCCGTTTTGTACTCTGTATACGTAGACGACCTTCAGATTGCATATACATCCTCCAATGTGTCAACATATGAGAGGCAAATACAGCTCACAGTAAATAGACTGGCAACGTGGGCAGATAGGAATGGCTTCAGGTTTTCTACTCAAAAGTCGGTAGTTGTTTTGTTCTCTCTCAGAAGAGGACTGCACATTGATCCCACCATCCACCTTAATGATGTTAAGCTACCTGTAAAGCACGAACATAAATTTCTAGGGCTAACTTTTGAGAGAAAGCTTCCATTCCTTCCCCACATAAACAACCTAAAAATGAAAGCTTCAAAATCTCTCAATATATTGAAAGTCCTTTCACATAAACACTGGGGATCTGACAGAACATGTCTTTTAAAAATTTACCGCTCTGTGGTTCGCTCATGTTTAGATTATGGCTGCATAATATATGGATCTGCAAGGCCGTCATATTTAAAACGACTGGACTCCGTACACAATTCAGGCTTGCGTACTTCAACTGGTGCATACAGGACATCCCCCATAAACAGCTTATATGTAGAAACCAAAGAACCATCACTTACAAGTCGAAGAAACATGCTCACATGCTCACATGCTCATACATTCTAAAGATCCATTCACTGCCAAACCATATCTGTTACCCAATAGTTACAAAGTGCCAGTCTCGAACACTGTTCATAAACAAACCTCAAAAAATAAAACCACTTCTGCTCCGCTTTGAAGAGAAATGTCAAGTTTTAGACTTAACAGACTAATTACCTAATATTACCCGAAAACCTGATCCACTTCCACCATGGTACTGCCTGCCGTCTGTATGTGACTTCACATTAAACCAATTCCAGAAAATACAAACACCACATGAACACATATTGCAGGAATTTTTAGCCCTAAGTGAAAAGTACAGAGAATATGTGGCATTCTATACAGATGGTTCGAAATCTGCACAATACGTCGGAAGCGCAGTGGTCCAAAACAATTGGAATAGAACAGTACGGCTACCACAGTGTGCATCCATTTTCACTGCCGAGTGTTATGCAGTTCTCATGGCCCTAGAAAAAATTACAATTGAAAACATAGAGAATAGTGTCATTTACACTGATTCTTTGAGCATACTAACAGCATATAATCATAAAAATGCAGGCAATTCGATTATTGGTGACATCATACACAGCATAAAAACAGCCACAACCCAGGGACATACTGTAAAGCTTTGCTGGGTTCCGAGTCACATAGGAATTGATGGAAATGAAAGCGCTGATATATGCGCTGCACAAGCTCGACATATAGAAATGAAGAAAGTGCACGTTCCCTACAAAGAAGCAGTCAAATTAATGCAGTCTAAGCTAAGAGACAGATGGCAGTCTAAATGGAATAATGAAGAAAATAATAAGCTACACCTAGTAAAACCTCTCATATATGAATGGAAGTCATGCACACACCAAGAACGATTCACTGAAGTCATTATATGTCGCCTCCGTATTGGACACACCTTACATATGGTTATATTCTTAGAAAAGAGGAAATACCAACATGCGACCTTTGCGGAGAAACAATCACAATATCACATTTTATATTCCTGTAGAAAGCTAGAAGAACTAAGAAAGAAGCATTTTCCAATATTTTATTCAGAATATATTCCTCTTCACCCTAGCTTACTCATAGGAGAAAATGCTCTTGTTAATATATAATGCGTTTTTATGATCTTAAAAGATGCCAACCTTCTTAACAAATTATGAGTTTTTTTTTTAACCATATTCAATGCACCTGCTGCATGGACAGCACATCTCATCATGTGTTTGGCGCATGATAGCCTTAGATGCTTATGCGCCATAAAACACAACACACAACACACGACACAACCGTGTCTGCCCCGTTCAGGCAAGCCCCAACGGTTTCTTTAGCTTCGTAGTCGATCACTCTATTTTTTATCGTCGTCCTCTTCGGTGGCTGATGCGTAAGAATAGACACGCGACTGCGCATGTAATGTTTCGGTTGCCGAAATTTTTTTTTCGAGCAGTGTTGGGCTTTTCTTTATTCCTTTTAGCTAGGTTCATTTGGCCTCTACAGCAGTTCATATTTTCCTTTGTCTGCACTATTGCTAGCCGGAATTTGATGGTATGTTAGATGTTTTGATGCAAACGTTCACATTCCTAATCTACGGAACACACTCAGCTGAGCGAAATGCATGCATAGACGTGATGCTAGCTATATTTTGATGGAGCAGTCCAGCAAAACATCTGCACAGAAACAGATTCTTAACGCAGACACTTTGTTTTTTACAAATGATAATGAATTAATGATTGAAGTGGAAAGTGAATTAACTGGCTGAGCTTCTGCACGTAATTTTCAATATTTTTCACTCAGACGAGATGCTTGATTACAAAGGTTCGGAATTTGTTGGTGGCAACATCAGTGGAAAACGGTTATTTTCGACACCGCGTATTCTCTTTTTAGTATCTGCTATGTTTGCCTGCGCTGTCGTCTGACGTTTAATAATTTCGCAAATAAGATTACTGGGTAGAATATGTCACATTTCATTTTTGGTTCGCCAGTTGAGGCCTTCTCACCGCGAAAACAAATTACTTACCTCTGTTTGCATGGATATACTAACACCATTCGTATCATGCGACCACGTATTAACTGCGTTTAACCTCGGCTTCAACGCTGAGCAAAAGGAGACTTGCAACTTCAAAGCACATGGCGAACAATGGAAACACTCCCAGTTACGCGGAAAGTAATAAGCCAACATTGATCATTTCGCGCACGCAAGGCTTGGAAGTTCTGTCCTGGATGAGTTTCCGCTTTTTATTTGATGTGCGTTCCTCCACCCACGTCGACAGATATGTTCAGCCTCTCAGCAGCCAATCGTAATCAGGCATGTTGATGATATCGCTGTCGGTGCTGTGGCCATGAACGATAAAGGCCTACACCGTTTGTCAGGCGGATGCCGACAGTCTCAACAAAGTAACCGAATGGATTCCAAGGGAAGGTAACCGTAGTAGGGGGCGGCAAAAAAATTTGGTGGGTGGATGAAGTTAAGAAATTAGTAGGGGTGAAATGGATGCAGCTAGCACAGGAGCGGGTCATTTGGAGGAAAATAAGGGAGGCCTTCGCCCTGAAGAAGGTATAATCCGGCTGATGATAATGATTATTAATATTAATAATCATAAACTTATTATTATTAACACGCCGTTTGAGCTTGAATGAAAGGTTCAGGGATCCGTCGAAGAAAGCTAGTTTGCGTCAGAACCACAGAAAAGGCTGGAACGAGTCCCGTTCAGATTTAAAGTTACCATCTTGCTTGGATGACTAATTGCATGTTACTAGTGAGCCACACAACGATGCTGCACCCACACGTACAGAAAGGTTAAGTTTACCGACTGCCGCTATTATCCAGGCCACTTTCTGGTATCGCTGTTGGTGTGGTGGCCTTGAAAGAAACAGTACCTTTACCTGGCGGGTGCCGCTTCGTTGTGGAGGGATGAGAAGCCACAATGGCGGAGTGCAGACGTGCGTCGCAAGGGCTCCGTCGATTTTAGCCCCTAGAGACCACCAAAACCCAGCGGGCCGCGAATTTTCATCGGAACGGAAAGTGCTTACAGCCTGTATTACCCGTACACCAACTTCAAGCCAGTAGGACCATCTTTTGGCCAGTTATCGGACATAGAAGTTCCAACGTGGTCACCGGGCGCCACTGTCGGACGGCGCCACCGCTGCTAAACCTTACGTTAGGCCTGGCGCGAGCACGGGCGCCTAGCTGTTACTCAGGCCCGCTAAACCTTAGCGATGTTGCCCGAAACTGCTAACCGCAACTCAGGACACCCGAATTTGGAGATAAATAATCAAGAATCACACCTGGATTTGAGGAATGAGCAAGATATGGACGAGGAAGACCTCGACTCCTCAGACGCCGCCGGCTAGGCGGGTGGGAAGATTGCGGAGCACTCCGCCATGCGGAAGCCGTCACTCGGCGAACAGGATGACATCAACTGTGAGGTGGTCTTGTCGAAACGCCGCCGAAAAATGCTGAATTGAAAGAAAAATACCAGCATCGAGAGCGAGGGAAAGTTTCCGAATGCCCAAGGTGACCCCGGTGCGAAACGCTTAGCCACCGCACCGACAGATGGCGCCACACGTCTTGGAACGGCGACGGTAGAGGAGAAGAGAGGAAGATTGCGGCCGAGGCAGCGGCTGCCCCCGCTTCCCAAGAACGATATTATGATTATTTTACGGCCAAAAGGACTCGCAGTTGAGACACTTCAAGAACACCAGGTGGCGCAGGCCATTATTGAGGCCTGCAGCGGGAAATTCAATGGTAAAAGCTTCATCACGATGCTTCATACCGGATCGAACACCATCGTCAGCACACCCGAGGAGGAAGTCGCGCATTTGGTGAGACGCATTACCGATCTCAGCTTCGCACGACTAACCTACGAAGTCAACGCGTACGTGGCATTCCCCGAGGACGTCCTACGTGGCGTCACCCAGGGTGAGGACCCGGAGGCAACGCCAGAAGTCTTGAAAGAAAACCTAAGAACAAGGACGCAAGGAGTGACCATCCTTAGCGCCAGGAGGCTAGAGAAAACCAAGACTGTAGTCATCACATTCGACGGGCCTATCGTCCCCAAGTACGTAATATACTGGGGAACAGAGTACCGATGTTTCCCTTACCGGCCAACGCGGCAAGTGTGCTACATTTGCTGCCAGCCGGGACACAAATCAGATGTGTGCCCCACGCCGGACACCAAGGCGTGCACACAATGCGGGACACATAACCCAGCGGAAGGACACCAATGCGTCCCAAATTGCATCCTATGCGGGGGGACCCACGCCACCGGGGCCAACGAATGTCAAGACAAACTAAAAAGGACCAGGAAACCACCAGCCAGGACAGGAGAGGACGCCAGCGGCAAAACTGGGCGAGAAGGCAGGCGACGCAGCCGACGCGACGAAGAGCGGAGACCGAGATGGTTCAGCTCGGAGGGAGAAATCTCGCAGTGCCGTTCGAGGTCCCGGACGTCGCGGAGTGGATCGCGGAGCCGGCCGCAGTCCTTCCCGCCTCTACCTCTTTCAGCCACAAAGAGAGAGAATGGTGGTGGCAGCGGATGCCAGGAGCAGCAGGAGTGGCAGCAGCAGCAGCAGCAGAAGCAGCAGCCGCAGGCCTGGCAGCCAAAGAACAAGAACGAGAAGAATAGCGGTGTCAAGGTGAGCTGGGGAGCGGGGAACTCTCAAACTACTTCATACCCGGGTAAAGCCGCAAATAAGAACCCTCAGGAATACGCGAGTTCTACGCGAATACGGAAATCCCGAGAGCTAGACAGAGAGAACTAGAACGGAAAATAGAAGAGTTGATCAGAGAACTACGTGATCAGAGAACTGGCGACGGTCCGCAGCAGCCAGTAGCACTAGCGACACCAAGGCAGACTCAGACACAGACCCTGCCAAGAAAAAACGGCGAGGATAACACTAGCTTTAAATCAAAGATACAGCAAATGCTGCAACAGATGACAGCCCAAATGACAACGCAGATGTAGGAAATGCAGCAGCAAACGCAGCAGCAAATGCAACAAATGCAGACACAAATCACGGAGCTACGGAGTAACCTCCGCAAGCAGAAATTCACAGAATACGTTAGGGAAAGGGCCTACCGCACACCAGCGCTAGACGCCCTCACAAACACCGATGCAGACAACACCGAGGCGTAATCATAGCCAGCAGAACCACAGGAAAGCAAGAAAAATTAGATATTTGGCAATGGAACTGCAGAGGCTACAGCAAAAAGCGGGGCCTCCTACTACAATACATACACACACAACACCACCTACCGGACGTAATTGCGCTGCAAGAAACGGGCTCAGCTCCAGCGCTCACGGGACACACGTGATACGAAACGCGAGATAAAGGGAGGATGGCGATCCTACTCGGCAAGGCACTCACGGCTATCCAGCAGGACGAAATCGCCGAAACCGACGTAGAACACGTGATAGTGGAAATCATCCCGAAGAAGAAAAGGAAAAGAGGTAGCATCTTCGTTGTCAACGTGTACAGCCCCCCGAAACAAAGGAAGGCTAAATTCCAGGAGTTATCCAGAGGGGCGTGCAAGATAGCAAAAGGCAGCACACTAATCATCTTAGGGGACTTCAACGCTATGGACAAGAGCTGGGGTTACCGCAAATTTAACGCCAAGGGCACAACATTAGCGGAGGCAGCACAGGGAACGGACTTCAACCTCCTAACAGACCGAAGCGCGCCAACCAGGATAGGAAACAGCGTTAGTACCGACACCTGCCTGGACCTCACGTTCATACGGGGTGCGGAACAGGCCGAATGGGAAACCCTGCAAGAAAATGTAGGCAGCGACCACTACATAATAAGAACCCAAGTTATGGCTGATAAACTAAAAAGGGAGATAGGGGTAGCTAGAATCACAGACTGGAACGCCTTTCGAGAGGACGAAGGGGACCCGAACGAACAGGGCATCCTCTCGATACTAGAATGGGGGAAGGCGATCAGGGAGAAGCAGAAAGGGCACACGAAGGAGATAGAGAACCACGCAAACACCCGAAGTCGACGCCAGACTGCTCAGATTATGGGAAGCTAGGCGGGGACTCACGAGAAGATGGAAACGACTGAAACACAACAGGAAACTGAGACTCAAAATAGCGGAAGTCACGACCAAGGCGGAGGAGTACACAGCGCAGCTAGCAAGGCAGAACTGGCAGCAATTCAGCGACTCACTCAGCGGCACCCTGAGCACAAAAAAGACATTGCACATACTCAAGGCACTAATAGATCCGACAAAAACCAAGAACGAAAACAACAAAGCAATTAACAGACTGATGCACCAATTCGAGGGACCGGATGCAGACCTCCTGGACAAGGTACGGGCAAAATGCTTTGATGACGAAAACCGGGCAGCGTATGCAGAGCCCTACCGAGCAGGAGCGAACGAGAACCTGGATAAGCCCATTACCAAAGAAGAAATCTTTGCAGCAATTAAAAGTACAGCTAGGAACATGGCGGCAGGCGCAGACAGAATTAACAACGCGCTCATACGCAACCTAAGTGACGAGATGATTAACCAGCTTACGGACTTCCTCAACAAGCAGTGGGAGGAAGAGACGGTACCCGAGGAATGGAAGCATGCGGATGTGGTCATGATACCAAAACCAGAGAAGAAACTCCAAGTCGAAAACCTCAGGCCAATATCGCTCACGTCGCGCCTTGGCAAGCTCTTGGCAAGCTCACGCAAAGGCTGCAACAACACATGAAAGATAAAGGCCTATATCCACACAGCATGTTCGGGTTCAGAGCAAAACTCTCGACCCAGGACATACTGCTGCAGATTAAAGAGGAAGTACTAAGAAACGTCCCCAAGACGGAAGAAAACGTCATCATGGCGCTAGACATCAATGGGGCATTCGACAACGTAAGCCACGAAGCCATACTTACAGGCCTTGCAAACCTGAACTGTGCAAGGAGGACATATGGCTACGTCAAGTCCTTCCTTTAGAAAAGAACGGCAAAGATAGGTTTGGGAGTAATCTGATCCGAAAAATTCAATACCCCAAACAAAGGCACGGCGCAAGGCTCGGTGATCTCGCCCATGCTCGTTAGCGGGGCTATGATCGGCTTAACAAAGAACCTAAAAGAGATAGATGGGATAGAACACGTCACATACGCGAACGATATCACCATCTGGAGGACTACAGGATCACTAAAAGAAAAGGAAGAGAAGCTTCAATTAGCAGCGTCCGGTGTAGAAGGATATGTCAAAGCAAGGGGGCCCGCTCCAATGTTTCACCGAGAATTGGGAGCTACTAAGAATATGGCGAGGAAAAAGGAACTAAGAACCACCCACTGACGAAGATCTAAAGCTAAAAGTATACCAAGAAGGGGAACTCATTCCGTAGAAAACAATAATCAGAGCACTCGGAATGTGGATGCAATCAAATCAACGCTGCACCCATATACTAGCCCAACTAAGGGCATCGACCCTCCAGGTGGCACGCATACGGCACTTCATCTACCGCACAACACCTCCGCGGAGAAACGCCTAGCGCTGGGATTGCACAACACCTTCGACGAGTTGCGAGAAGCGAACATCAACGCGCAACTGCGCAGGTTGCAGCAAACACCGACGGGGAAAGAACTTTTGAAGAAGCTAGGATGGTCAGACCAAATTAAAAAATACAGAGAACCGCCGACATTCCGGACGAATATCGCAAAACAATAAGGATAGCACCAATCCTAAAGAACATGGACCCAAACCTTCATACGTACCGCAGAGAGACAAGAGCCGCATACCTGCAGAAGAAACGACGGTATATGTGGATGCGGCCACATACATCAGGACGAGTGGGCAGGAACACTCAAACGCGGTAGCGACGCTTGTTGACTCGAATCTACGAGAAGTGACCAGCGCATTGCTGAAAGACTGCTCGGTCGTCGAGGCCGAGGAGGTAGCCGTAGCTGTGGCCTTGGCGGAAGGCTACAGGAAGAAGCGTTCACTGACAATTTTGACTGACAAGCAAGCAACGTCCCGCAACTATCTGCGGGGAAGAATCAGTTATCGAGCGATTCGCATAATTCGTTCGAGTGGCCAGCCAATGAAACAACCTGAGGAAGAAGACCTAATCAGACACACGATCGTGTGGACACCGGGGCACACCGGGGTAATGGGAAACCAGAAGGCGGACGAGACAGCTCGAGGTTACGCTTAATACCGGGCATCAAACACGTGTGAACCTGTGGACAACGACCCCGTACCCCAAGAGTACTCGGCAATCCTGAACTACTACAAAGGCTGCAGAATGCGGTATCCATCCGCCCACAGATCCCTCAGCACAAAAGAGCAGCAACACTGCTCTTTTGTTCACATATCAGTCACTCTGGGCCTATAAAACACGATAACGTCCGAACTGTTGAATGTTTCAGAATGGTTTCGTGCTAATAAACTAACAATTAATGTAGATAAAACTAAAATGCAGTATTCCACTCCAAGAGAAGAAACATTGACCTTAGTACGAATCACATATCTCTAAACAACGATTGTGTTCAGCAAGTTTCTTCTTTCAAATACCTTGGTATCATCTTTGACCAACACTTGCACTGGCAAGAGCAGATAGATAACCTATCTAAACAGCTAGCTTTCAGTTGCTACGCGCTTACCAAGGCGAAAAGGTATTTCTCGTACACCATACTACGTTCCCTGTATTTTTCATTATTTCACTGCCACATCAGCTACTGCTGTGAATCTTGGGGACAAACGTACAAAACTTATCTACTTCCCTTGTAGAGACTGCAGAAGAGAGCATTGCATATAATATATCACATATCTTCCAACTGCAGCAACAAAAATTTATTTCTAGAAAATCGAGTACTTTCATTGGAATTCATGCTTAAATACAAAATCTGTCTATTGGTAAATAACATCATTATTACTAGTGTTTCGTTGCCATTTGGTATTTTCTTGTTACCATCTCGCAATACAAGACACGCATTAAATGGCAATTTCAACCTCCCTGCCTGCCACAATGTGTACGGAGAACGTTTAGTGCAATGTTCTGGAGTAAAACATTGGAACACGTTGCCTATTTATTGTAAAACTTGCAGTTAACTTGAAAATGAGTTGCAAACTGTTCTTTGTTAACCGCCAAGAAGAGTCATGATCCCCTCCCCGCCCGCCCCCTTTTTTTACCTGTGCTTGCGTTTTGTATTACTCGCCTATTAATTACTTGATGAAATGTATTTTCCTTCATGCGTGTTGATTCTTTTTGTTTGTTTTTTATATTTTATTGTTTTTTTCTTTTTCTTTCTGTGTGATTGCTCCTGATCAAGTTTATTCTGTACTGGACCATCTACTAGCCCCGCGGCTATCGGTCCAATTATTTTTTATGTATTTTTGTTGCATACAAATAAAGATCACTTTGATTGACTGATTGATTGAAGGAGGAATCCGTCACGTGGAGGCAGCTACAGACAGATTCCTTCACGAGCCTACACACACTACACAAAATGTATCCCACACAATACACAAATAAATTCCCATGGTGCTTAGAGACACCCACGCTATATCACATGACATGGGAATGTCAGGGAATTCCAGTAGCGCCTATCACAACAAACCCGAGTGTGGAGCAGTGGGGGCGAATGCTCTCCAACGAACAGCGGGAAGACCAATACGGTCTGATCTGACTGGCCCAGCTGGCGGCGGCATCCTGCGGGGCCCTGGAATAAGGGCGAACGACCACCGCTACGGGAGATGGTATACATCTAACCACCACAAACTCTATAGATGAAATAAATGTTTATTTTCTCTCTCTCTCTCGTCGTGGAGTCGCGGTTCTGGGCGTCCCATGAGTAGTGTTTACTTGCCCGACAACAACTACGGAAAAGGCTGTAAGCAGGTCCCGTAAAAAGCTGAATGTGCTTTGCTACCTAGACGAACAAGTGAATTTTATCCAGCCGCTCAAAGATGCTGCATATTCACCACTGCAAGTTGCAATACGAGAAGAGTCTTTAAACAGCAATATTTTAACCTGGACTTGTATGATTACACAGCATTACCTTGAAGGCACTCTCTGTTTAAAACTAGCCCCGTTTGGAAATGTGCGATATGTTGCTCAGGTGTCTTATAGTTACTCTTCTTATGAAGAATGAAGAGTAGTCTACGAGAAAAAAAGTAGTGGTATTACATAGCATTGCCTTGCTAAGCAACTCAGGAGATGAACTGCAAACAATGATTGATGACCTAGACAGCAAAAGTAGAAAGGTAGGTTTTAAAATCAATATGCAGAAGACTAAGGTAATGTTCAACAGCCTCGGGAAGGTACAGCAGTTTACATTAGGTAGCGAAGTACTGGAAGTAGTAGGCGAATATGTCTACTTAGGACAGGTAGCAACCGCAGATGCGGACCATGAAACGGAAATAACAAGAAGAATAAGATTGGGACGAAGCGCATTTGGCATGCACTCGCAGATTATGACTAGTAGCTTACCGGTGTCGCTTAAGAGGAAAGTATACAATAGTTGCATCTTTCCTGTACTCACCTATGAGGCTGAAACGTGGAGGCTAACCAAGAGAGTTCTACTTAAGTTGAGGACAACCCAGAGGGCTATGGAACGAAAAATGGTAGGGGTAACATTAAGAGATAGGAAGCGTTCAGAGTGGTTCAGAGAAATAACTCAAGTTACTGACATTCTAGTTGAAATTAAGAAGAAATGGGCATGGGCAGGACAAATATTGCGGAGAGGATAACCGATGGTCTCTTAGGGTAACAAACGGGATTCCAAGGGAAGGAAAGCGTAACAGGTGGCGGCAGAAAGTTAGGTGGGCAGATGAGGTTAAGAAGTTTGCAGGGGTCAAGTGGATGCAGCTAGCACAGAACGGGGTTAATTGGAGAAATTTGCGAGAGGCCTTCGCCCTATAGTGGGTATAGCCAGGCTGATGATGTTGATGATTACATAGCCTACCAGAAGTGTAGTTTTACATGAAAGGGCCGAAAACTGAGCATTTAAGGGCCTGCAATAGCTTTACATCAGAAAGCGTAACGTAATCTAGACGTGCCACCCGCTTAAAGCAAATAGCACATGCTTTGCGTGTGTGTGTGTGCGTGCGTGCATGTGTGTGTGTGTGTTTCTGTGTGTGTGTTTGTGTGTGTGTGTGTGTGTGTGTGTGTGTGTGTGTGTGTGTGTGTGTGTGTGTGTGTGTGTGTGTGTGTGTGTGTGTGTGTGTGTGTGTGTGTGTGTGTGTGTGTGTGTGTGTGTGTGTGTGTGTGTGTGTGTGTGTGTGTGTGTGTGTGTGTGTGTGTGTGTGTGTGTGTGTGTGTGTGTGTGTGTGTGTGTGTGTGTGTGTGTGTGTGTGTGTGTGTGTGTGTGTGTGTGTGTGTGTGTGTGTGTGTGTGTGTGTGTGTGTGTCAAATATTCTGAATGACTCTTCCGTCGAGTTTCTAGATTTCTGATTATGAAAAACAAAATTCCCGACGATTGCGTTACTTTTTACTGCAAAATTTGAGCGCAGCTCATCATCTGTTTGAGCTTTTCGATAGATTGAGCAAAAATTGGAGGAAGAAATGTATTTACGATTACAGGTAACGTTTTATTTGTCACACATATCCCAGAAAGTAAAAACTTTAATTGTTTAACGAATAGCGTGGGTGGTTTCCTCAGTCCAGGGTACCATTGGCCTGGGCTGTCTTCCGGGCCCTGGTGAGCAGGTTGCGCTGCTTAGAGAGACCCGTGTGGGCCAGCTCTGCCTCCCACTCCGCTTGGCTGAGCGCTCGAGCTTTATATTTCTCTAATTGCTCTTTGCAGCTCCATATCATGTGAAGGATGTCCGAGACTGCACCGCATGCATAGCATGTGTTATTTTTGTATTTTTCGTTGGGGCCAAATTTATTGGTACTTTGCTAGGTTTGAGAATATCCTAGCCTGAATGTTCTTCCAGGTTACTGCCTCCTGTCTGCTGAGGTCTTTGTGCGGTTCTGCGTATAGTTTTCTTTCTAATTTGAAGTATTGTATTAGTTCCTCGTATGTGAGACGGGTTGAAGGCTCTCGGGCAGCTGACGCTGGTGCTCGGAAAGTATGCCCTCGGGCTATCCTGTTGGCAGCCTCGCTGCCGTCGATTCCCTCGTGTGCCGTTATCCACATGGCTGTGTGCTTCATGTTGCCTGTCTTTTTTTCCTGCTTCATTATTCGGTGTGCCTGTTTGCATACGCGCTCCAGGAGAAAGGCACGACAGGCCTTTTGGGAATCGCTCAGTGTTATGTGTTTTCTACCTTAGCTGCTGGCGTGTTTAACTGCGAGGGCGATTGCAGCTTCCTCTGCATATTCTATGTAGTTATTGGTTTTTTCGATGAGCTGGTCACCTCTCTTCCGGTGGGGTCAACTGCGGTGGCTACCGCCGCTTTTCTCCCCAGATATGGACTGACGTCTACATAGAGTATGTCGCTATTGTTTCTGGCGACGTTGTTTTGTATGTGGCGACTTCTCGCTTTTCGGCTTCCGGTGTTGTGTAGGGGGTCCATGTTTTTGTGAATTGGAAGGACGTGGTATTCAGCTCTGCTTTCGGGAGTAAGTGTTTCTCTTAGGGAGTTAGTTTTTTCGTCGATGGGTCGTCCTATGAAGCTGTGTAGGTGTCTACCAGTCCGTCTTTGTTCTAGTCTGCGCTCTTGGCAGACCAGGATTGCTTCTTTGTGTTCTTCGTGGGTGGCCGAGATGCCCATTGCCATAACAGCCTCATTGGATGCATGACTTGATAATCCGAGTGCTAGTTTATAAGCTTTCCGAAACTGCGCATCAATTTTCTGTGATTCCGTTCTGGTGACGTTGTGGTACGAGAGGCTATAGGTCCAGCGGGGGACTATCATTACTATTCTGATCGTGTCCTTCTCTTTTAACCCTACGTTCCTGTTTGCTATCCTTTGAATCATGCCGCAGACCTTGACTGGTTGCCCGAGTTAGTAGCTTGATTATGTGTATCCTTTCCCCGTAGCTCTGTAGCCACATACCTAGTATCCTCAAGGTTTTTACTTCTCTGATTTCTTGGTTTTGAAGTCGGATTTGAATCGGCTCTGCCTTGAAGTTTTTCTTGCGGATTCTAATGAACTCGGTTTTTTCAGGGGCGCATTGCATGCCACCTCTTGTAATTTCTTCAATGCCATCCTGGGCTCTTTGCACTTTGTCTTCCTTTTCTCCTGCTGATCCTGTCGTCGTCCACACCGTAATGTCGTCGGCGTAGAGTGCGTGACGAATTCTAGGTATGCTTTGCAATTTCCTCGCTATCGGCACCATGGCCAGATTAAAGAGAAGGGGGAGATGATAGATCCCTGCGGGGTTGTTTTCCCGGCAGTTTCTCTTTCGTTGGTCCTGATACCGCCGACACTTATCGTTGCTGTCCGGATGCTGAGAAAGTCCCGGGCGTAATTGTACGTTCTCTCCCCGCACCCGGTTTCCGAATTGCTATCGATAATTGCTTTCTGGCTGATGTTGTCAAAGGCCCCTTTTAGGTCCACCGCGAGGAGGATACGTTCGTTTTTAGGCTGATATTACGTCCTGTGTTGACAGATGCTTCCTGAAGCCTATCATTGAGTTTGGCAGTAGTTTTTCGTCTTCCAGGTAATCGTGAGTCGGCTATTGATAATTTTTTCGAGCCATTTTCCTATGCAAGATGTAAGCGTGATAGGGTGTAAGTTGTCCAGGCCTAGCTTCTTCCAAGGTTTGGGAATAGTTATAATTTCCCCATATTTCCATCCTTTCGGTAAATATCCGCTAGACCAGATTTCTTTGAAGAACTTCGCTATTTCCTCCATTTTCTGCTCGCTAAGGTTTCTAATGACTGCGTTGGTAACTTGGTCTTTGCCCGGTGCAGTGTTTTTGACGAAGAATATAGCCGCCGCGTATACTTCCGTTACTGTAATGTCTGCGTCCAGCTTAAGGTTGGGTATTCCTGCGTATTTCTGATCGATGTTGACTGTTGCGTCTGGTTCCCCGATGTACCTATTCCAGATCTGATCCGTGATTTCAGAGTCTGTCGATTGGTTCAGGTGAAGCATTCTCTCTATTGCCTTGCCATTTTCATCCCTGCTTTGGCGTGAGTCAATTAGGTGTCTAATTAGTTTCCAGCTCTTAGCATTGCCTAGATTTCCGTTGAGTTCGCTGCAGATTTGGTTCCAGTTGTTGCTGGCCACCGTCTGCGTGTAGCTCTGAATTTTGTCGTTCAGCTTTGCGATCCGAATTTTGGGTTTTCTGTTATGTTTTTGGTTTTTCCATTGTTTGGTCAGCCCTCTTCTCGCGTCCCATAGGTTGAGTAGGTGTCGGTTTACTTCCAGTACGTAGTCGTGGGCTGAGATCGTTTTAGTGTGTTTTTATGTTTGGCTCTAAACTGATCTGTTCATTGGGTTAGGTTTTCTGCACTTTGTTCTTTGAGGTTTTTTCTGAACTCGTGTCAGTCCGTTACTTTAGATTTCCTTAGTGCATTTTCCAGCCTTCCTGCGTTCACCACTGTCTCGCATATGGTGTGGTCACTCCCGAAGTTGAGGTTCGTGTGTGTACACTCTGCTTCTATTTCTACGGTTACGTATGCGAGGTCTGGGCACGTATCTTTGTTTACGCTGTTGCCCTGTCGCGTCCGGGTGCCGCAGTCGGTTAGCAACTTCAGGTTGGCCCTTTCCGTTGCTTTTAGTAGGAGAGTTCCTTTCGCGGTATTTTGTCGGTATCCCCATGTCTGATGTGGCGCGTTGAAGTCACCCGCTATAACTAGCCTATTCTTTCCTGCAATTTTCCGAGTCTGTTCAATGATTGTTCCGAAGTCCGTTTTCCTATCCCTTGAAGGGCTGTATATATTGACTATAAATAGGCTTTTATCCTTTCTTTTTCAGGGAAGAACTTCTACTAATATGTGCTCTGTGTCTTGGGTTAACTTGTCGTGCTTGATCGCCGTGACTGTTTTTCTCGTGAGTGTGGCCACTCGTGTCTGGGTTCCCTTGACATGCGAGTCGTATCCTGGTATCTTTGGAGTAATTAAGGTTTCCTGTAGGAGTTTCACATGAGGCTTTTGGCTGCTGCCAAATATATGCAAGCTGAAGTCTTTCTTGTTCCTAAAACCTCTACAGTTCCACTGACAGATGCGGCACGTATCTTTCCTCCTGGTGGCTACGCTGTTTGCGGCGTGAGCCATGTTGGTCTTCAGTTTTCGTTGATCTGGCTTCGTTCTTATTGTTTGGTATGCTTTCTTGCGACCTTTCTCTTTTGGTTGCTGCGTTAGGTTGTAGCATTCGATCTTCTATCTTCGTCAAACGTTGCCCGAGGTTCCTCTTCCAAAGGTGACATAACCTGGGCCTTTCCTTTCCTGTAAATCACTTCATTGGCTCTAAGGTTCCGTGGACGCGAGGAAACGAAGACGCTTCCATCTGCTGTGCGATGTCAGTGCATGATAAAAATCATCAGGTAGTCGAAGTTGATACGGAGCCCTCCATTACGGCAAACATTTCACTATTTCTGCTCTCACTCCTATTTTCTTCCATTTCTTCACGGCGCAGTAAAGTTTCCACTGAAAAGGTATGACAGACAGAGCCTTTTTGTTTCTGTGAACCAATTAATAATGTTACTGGATCTATTTATTACCTAAATAAATTACATCAATCATTTTGTCCCTTGCACACATTTCATTGAAGCTCTATCTTATGGTCCATTTTTTTCCGATATACAGGTAGTTCCTCTTTTAAAGTGCCGCCAAGATCATGCCCAAGCGAAACCCGCCTCGGCTGTGTAGCTGGTTACAAGGGACAACGGCGGCGCCGTGAAACGCAGGAAAGGACACCAAAGAGCTGCGCTCCAAACTTCCGAGATAAGTGTGGAGTTCACACAGCCGAAATGCGAAAGCCTAAGCATTGCTGGAGCACTTGGTGTGTCACATTCGCTCTCGTTATCATTATAAACTAAATGTAGCATTATCACTGCTATTGTTAATATCATCGTTATTACTAACTGTAGAGTCATTATCATCGCTAGTACCATCCTTACGGTTGAAAAGGAGATTTATAACGTGCGTTTCACGATCTAGGGCGCAGCGCATTTGGTTAAAACAGTCGGCTGGGACTCCAAGAGATAGATGTTCAATTCCTGAGAGAGTCAGGATTTATTTATTTATTAAATTCCATATTTCCTTTTCATGAAGCTTGGTACGAAGCACAATGGCGACGCCGTGAAACGCAGGAACGAACGCAAAGGATTTTCGCACTAAAACTCGGCGTATTTTCAGAAATCAGCCGATAAGCGGGGAAATACATAATAATGCAGTTTTCCTATTCTAGTTCACTCGAATGGAGCTGCTGTCGTGTTTTTGCGAAGCAAAGTAAAATACCGTTTAGTGAGGCCGCCAGCGAGAAGGATGTTCAGTTATGAGCGAAATGAGATTTTCATAAAGGTACCTCTCTGTTACAAAATCTAATACCCGATTAGTTATAAATTAGGCCTGGATGCATCCGCTTGTACATCGGTTCAAAATGTCTATACCAAATATCTGAGGTGAAACCAGAGACCGAAGAGACAATCATTTTCATCAATGTGAACAATATTCATCCAAGTGTGCCTAGCGGAGAAGGCGTATACTAGTTTATACATGACTTAACTCTCTATTGACTGCTGCTATGCTGCTGTTCACAAAGGACATCGTGAGGTTACGGTGCCGCACAGGATTCATTACCGGGCCTGACCGTATCAAGCATTGCTTCTAAAATAGAGCCATGGTCTCTCTCATTGTCATTAGGAGGTCAATGCATGAAACAGTGTGAACGAAAGTTGTTGTCACCGTAGGAAGGAAAAAAATGAGCGGGCTTGCTACTGGCTTTATAGCTGAGCAGCCTCCGCTGCCTCGTGCCGACAGAGGAGAAAATAGAGGAGCAAGACTAGCTGTGGTTTAGCTTGGGGTTAAACTTACAGTTATGCCAGGGCTATCTGCATGGCTAGGCTTAGGTTTAGCTTGCAAGTCAAGACATTGCTTTTGCTCATAGTAATTTTCTCTACGGTTTCCGTTTTATTTATGTCATAGGGGACTCACTTTACAAAAGAGCACCCCTTGCCTGTCCTCTTTGACCATTGCCATTCCGGTGTAGAGGACTTCTAGTGGTATGACATCGTCTCTACAAGGAATTCTGGTACACACCGCCGTCACAACGCTCGAATGAACCTTCAGTCCTAACAACTCGCTGTTGTCGTTCGCCTGTACAAAATGCTGAGTTATTGTTGTTGTTGTTGTTGTTCTCCTCTAATGGGATGGCACATACCCATACAGGGGAATCGGCCAAGAATTGGGGTCCAGAGATATTAGATTTTGAGATGTATAACTACATCGGAAAAATAAAAACAAAAAAAAAAAAACAAAAAAAAAATCTTCCCCTTTTTCTTCTTCTTTTCCTTTTTGTGTCTTTTCTTTAGCTGTTTCTTCCTCTTCTTTTTCTTTTTTCTAACAGGACAGGCACGGATAGCCACGGTGAAATGGCGAGACTGTGGCCAATGTATCTCTCTCTACAAAAGAGGAATGAGTTAGAAAGAAGCGCGTCGCAACAGCCGTCGTGCGCCAACCAAGCAATGGCGGCTGCAATGACGGTATACAGTCAGTACAAATACCGGGGACAGGCTAGCCCTTTCCGCAAACTGCGGAGGCCTACCATTCCCAGCCCCTAGAGCCCGGACCAGCCACAAACCCACTCCTCTGGACGAAAGGAAGGCCGTACAAAAGTCGTTCTGATTTCGTGTGCATTTTTCCTTTCATCTAATAGCCAACCATCTAAGAAGAAAGTAACTCATCTTGTGGACGAAAAGGAAGCCGTACTCAAGTCTTTCTAATTTCTTATATGTTTGGCCATTTGAATAAAGGAAAGATGAAGTTTCGTTCAAGCTAATCTGCGCACACCTTAACTCTGCAGTGAGCAATGGGAGGAAGGTGGGGTGAAAGAGAAAAGAGATAGAGAGCTGTGTGGAAGGGTACATGAGAATATGTAATGTTTATGGTGCTCTAACACCGCATAGTACAAGGATGCCTTTGTCCTCCGCCGACATCGAACGCTGCAGCCGCAGACCAGTTCACACCCGGCTAATCCAGTAAATAGTGAAGTATCTTCGCCACTGAGCCACCAGAACAGGAACAGGCACGTCGATCTGACTACATGCATGTGGTGTCTGCCGGCACGCTGTTCCAAAGGTAGCCAGGCCGAAACGGGAAGTCAAACATTTTGGCTCGGCTCTGATGTCCGTGCCAGTGCATTCGAAATCATATGAGTTTAAAAGTTTATGGATGAATAAAAAAATAACGCATTTGAGAGGCGAGGAGTAAAATATTGGGGGGTGAAGGGAAAAAAAATACTGTAAATGTTACCGTCAGCCGCATTCTTGTATGACCTGATTTGTGAAGTCTTTGCAAGCGACCAGGAGCAGTGTGATTCTCCTTGCTCTTCAAAGCACCTGTCACGCCTCGCAAAGAAGTCGAGCATAACATAGAAGTCGGTTTAGCACAGGATTTACCAAAAACGAGGGTAAAAGAACTTAGGCATTTCGCCGTAAGAAAAATTATTTTGACAAGCATATTTGGGTGATAAATGCTTGAGCGGTTTTAACAAAGGGTAATAATAGCCATGCAAATCGTACTTCACGCCGTAATAAAAGGATAATATACCCTGTACCACTTTATTTGGTATTAGAACTGCACAACAAATAAGAAACGAAATATGGTGATAAATTATGCGTATACAAATATTTATTCCACAACTTCACAATATCTGAGGGCACAGATACTGACATATAATGGTTACACTGTGTGGTTTCAGTATATTGCATTTCGTAGGCGGTAATTGGTTATAATTTTATACTAGCCAGTTTTAACCTTAGTATTTGACAAAAATGCTGAACAACATTTCTTGCACTCTTGAGTAGTTTCATAAAACTTTCCATTGCAATTTCGGGTCGACGATGAAAAAAGCGTGCATTCCGACTTTCCGTTTACAGGAAAATAACGCTGAGACTTTCCAGAACCACGTTGATTGAAGCATGATGGTTTCTTGCATGATCCGCAGCAAGACTTGCAAGGTTCAGTTCGATGTAGCAGTGCTGGAAAATATGATGGAAAGCTGAGTTGCATCAGATCAAGTTTTCGAAATACAGTCTGCATTCAACTTGTTTTTTTAATACAGAGGTGTGTTCTAATTTTGAGTGTACCAGAAAATTATTTTGACTGTATAAAGGTCTCTCTTTTTGAAGGTCGTGGGGTCAAGTTGGGTCACCAATAGACTAAAAATCATGAACGCATAAACGAGAAGTTGCCCGGCTTCCTTGCTGGTCAGGATATATCATTTCATGTGCGTTTACTTTGTTATACATGATGGATTTTCAGACCAGCGTCATTTTATGTTTTATGCTGGGAAGGAATATGCAACCATTGTATGCGATAATGCTGGAAAATGACAAAAAACAACTAACCATTTAAAGAAGAAAAGACATGAGGCCACTGCCTGGACTACGGCTTCTAGATCTTGGGTTCTGTCTTTATGTAGCAGTTCGCGGTCGGAGGCTTCAAAATATTAACGTGTCTGAACCTTTTTGTTTCACATCTAATGCCCTGGTGTCGTTTCCTTCATGACGACCGCTGTTTTGCGCGTGAACACTTTACAATTTTTATCCGCATCATGTTGCTACCTGTCAGCATAAATGCCAAATAGTAGGCATTGCGCCATAATCTTTCATAGAAAGAGAATAATGAAGGTTATGCAGCCGTTCGAGTGGTAGTGCCATGCCAGGTGTTCCCTTTGGGCCATATGCCCCCAGCAAAACCGCTCCCACTGTCCTCGAACAGCCAACAAAAGTGGGACAAAGCGGTGGGGCCACTTTCTATTTCAGATAACATAATTTATAAACTAGCCGTAATAGCCTTGCTCTTATTTCCAGGCTTAATGTTGATTCGCGCAGACAATCGCAGTCACGTAGCTTTAGCATCACGAGGGTTTGTGAGTGCCAAAAGTATATTGTCAAAGGACTATTACCTTTCGACTAGAGAATGATGTAGCCAAAATATTCAGCGAATCGAATAGACAACGATTACGCAGGAGTTCATCACACAATATTGCGGAGCTGAGACGCGAAAGAATATGAAGCAGTAGAATGAAGAGCCATCGCCCAACTTCTGTGCAGAGACACTGGAGAATAAACCGCAGTTTATGGAATTCATTCGGAAGTGGATCGCCTCGCCGCCACCTGTAGTCTTCATTGTGAGAGTTGTCCGTACCACTTCTATGGCGAAGGCATCTGCTTGAATTTTTCCAGGCTTCAATCGTTTTATGTTCTATTTAAATGATTAAAATTTAAATATGGTAAATATTTTAAATCTTGTCATAAGCATAATGAATGATAAAACCGCGGTTACCATCCAAATAGCACGTCATAGAGTATTTGTTTATTTCAGAGCCTCCCTTGTGTTCGTATTTGTTCTTGCTTAGAGTTTACGAAAGGACGACAAACATATGCAAGGTACTCGTTATCTTTAATAAGAATTGAAGACAGATACAACAATGTTGTACTACTAAAAAAAAAAAGAAAGGAATTGGTATTTTAGAACGCATGTAGGCTCTTGAGCCGAAGGCAACAGGCCTAACTCTCTTTGCAGAACAATTCTTGGTTGATCCCTCTGTGTCTATGTACCTTTGGTTATGAGGCCAACAAGAACAGCATCCGACCTAGCCTTACTAGTTGCGTCAGTACAGACTTTAGCTGAGCGTGTTTACGGCTAGCGAAGTTGAGCGGATTGACGCATTCTGTTATGAAAACTAGGGTGTTATCAATGTTTTTGCTCCGTTAGAACAGGATGAAGATTGAATAAATTTCTCGCTGCTTGGTGTATCCACGACGGGGCCACTGCCACAGCTTGCGACGCAGTGCGGAGCGATGAAGACAGCGACCCCTCGGTAAGTACGGCGTAAGAACAGTACTTGGTGCGCGATGAAATAGTAGTGAATTCCTCAATTCCAATTACTTTATTTATTAATTGCATTTATTTAAACGAAGGCCGCTCTTCCTGACCGTTTGCGACCACATAAATAACTAAATCGTGCACGACACGGATATAAAATATTCCTATTACGCTTCCTTTAATTATTTTACATTTGCGTCCACCCTGTCTCTACCCAACTACAGAGCCCTTGCCACCGCGAGCCAAACTGACTCAAACAACTAATTGGCAGCGATGGTATGGTCCGCCTGATGCCCTGGCGCCGGAAGCGGTGAGTGTATCGCCTTCTTTGTTTTAAGGCGAAAGTCTATCTAGGCTCATGAAACGTATGCCCGCGCGTGATAGTAGTGCGCGAGATCTCTTATTCTGTAAGATTCCGCAAGATTAGTTCTTGTCTAGCGTTCCTGCGATCTGCCATCCAACATTCGAAGACGCATCAAGGAACGCTCCGCAACACAAGTGATAGTGTACCGCCCAAACTCGCACTTACCAGAGAAATTGTGACAGATACTGATAAAAAAATTTTATTCAAATCGACCAACAACCTTTTTCTTGTAGCTTTGCTCTTAGGTGTCTTGTCCTCGTTTCCTTATTTATTCGCACCAACTGGGCAGGCTCATGAGGGGTTTTATGGGGATTCCTTATAGAGGTTGCTGATAACTTCAATTTTCTCACTGTGCGCTTCCCCTCACAATATATGTATAGCCTGACTGACTGAAGACCTTTATTGCAGAGAGGAAACTTGAGGTGGTCGAGGCTGCCTGTCGCAATCACTAGGTGGGCTCCTCACAAGAGCCCACTGGCGGCAACCGCGGCTCGGGCTCGGTGGATCAGGGCCCTCTGGTTCGCTAGGTCGGAGCAGCCGAGCAGGGCGGGGTTGGATTTGGGGGTGGGGCTCGGGATTGATTGCCATGCCCATACTATGTGGAATATGTCCGAAGACTTCTCCGCACAGTGTGGGCATTTCCCTGTGCAGGTAGCATTAAAGTGCTTTAAACCTGCCGGGCACTGGGGTGTTTTGGTGTAAAGACGGAAGAGTGTGCATTCCTCCACCTTTGTAAGGTCCTACAAGGCTTGGGATAAATTGCATTGCCGAATTGGTAAAACTAGGAAATTTCTTGAAAAGTGAGGGCCGGAATGGGTTCGGGATCTGTATCGAAGGAATCTGAAGGCATTGACTAGAGAGTGAGTGCGCTGACGGCGGCGTCTGCCGTTTCATTGCCTTCGAGGCCAATGTGAGCTGGAGCCCATACAATTGTTCCATTCGCGGACGGCCCCCAGGTAGTCACTGTTTTGAAGGATCCGCTACGCACAGAGGAATGTAGCCCTGTTTAGTATTTCTGCCGGCCCCTCTCGAGTCGGTGACGATGACTCGCGGCCCCTGGTCTGCGGCGGCTAACGCGATGGAAACCTCTACCGTATGTGTTGTCTTGAGCTCGGAACGTTGGGACATTCACCACTACTTTTTGGTGGACGACTGGTGCCGTGTACCACCCTCCATACTGAGCACCAGAGGCGCCTACGTAGAATATTCCGCGTTTGTTTCCACAGTGACTGGCCAGTGCCTCCACCCGCGCAAGGCTCGCTCTCGCATTCTTCAAGATGACCTTAAACGCGTCATTTGCGACAAATGGTTAATGTCTTTAAGCACTAAAAAAACGTCATTACTATCTTTTCATCGGCGACAGCACTATCAAACCTCCAGGTATGTCATCTGTGGCTCCGAAATTTCATCCGTCCAATCATACAAATACCTTGGCATCACAATTTCTAACACACTTAATTGGTCTGCAAATGTAACGAACATTGCTAACAAAGCCAATCGCACTCTTGGGTACCTCCGTCGAAACTTGCGCCTCGCCCCTGCCTTGATTAAAGCACTGACGTACCTCACGTTCGTTAGATCTAAGCTA
The DNA here is from genome assembly GCF_055883805.1 of Amblyomma maculatum. Classification (NCBI taxonomy): domain Eukaryota; kingdom Metazoa; phylum Arthropoda; class Arachnida; order Ixodida; family Ixodidae; genus Amblyomma; species Amblyomma maculatum. The sequence goes on from NW_028146745.1 coordinate 798,514, forward strand.
GAATATGCATGCTCAATCTGGGACCTTCATCAAACTAACCTTTGTAACATCCTCGAATCAGTTCAAAATCGCGCAGCAAGATTTATTTTTTCAAACTATTCTTATCACTCCAGCGTAACTGCTCTTATATCTAAGGCTCGCCTTTCTAATCTCAATTTGAGACGTTGCATTTTTAGGCTTTGCCTTTTTCATAAATTTTATCGTACACCACTTGATGTTTCAGTGATATTACCCGCTCATTGCTTCTCAAACCGCACCAGGCAACCCTAAGTTGTCTACCCTCCCCCAGCGCAGACTGCAGCTCATCTTCGCTCGTTATTCGTAAAAACTGCTCGAGACTGGAACAATCTGCCAGTCGACTTCGTGCACCACTCCAATCCATCTCAGTTCAAGGCAGCGATCGAATCTATTTTCAAATGAAATAGCAGCCCATCCCTTATATAATACCCCATTCCTGGGGCATTTGAGGTATTGATAATAAAAAAAAATAAAAAAGGCTCCTGCCAATGTCGTTGTCACGTGTCTGTTGGCCGGAAGAGCGCGTACGTGCACGGCGTATCTTCAGATTTCAGGAATGCGTACGCGCTCTTCCGTTTTGCTCTCGAGAATGCAGATGACCCAGGTTCTCACTGCGCCCTGTTTCCTACATCGTTGTATCAGCAGCTTTACCTGGGCTTTTTGGACTCCAGTGTTCTAAAGCGTGTTACGTACACACAGGGGTGCTTCCTGTCAAGATATTTCTACAGAGAAATACATACCCGAACCCAGTTCTAGTCAACCATATGTGGCCGGATAAACGAATGGACCTATGTTGAATATGTATGGAAAGGGGATCACTAGATCACATAATATGGCAATGTGCAAAGTCCCCAGGTAGGGCTAAAAATATAACTAAAGACACCTCGGACACCCTTCTGCCAAGCTCAGACCTAAAAGCCCAAAATTATTCCACTGGCCGAAGATGCCGCCGGCGTACAAGAACTACCGGCCTCCAACTAAAGCGACTGTCCCACTTTCCGGGTCTCACCCCCGTAGAGCGGGATAGTCACTCTGTTTTACGAATAAATGCTCTCCCTCTCTTCATGATGAGATGTTTGTGTCCTGGACGATGAATTTTCGCCTGTGTAACCTGCCTCAGATAAGTCATCATTGTTTTATTCTTTGCCGAGAAGCTATATTTTTAGGACATACTTGAATAAACTATTAACAAGGACATTGAAATAACACCATATATTATTAGATGTTTGGCTATGGACAAAATCTGTTCTGCCTTATGATCTATTTGTGTTCATGGGACTATTCCATTTTGGAAAAGCCGTATGATGGACAGAGATGCCGAGCCACCAAGATCGTCCAAACCCATGATTCAAGAGCAGTGTTCTTTGGTGAGGAGTGAATGTGCTGCACGCGAAGAACCTCCAAACTGGATGCCTCCCTGAATATCGATGTTTTGATAGTGCTGCATTGTCGAGTTAGGGACATGGCAGGCTCGTGTTAAGGAGACCGGTAACTTCAGACATGAACAGGTTTCATCAAGTGTTCTTTTTTTCAAGGAAGGTTATTCACGCAATGAAGAAAAAAATTCCGGTCATGGCGCTGATGGTTCAGGCGTTCAGTTGGGGATGCAAGAGATGGAGGTTAAATTCCCAGTGGAGACACGACTTTTATTTTCCTTATGACTTCATGACGTCATTTGACAGCTATAATGTGCCCGAACGCCGACAGTATGAGCCATTAAAGGCTTTCGCCATAAAATTTGCACCGCCATGTGGTTAGCAACGAGGTGCTTTACACGCACCGTGATCAAACCACGCGAGAATTGAGACCTCAACCTGTTCACGCCGCAGTGTGCTTTGCCTTACCGGTAAAGAACTGTCCCTCGCTCTGTTTTATTATTGCGCAAGCAATACTACGCCAGGTTTCATCCCGTCGCGTAAAACCGGCCGGTAGCCACGTTTGACTTTTATAGCGACCGCAGATGTGGCCCCTCGTCAAGCGGTCGGTTAAACCCGGTCGGTAGCAACGCCGCGCCGCAGAAAAAGAAGAAACATAAAGAGAAACTATGTCGGCTTTGCTTACGCAACCTACCGGGTTTAAATAAAGCTAAACCCCAGCTAAGCTTTATTGTGGTCCATTGTCGCGAGACTTGACAGCATGTTTCCAGCGCAGTGGCGCCCAATGTTGTTTCTTTTTATTGAATGCTTGTTCGTTTACCCGAAATAACCTGGTCCTTTCAAAATAAACTGGAAATGTCACTCGTCGTGTGTGATCATGGCTCGCGGACCCATTATCCAGAAGGCGAGGCCTTCGCAGTGGTAACAGTTCGCATCTATGCCAGTGCAAATTAACACGAACATTGTGTAAGCCTCATTAATACACTGGCATTGGTACATCGGCGCCTAGTCTTCCACAGAAAGTGGGTAACGCACACTTTTCAAGGGTATCTGTTGTAGTATTGAGCAGAAAAAAAAGTTTCCAAAATATGCCACCTTTTTCTAGCGCAATAAGATTTGGAGCACATTCCTATAGGTAAATCATCGTTAAGGGACATGTCAGGAATATCATGCTGTATGTGTACGCCGCGCTAGGCAATGAGTACGTCAATAAGCCTCTTGGATTCAGGAAAAATAGACATGGGCGCAGTAAAGATATTTGAAATTGTTGAATTCAAGTAACAAAAACAGTTCATTAGACGGTTCAGTTTGCAAGAACATAATGACGTTGATATCCCCTCCTTAAGACGTGTGAGCTTGTTATCATCAGCGTAGCATAAAATGTTTTCTTATATATTGGAAGAAGCCACCTTCGTTTCCATTTGGAGGACAATAAAGAACAAACAAGTTGTTTCCAAAACTCACCAACAGCGCTTCATAGCTCTTACAGGAAATACTAAAGACTGGTAATATACTAGTTGAAAAGGAACTCAGATCACTTCAGGCCTATATGCCTTTAGTCCGCCGAAGCTGTTCCAGCTTTGAACAAAAACTGTTGCTGTTGCATATTGTCAACAGTAACGATAACGGCTAATAGCAAAATCAGGCTGCGCTCAATACTTTTGTCTTGGCGACGCTATTTTTAGCCTTCAAATTGCTCTAACAAATGATTTCGCCCAGTTTCAGCGAAGGGCTTAATCAGTGCCAGCTGAACAGCCTCAGAGGACCGCGCTGGTAGTACGAAATTACCTAGGACTCCTCGTCCTTTACAAAATTTTGAACAAAAAAATTGTAGGGCGTGTTTTTGATCCTTAGAGTGCCGCTACCCTAATTCGCCTTTGTAGGTAACGTGAAATTTAGATTTTAGCATCGCGTTTACGTTTCAGTAGTTACATTAGCTTCCTTTTCTGATCCTCCTACCGTCGCTGTTCCTATTACAGATAAAGTCAGCGTGTTTGTTGATTATTTGAGGTTGTTATCTGCGATTTGCCTGAAATGCGTTTTATCTGTCCGCTTTATTGCGTTCATGACAGCCTGCTGACGAGAATCGGTATCCTTCCATATGCAATTTTGAAAAGGAAGTACAACTAACTCCGTGCTTCTTGCTACGAAGCGATGTTTTTTCTTTAGTGCGGAGTTTATACAGAGCGTTAAAGGTTTCCGCCTTGATAGGTGTATATTTATGAAGCCAGATTTGTCATCTGAACGATGCTGTAGGATTCTGCATTCGTCGAACGGCATGCCGCCCTCGATACGCCAAGAGGCACGCCATAGTGGCGAGGCTGGAGAAACGCGTTGACTATCTCACATAAAACATGATAAGTCTCTAGTTTGTATCATGATCCTGCGCTCGTAAATTGTAGAATTATTCACTACTGCACGGCGACATCCAATTACACGCACTAAAACGGCCAGCAAACTTTATGAATTAGAACGCTCACATCCGCGTCCAGGCGTCTGGAGGGAGACCCATTAAAAAACGCGGAATGTTTCTTCAACAAATCCTTAAACAACAAAGGTAAAACTTCTGCTTCCGTCTAATTCTCGCGTCCGTATGTTTTAAAAATCTTCTCACCGGAAAAAATGCATCCGCTCAATGTAACTGCGATGAGATTCATAATGTTGCTAGGGGAGCTGGGTTACCAGCTGTAAGAATATTATTTGGCTTGTTTCTGGTGCGCCACTCACGCCTTAAAGTGAAGCGAGCGTGCGTATTCCTCACAACAGGGCGTATTTATTGGCTTAAATTGTCTCGTGCACGTTTCTTGTTTAGTTTTATGATCTAGGGATTTGTAGAAAACAATTTATGTTCTGCTCTTTATGCAAGCGTAAAACAAATACTTACATAGGTGTCAAGTTGTCACAGGATATAAGGGAAATAAAAGTTAGCTGTAGTGCATTTCGACAAGCTGGAAGACGCTAGTTGTTTTCGCTCGTAATGGATAAGAATAATAACCCTTGGATAGTAGCCCTTCTGGGTTGAAGAACTGACTACCTTTGTTTATTCTTAACAATCAAGCGACATGGAAGGTGATACTTTGCCTTCTATGGGACATGTTGGAGAGCACTGCCATGATGCCAATGATCTATAGTGCAGTCACTTCCATATTTAACGGCTTTCCCGACTCGCAGAGTACGTGAAGCGTCGCGTTTCAATGACCGCCGGATTAAACTTCCTTCAATATTACAAATAAACTTTGCGCTGCGCTTATTCAGGCGTATAGTGTACGTTCGTTCGAAAAGCATGAGTGACAGAATATTTTCCTGTAACAAGGCCGTCTAAGTCAAAACTCAACACGGAAAAAACTGAAGAAAGTTAGTTACTAAGAGGCGATAATTTTACCACTTCACAACTAATCCTTACCATCGACCATATCGCTATAGGGAACAAGCGTGTAAGAAAGATGCAGCCACACGACTAAAGTGCTGTTTTTTGATTATTCATCCTATCTTCTGCACGAGCGAACTGCATCGCTCTAGTCTTCTTTATGGTCACTGCAAAGATAGCGCTATGGCTTATAGGAGTAATAAGTGTTGATTCTTGCTGGAATTTTAAAGGCCCACTGTCCACCCTCCGGTCGAAAATATTTTCTTCCCCGGTGACTGTGAGACTTCGCCCCTAGAACGCAAGGCCGCAAAATGTTTTTGAAAAGAGTAACTAATAACGCAGTTACAGCCACCGCAATCACCCGATTCTGTCATGCTTCTCTCCTTCCGTTCCCTCGCAAAGGTTTTTCACTCTCCTGCCCGAGGTCGTCTAGCCTCCGCAAGACAAATTCCCCTTCCTCCTCCGCGTTTGGCGGGAAGTGGGGCGTGGCACTCCGCGAGCGCGAAAAAAAAAAAAACGGCCGAGGGAGCGCGCGCCGCTGGATTCAGTCTGGCCGCGTGGCGAGGGAAAAGCGCGCAGCGAGCGGTAGACACCCATCCTTCTCCCGTCAGTCAGCGAGACGGACCAATGGACGTCGTTCGCGGTACGTACGTCATTATTGTGGCCCGTCGGGCCAGCGCAGGAAACGGGAAAGCTGGCTTCCCAAAGGAGAGAATGAGAGAGCTTTGAATTGTATTTTCGATGTTTTGCGGCGCGCGTGTCACTATAGCATTTTGCACAGACTATCTCCGGTACCTGATCGAAACACTGGGCTCCTTTGCTTAAAAGGGCCTTCCCTGGACAGTGGCCCTTTAAATATCGCTTTGATGGAAGCCTTTATTGCGTTAGAAATAGCGATCTTAGTCCCACAATAAGTAGATTTTGCATTTGAACCTAGTTAGACCCGTACATTAAAATAAAATGTACAGTCTTTGTTAAAAATATACGGCCAAAAGGGTTCACTGCTAAGCCTTGTACGAAGAAGCAATATTTGAATATATAGATAAGCTAGAGAAGACTGAAGACGACATTGATCACCCACGAGATTTCGAACGCTAGAGATGCAAAATGATTCGCGTTACGGGGCTTAGAAGCAAAACTCTTGGGCCGTATATTTTTGACAAACACTCTACATACATCAACCATTCGAATGTATGGCGGAACGAGCGAATCAGGTTCACTAGCTACGACGAGAGAGCACTAGGCCATCGCTCTAACCGAACGCCCACTGTGTTTAACTGCCACAATACAGCGTTGATCAATTTTATTAATGAATCTGATCAGCTTCCGTTCGTTGGCAATGAACCTACAACACACCGCTGTCCCATTGCCATAAAGATAGGTTTAGGAAACTGGACATTTTTAGCGGGTTACAACCAAAATCGCAATCAACGAAATTGCTTACCTTAAACTTTCTCGAAGCCTAAGCTTGCATCACTAGTTTCAAAATCAAAGCGGGATAAAATGCGACGTGCTGTTCTAGATGATAGCCTGTTTTTAGAACTAGGTAAACTCCAGCAACGTTTCCTTTGCGCGTAAGAAATATTTAATGGTAACAGATAGCTATCCTGCACTGATCATTGTACTACCGTTCTAGACTATTCGTACAAGTCTGTTTCATAATATTATGTGCTTCCTTCTCAAAACGGGGATAGAACAAATGGGCAGGAATACGGTACAAACTGTCGCGCTTGTAGTCACTTCCAGGGATCCAAACAGTGCCTTGTACGCCTTGATGGCACTAGATTGTATGTGGAGACGGTCCGCAGATATCATTTTTAGAAAACAAAAACAATGCTCTGGAAGGTGGAGTGGAAACCATGTTGCTGCTTCAAAAGTATATTATTCGTAATAATAATATTATGCTAAGAATATTAGGTTCGAGCACATACAGTTGTAGACATAAATGCAATTGGTCTGTAGATGGTAATTATTCGTTTATTGGGTGATTTGTGATTAGGAACAATATTACGGATCTTTCAAATTCGGGGCTCAGTTGTAGAGAAAAGTGATTTCAGAACTATTATTTTTCGATAACTTACACATCATTCTTAATACCTCTTCAAAAAAGTGAACATTCTATCCAGCAGGAGGTGATATTTTGGGCACTTATTATCGACTTCATCCATTTCTTTGTTTACTCATCATCACTCTTCATTTCATGGAATCTCATAATGATTTGTGAATCATTATTATCAACGTGCTGTGTGTTCGTTCCTCGGCGCCGTTTTGATTAATTTTCTATAACTGTATTTTACACGGATGCTAGTGGCCGCGGCATTGATGCCGTGCTACTACAATAACAAAGATTTATTCATCGAAAAGGTTTTTGCTTACGCCAGCCGCTCCCTAACTCCGCCTCAGCAGAAATACCCTATCACCGAACAAGAGTTTCTTGCAGTTGTATGGGGTGTTCAAAATTTTTTCCCTTACCTTTAAGGTCGGCATTTCATGGTAGTCCCATACCATCACGCTTTCTGCTGGCTTTCATCCCTGAAAAATTTAACAGGGCAGCTCGGGCGCTGGATTCTTCGACTTCGAGAATTTCAGTTCACAATAACTTGCAAAAACCAGCTAGAAGCACCTCGATTCTGATGCCCTCTCTCATTGCTCCCTTGTATCCCAATCATATGCCACTGCTCTGAATAATTCCTTTTCCAACGTACAAATTATTTGCCTGATCAGGTTATGCATACCGCGTCGATTGCTGCCTTGTACGGCATCTAGAAGATCTGGATTCCACTCAGCAAGCGGGCTCGTACTGCCACACGCTAATCGATCGGCTGAACGATACTTTGCTACCACTGAATTCTCGACTGCGCTGTAAACTTACCGAATTTAAAATACAGAGAGGACTGCTTTATAATAACTAACCCTTTCGGCCCGCCGTTGGTACCCGTTGTTCCCAGTTCTCTTCACCGTCAGACTTTGGACACCTTCCATGGTTATCTCACCACTGGTCACCTTGGCTACCATACGACCTACACAGCATCAGGAGCCGCTTTTTCTGGCCCGGTCTCTCGACGAGTATTGCCGAGTACGTTGCCTCTTGTGTGTCTTGTCAACGCCGTAAATGGTCGCCGTCATCACCAGTGGGCCTATTTCAACCCCTTCCCTGCCCTTTCACACATTTAGAAATTGTAGGCATTGACCTATACAGCCCTCTACCATTGACAGCGGCGGGAAATTGTTGGACAGTAACCGCTGTGGATCACCTCATGCCGAAACCGCAGCCATACCGTCTGGATCCGCTGTGGAGATAGCAAGTTTTTTCCGGCGAGACACTGCGACACCGAGCTCCTCGTGCTCTCCTGTTCGACCGAGGCAAATATTTCCTTAGTGCTATCATGGCCGAAGTTCTTCATGCCGCAAAAATTGTTCACAAACTAATATCCGCCTACCACCCGCAAACGAACGGTCTCACTGGACGTTTCCATCGCACTCTGTCCGATATTCTATCCACGTACATTGAATTTCACCACAGTAACTGGGACTCCTTGCTTCCATTTGCCACCTTCGCACACAACACTGGCGTTCAACGCACGACCCGCTATCTCCATTTTTCCTGGCCTATGGTCAGTCTCTGCATTCTGCCTGGAGGCATCCTTCTCTGAACCTATTTTTTCTGACACACACTCTTATGAACAGTTCCTTCACGCATTGGCCACTGTCGTGAACTTGCCATACTAAAACAGAAGACACCCAGACTGCGCGGAAAAGCAGCTACGACTCTTTTAACCGTGAGGTGTTATTCTTTTCTAGTGAACAAGTCTTGGTCTCGATGGATACACGCACACCAGGCTTTCTGAGGAACTTCTAAGCCGCTTCATCGGTCTGTACAAAATGCTCGAAAAAACTTCCCCGAAAAAAAAACTTCATCCACATCTGTGCTTACTCATTTTGGCCTTTCATTTCATGGTACGCCATCGTCATTTGTGAATCATAATCATCAACGTGCTTTGTGTTCGTTCCTCGACGCCATTGATGGCAGTGCCATTAAAGCTCGGTCTCCAAGCTCACAATATAGATGAGAGATTATGAAATAAAAAAAAGATTATTCCAATATTTTGGGAGCTCAGCTGTAAATGATTAGGTGCAAGGAAAGCATTGTTTTCATTATCACTGGAAAACACTAATATAAAGTACCTACTCTACGCATCTGAGATCGTCTCGGAATCAGAGCAAGACTCATGTTCAATAATAAAGGAATAAGTATTAGGATATGGCGGATAGGCTTCCTCTGATAGTTTTGTGCGATAAACTTTATTAAATATTGAAAAACTGTTGTATTTGAAGTCTGTATTTTGCCTCATGCATGTAATTTTTATGTTTTGCCTAAAAGGTCAACAGTAAATCATCCTTTCTTTTATGGTAACGGAATCGCCAACGAAGTCGAAATATGCCATACATTTTCTCTCTGTTATACCAAAGATATGGACGATTGTGTTTCATGCACTTGCTTAGTGCAAAATTTGATATGCACGCGGATACAATTATGTGATTGTATCCCAATAACAAGTGCAAGCCCAAGAAGGTTACTGGACACCGAAAGATTGTTCAAGCAATACATTCTATACAAAAATACTGTCGTTGTCTGCATTTGAAAAGTGTCAAAAACCTTGTATGCTGAATTTTAGCATACGGAAACATGAACGAAGGCTGTATTATGACAGCACAGATTTACAATTTAACAGAGAACGCTTACACGCATCACAGTTGATGTGACGAAGACAAGATACAGAATGGAGAACTGTAACATCGTGAGTAAAGTGTAAGGTAGTGAAGGCAATCGGTGCATCTCAAAGAGCCTTGTCCTGACCAACTGGTATGGAGCAGCTCCAGTTGATGTGCAGTGCATTGAAATTTCAACAGGCAATAAATTTACGTGCATGATCTTTATGTTGCAGAACATACTAACAGCAAAATTAGAATTGCAGTGGTCGGCGTACAGCCAATGGTGTCACTGATGACTAGAGCCTCCAGTGCGGTGGCGCGGATCAGTGCACCACACCTCCAGCGCCACACAACGCCTTCCATTGTCATGATTACTTGTTTCGACAGGGCTGTTGCTTCTGGGTGCACCAGAACCTGATGTAAGCAAAGGGAAATGTTGGTTTTAAGACCGCCGCGTAACAAACTCCTTGTCAAATTCCACAAACCATCGCACTAAACAAACATAATTACTATTTCTTTCTAAAAAACCCATCTGAAAAAGAAAGGCGTGTCGTAGTCGGTTTCGAACGAAAGGTGCAGTTTTGAAAGAATAAGCAGAGAAATTGGTTTTCGGAGATGTATTTCATTAAACCTAAGATGAAAAAAGGGGAAGGTAACACCACAACAATGGCAAACATTGAGCGTCTTGATATATTTACAGCCATAAAGTTTTTAAAAGTAAGAATGTATGCTGGCCAAGGTTTGCACAAATAGCTAAAAGCAGGTGAAGTTGCAGATGCCACCAAGATTACTGCTTGGTGGCTATGTGGGCAGTTTCGTATACGTCTGGCGGAGCAGAGCGAAATACATTCATGAGAATTAGCACATGTGTCGTCCTGTGGCTCGTATTCTATTCACTTATTTAACTAATTCTGCTCATGAACTATACAGGGGCATGAACATATCTGTCGCATATAAAGAGTAAAATCGCATATAAAGGTCCAATTAATGATCAGAAAGTGACTTGTGTACAAAAAGAGGGAACACACTGACTTCTCTTTCGCGCCCCCTCTTGTGAGCAGCTGTACCTTCTCAGGCTATCGAAAGGCGCTCTCGGAAATGCGCTGCTCTATTCATCTCCTTTTCGTTTGTTCGTCTCCTTGCGCCCTTTCATTGGGTAGGACAAAAACCGTACGACTTCCCGATTCGCGGATGCCGAATACAGCACTTCGGTCGAGTGACCATTGCATCGAATCAAACACAGCTTGTTGCTGCCTCTAAAAATGTAGCTCAATTATCGACCATTTGATGTTTCTACAGTGAATTGCTCCAGCCGAGCAGTACTAGGCTCGTGCACACAAGTAGGCGCCCTCACTAAGTTATTTTGTAGGTGTTTGTTTAATGTAGATTGTTCTTGAGCTAGCGCAACGGATCTATCTGCTCTGAAGCTGACAAGGACACAAATAACGCTTACTTAGATGTAAGAATTGATGGCGGTAACACTCAGTGAAGCCTGGATATTTGTCGTGCAAGCTACCACATGGATGGTTCACGAAGTCCAACTCGAACGTTCTCATCGCCGCTGGACTAAATGCAAACTGTACTGTGTGATTGGCGACAGGTGATTCTTGGTGGCGAATTCAGAATCTTCTTGCTCCATTTGTCCAGCGTCTTCTTCTTGTCCATCTTCTCTCAACCCTTCTTTCCTTCTGTGGCTCGGAATAGCTAGTTACCGGGGTTACGGCTCGTACTCAATAGTGACTAACCGACGCTTACCCGATATGGGCTGCTGGCTGCCTATAGTCGAGCTTTGGCTACAATAAATCGCACATTTGTAAGCGTGCATAGAATTTCTTTGGTTGTGCTCGTGTTACGTTCTGTCCGTACTGTCAGATTTTAGAAGGAGCAGATGGAAAGCAAGAAAATCTAGGACAGAATTAAAGAATAAAAGGTGGTAGGTATGACTTCTGGCGAGTGATTTCTGGTCTACAATTAAGTGCCAACATTGGGTGCAAATCACCAATATTAGATGGCCTGGGACAGTACTTCTACACTAGCAGAAGCAATTCCTCAGCATTTTCGTCAATTGTTACGCGAGTGAATCAATAAACGCTGTTAGGTTCCTAATCGCTCTCTCAGTGGTGACTTATGCATGCCACACACCTCCTTATGTGCGCTCAGTACGCGAGTGTGGCAAATCTGAGAACTAGTCACGCATATTGTGCCAGCGGTCGTCTCATATTTCTGGCTGTTTTGTAGCGTCTCTCCACGAACTGCAATGCGTGCCTTTCACGATCAGTGCATGAAATTAAGCCACGTATGTTAAGGCTGCAGTGCTGTTTGGCACCATGCCTCATGGTGTACTTGAGACAATAGGTGCGCGTTATGGGCGGAGCCCTCCCAGACGGCCACTGGCGTACGACGGACGATGGAACTCGGCCATAACTCGGCAGCTGAGTTCAGACGTCCGCCGAAGTTCCGCCGTACGAACAAAATCAGTTGGTCGAATCCGTAAGCCGAGCAGACAGGCGCCGTACGCCCGCCACTGGACTCGCTTTTTACACAGGTATGATATATTTTGCAGTCCTCGTGCTCGTCTGAACTGCGTATAAATGAGTAATGCATTCGAATCTGCATATGATGCCGGAGCGAATCGAAGCGATAGAAACCTTTCCATTAAACACTTTCTTTACTTTGCGCGTGTTTAATCGTTGAATTCTTTTCTCAAAATTTTTTGACGAAAAACGCCATGACCGTAAAATATTTTTATAATCGTGATGTTTCAGTGAAACTTCAATTGATTCCAAAAAAGGCAGTGCAAAAGATTGTACCAACTACCGCACCCGCGCTTATTTCGCATGCTAGCAAGGTGATGTTGAAAATCCTCCAAGGTAGGCTACAGCAGTATGTGGATCGGGAGCTTCCGGACGTGCAAGCTGGGTTTCGCAAGGGCGGAGGAACTAGAGACCAAATTGCCAACCTTCGTTGGATCATGGAAAAAGCAAGAGAGTTCCAGAAACCCATCTACTTCTGCTTTATTGATTATGCGAAAGCGTTTGACTGCGTAGATCACAGCAGATTGTGGCAAGCTCTCCAAGAGATGGGAGTTTCAATTCACCTCGTCTGTCTCCTCAGGAACCTGTATGAAGGACACGAGGCCACAGTCAGAACTGGGCATGATCTTACTGATTGGTTTCCGATTGAGAAAGGAGTGAGGCAAGGCTGCATACTGTCGCCCTGCCTATTTAACCTATATGCAGAGTGCATCATGAGGAAGGCCGGTCTGGACGAGTCTTCAGCTAGAGTGAAGATTGCTGGAAAACGTATCAACAACCTTAGATATGCGGATGATACCACTTTAATGGCAGAAAGTGAAGAGGAACACAAGATACTTCTGATGCGCGTACAAGAAGAGAGTAAGAAGTTTGGGCTTAAACTAAACATTAAAAAGACAAAGATCATGGCGTCTTGCCCTATCAAGTCGTGGAGCCTCAATGGACAAGAAGTGGAAGCTGTGACAGATTTTCTCTTCTTGGGCTCCAAGATTACCTCTGAAGGAGACTAGAGCCATGAAATTAGGAGACGCCTGCTTCTGGGAAAGAGAGCAATGGTTAGACTTGACCGCCTAGTAAAGAGCAGAGACATTAGTCTGCCAACCAAGATCCGTGTAACTCGTGCTATGGTCTTTCCAGTTTTGATGTATGGATGCGAGAGTTGGACTGTGAAAAAAGCTGACCGCCGAAGAATTGACGCATTTGAATTGTGGTGCTGGCGAAGACTCTTGAGAGTTCCTTGGACTGCCAGAAGATCAAATAAGTCGATATTGTCGACGATAAACCCTGACTGCTCATTGGAGGGTCAAATTCTAAAGTTAAAGCTCAGCTACTTTGGTCATCTGATGAGAAGAGAGGAGTCGCTGGACAAATATTTGATGTTGGGAAAGGTTGAGGGTCGCCGGAGAAGGGGTAGGCAGCGAACGCGATGGTTAGATGGCATCCTCGAGGCACTGCAGATAAAGTTATGTGATGTTAGAAAGATAGTGAGAGACCGGAAAGCGTGGCGTGATATGGTCCATAGGATCACGAAAAGTCGGACACGACTGAACGACTGAACTGAACTGAGAAGACGCAGCAACCAGCAAGCTCACAAGGAACGAAACTGAGTCTGCCCTCAAAAATCTGAAATGAGCCAATCTAACCCACCCGACAAATTTTGTCATGGAGGATCATGGAGGAAGGAAACAACTTAGGCGAGGCCCTTGCCATTCCCAAAGCACTGGAGAAAGTATGGCGGAAGTGACGTCAAAATTTATGGTTGGCCAAGTCGGACCATCAGCAACGGCGACGCTGCTGCTATGAAAACTCGGACCACTAGCAACAGCGTTGCTAAGGGCCCTAGGTATGTGAGCGTCGCGGAGAAATAAAATGCGGGGGTAAAGAAGGAGGAGAGACGTTGCAGCGTCAGGTCGCTGCGCGGCCGCGCCGGCTTCAAAAAAATAACGTCAGGGCCTCTGCTAAGGTCTTTCCTTCCTCCATGTGGAGGATGATATCAGGCATGGAGAAAGGAAAAAATTGAGGAGAGGCGGTGGTGTCACTTTTTGCGATGCCGGCCCGCGACCGGAAAATGCTGTGGCGCCACTTACGCACGTCGCAGCTTTTCCCCTCGCACTCCTCTCTGTGCCCTTCCCTGCCTGAGCGCTTCTCCGCGCCATTCGACGTCGACAACCATGCTGCTCCATAGCAACGCTGACGCTGTTGCTATATGCCCCATATCTAGGCTAAACAAAAACACGTTACTTCCGGCACGTTTTTCGCAATGCATCTAGGATATATGGGGCCTCTCAGTTTTTCCTTCCTCCATGCTACCAGGCTTCTGTGTTCTGCATTTTCTGGGCAGTTACAAATTAATGCGGCTGTTATGCACTCCTAGCATTGTTTTTGTTCTGGCTTATTGCGGCTGACACACTTAGTTCACTTAGTTCGAGAGGAACTTTTCGATGCACCGAAATTTTGTAGGCGGTGTTACTTAAACATGGGCATTCGGGTGAGGTGGCGGTAAGGAAACAGCTCTGTACAGAAGCCGAAGGATCGAATGTTTTAGGCGAGACTCAAAGGATAGCTCCGGCGCCGGCTAACTAAAGCGCACCGCCATGTCTACGGGCCAAGACATTGCTGGGCCCCGCGTCAATAAGCCGCGCAACTTCTCTGTCTCTGACAGAAGAGGGTCTGCCTGATCTTTAAATCGGGAGTTAATATCTAAACCATGCGCAACGCGCAGAGGTGTAAAAATTAAAGCACACAACGTTTGAACTGGCGCTTATTGTGCGACATGCCTACACTTATAGAAACGTCGCGAGGTTTCTTTTTTTTTTATGGGCAGCCGCTGATGTTGCTCTGTTGCGCTTTCCGAATACTAGTTTATATAAGGAATGGCTGTATGCACTGTGAAGCAGCTGCTAAAAAACTGCAGGTTTAGTGCTCTCCTTCAGCTTTGGCAAACCAAAACAGCACATTAGAAAAGTTGGTTATGCATGTGTGACCGAGCAGCGCCGAACAACCGGAAAAGAAGTAAATGAGAGACAAAAAAAACACGGCTTGTCTTTTCCTTGACCCGTTGTTCTGCGCTGTTCTGACACGCGTTTTTCATGCCGCCGCCGCGAAACAAGCTGTGAGCTATGGTGAGTGCAACGCCTTTTATTCAAAATCGGCATACTGGCAGGTCATGCAAGCCATAGGCTCCAAAAAAAAATTGTGCTAAGCAAAAGTAAGGTGAAAAAAAATTGTTATTGCTGTGTCTTTAGAGACATTCAGAGGCTCCTCAGAACTTCACTGTATTATTGAAAGTGAGATAATGCCAAAGCTAGTGTGCTGCAGCAACTTTAGTGCATGATACTTATGTTACGCACTCGTAGCTTTTATCATGCTCTTAGATTATAATATAGAAGTATTTTAAATCCATGCTTGTTAATACAGTGATAGCCATAAATTGAATCTATGGCATCATGCCCACATGCAAGGCTCCTGATAGCCGCTGGACACATGCTATGGGCTACAACAGGAAGCTTTACCTGGTCACCTTACAACCAATTGTGCAATTGATACTTCTGGGCTGTGAAATATTTTCAGTTTTGTTTCTATATGGCACAGCTGTTCTTATTGAAGGCTAACATTTGGCTTGCTACACTAAAAATCTGTACCTAGTCATCCTAAAAACAGCTGCGCTGTTGGTGATTTAGTGTGTTAGTGTTCTGCTTCTGTATGGCAACGCTCTTCTGATTGAAGACTAACATGTGGCTTCATTAAATTGTTTCAGTTGCCATGAGCAGTAGCCGATTTCGTAGGCCAACATGAAGCAGCACTTGGGGCAAGCGGGCAAAAGTTCCGGCGGCTAAACTGTCATTCAGGGTGAAAACAACAGCAATTGCAATCCCTTTGAATTCTGATTTCTTTGGTATGGCTAAAAGTGAGCATTGAATCCTTATCTGTATTATTATTATTGAATATTGTCATGCTTAAGCTTTTTGAGAATCATAAAATTAATAACACACGGACTTTCCTTGAACCGCAATGTTTCTAGCTTGCACACATGTAGGATGTAGCACTGCTTAAACAATCCTTATACAGCAAATTCTTTTCACATTGTCCACCATGTTACTTCTTGGCTTTGTCCCTTGAAGGTATTTTAAGTTTACATAGTCGCCCACTCTTAGCTTGAATGTGTGAATATATGTGGCATGCGTTTTGCGAAATGCCACTGCATCCGTCGCAGCCGTGCATCAATTCTAATTGTCCTGTCCTTAGAGGGACTGGCAGTTGCAGCTTCACGTCATCTGCCTTTTTGCTCCGGCGTGCAGGTGCGCATCGAGGCAAACTGCCTAATGCATAGAGGGGCCAGGGGCTGCTATGCCACGTCATTTGCCTCTTCGCTCCGATGTGCTGACGCACATCGAGGCAAAGTTGTTTATCCGTAGGAGAACCAGGAGCTGCTGTGTCACGTCTGTCTGTTTGTTACCGTGTGCAGGTGCGCATCAAGGGAAAATGGCTTATGTGTAGAGGGACAAGACGCTGCTGCTTAATAGCATTTGCCTTTTTACTGCGGTGCACAGCCGTGCATCGAGTCTAAGTGGCTTGTGCATGAAGGGCCCAGGAGCTGCAGCTTCACATTGTCTGCCTCTTCTCTCCGGTCCGCAGATGCGTGAAAAAGTGGCCTATGTGTAGAGGGACTAGGAGCTGCAGCTGTGTGACATCTGTATGTTTGCTATAGTGCGAAGCCGCATATTGAAGCACAATGGCTCATGTGTAAAGGTACCATGAGCTGCTGCTTCGTGTCGCCTGCCTCTTTACTACGGTGCGCCGACACGCATTGAGGCAAAGTGACTTGTATGTAAAGGGACCAGGAGTTGCTGCTTCAGGTCTGCTATGGTGCACAGCCGCATTTATAGAGAAAGTGGGTTATGCGCAGAGGGACTACAGGCTGCTACTTCACGCTGTCTGCCTCTTCGCTACGGTGTGCGGCTGCAATTGAGGTAGTGGCATCTCGAAACGAGCGTGCCACGTAGTCGCGTGTACAACATCAGAGCGGGCGACTGTGTACATGCTACAGTTCTCTTATTCATAGCATGAAGCTAGGACAAGTTTATAAATTATAGCGCACCTCGTGTGTGGCCAGCAAAAAAAAACCCACTCCAGAAAATTAGTTGCATTCAATGTCATATTTATCCTTATTCATATACATGCAACTGACAAGCCAGATTCTTTATGCTCATAATTGCCCAAACATAATCAAGGGTGCGTCCGTAATAGTCTAGCTTTCGCTTTCTCTTCAGACTTGAGTACGGTGTGTGTTCGATTACTGTAGGTGGTTCAGGCATAAACATTGAGATATTGATCTTGCAAAAAATATGGTTTTGTAGTTTAAAGAGAAAATGATACTTATAACCGAAACCTTATCCCATTATATTAGTGCTGCTAGTCACTGAATTATTAGTTTACTCTGCATTGTTTCTGTCTAGTTGATGTGCAGAGACGTCCACATACTTATGACTTGGTGGGGTAGACTGCACTTAGAAACATGGTAGCGTTATCTGATGTGTTGTTTTCATTCATGTAATGATTTTCATTTCTATTTAACCGTTTGTTATATGCATTTCTGAAGACGGTGAGCTCTTTCGTCTAATCCTGACACAAAGCAGCAAAGGAGTCCCAAATCTTCAACAAAACTGTGTGATACCTTTAATACTAACTGATGCTTGATAGCACAAAATCATGTAGTACTATTTGTTGAAATAGCTTTATTCCCCCGCCCCCTTTTTTCATTCTAATGAGGCCCAGCAGACACTATTTAATTTGTAATGCCCTAGGCCCTGATCAAAGGCACTACTCCAATGTCAATACCATATTTATAGCATGGCTATGGCACAGCACTCATGTCTTTTGTATACTTATTACCAATATCTTACCCAAGTGGTGGCTCATGCTATGGGGGCAAAAGTCTCCGGACTTCTGGAGATTTCGAACTAGAATCGCAACGTAAGCGAATTCTCACCTTTTTTCTCTAGCACACAGACAAAGAACTAATGTTCAACTTTCACATCGACAAGTAGGATCCGAGATTCCTGGTCAGTGCGAACGTTATACGCGTTGACTGCAGTCTGTGTGGTCCAAACATGTTTGTCCCTAATTTTACATAGGGGCAAATTATGGGCCATCCTTGGACAGGGACAGTTCGTTCGGCCCCCACTACTCTCTCCCTAAATCAGGTACAGCGTTTCTTGTGAACAGCTGGCAGCATATATGCAGACTATAATTTGTTTTTGTAATTCATGCTGCATACTGTCGGTAATACATCAGGAGCTTATTTTTGTCGGTGTTCTCTGTGTTTTGTGTAACTTTAAGCTTTTCTACTGTAATCTCAAATTAAGAAGTCAGGGTAAACAAGTAACTTTGCTTTTAATTCTTGTAGAGCAATAAAACTACACAATCCCTGCTGTTGGCCATGCTTCCACATTGGGATTCAGCCACATGGTAAATATCAATATTTATTCTGGTGCTGCAGCTTGCATATTATCTTTTACACTAACATAAGTAACCTCCTCACAGCTGCTTTAAGGAGACTTTCTAGAGGCTTTCGCTAGCCTACATGTTGATGTTGATATACTCCTGACACGGCCCGGGAATGTCTTCAGGAAGGGTACAAGGAAACCGACAAAACATTGTGCAGTTTACAGATTGAAAACGCGACAATTTTAAATGATGTTAATTTTATTCACTTTTTTTTCAAAGCTGGAACAATGAATTTAGATATTTGCCTGTTAAGGCACTTGAAATGCAGGTTTCTGCCAACAATGCATACTTGTGTAATAGTACAATGCTGTGGCTGTGCTTTATGTTAATATACAGCATTCTTTATGCTTAGTTCCTCTGCATGTGCACTCGTTTTGGGCATTGCTGAGTGCGCATAGCAGAAAACATTTATAACATGCTTTTTTTTGGTGGGACTGATATGTTGAAAGAGACATAAAAGATTAAAATGCTGAATGCCAGGTTCTGGAGAAACTATGTTTGTATCTTTTGGTATTGTGGAATGGGGTTTTGCCGCAGTTATGGCCTTTGTATATGGTTATGACCATTCTTAATGGCTAAGCACACGTACAGTGCCATCTGGAAAAAGTAATTGAGGGAAACTGGCAGTTATCCTTAGATATATCTAATCAAAATTGAGCAGAGATAACTTCAATTTCATTTTCATTTTTTTTCAGGAAGAGCCCAACCTGCTTTGTGCAACTTCGAGCTGCAAGAACAGCAACAGGTTATTGAGCGAGTGCGCATGATAGTAGCGGCTTCCGATATTCCGGGCTGAGGAGGCGACCAGCAGAGGATTCGATCATCGCCTAACCAGTTCCCAAATATTAGGTTTCAATATATACCTTTTTCTCCTCTACCTCCTCAAGGGACGAGCTGTCTCGGCCAAGAATATTTTTAAAAAATTATTCAAGAAGATTCTAATTATTCCACTTGGCCTGCATTTTACCATGCCATTCCATCTATTTTGCATGCAGCTTTAACATAGATATTTTTTAGTGTAAACTATGCAACTTTTGCAATAAAGCCCAACAAGAATCCAAAATGATGTTTTTACAACCACACATGCTGATATGCTTATGCACTTCGTGTAATCAGGGATGGTGCGTTTGTGTACAGCTCAGCGAGCATATGTGCCTCTAGGATGGAATTTTTATTTGCACACTGCTGTTTAGTACTTTGTTGTTTTAAATTAAAGCAGACAATAGGAAACTTGAACATTTGTTGCTTATTCTGTTGTCTGCGTTACTCTCACGAGAAAGCCACTGAGCACTAGTATGTGACTGAAATTTTCATGGCACATGCTTGCTGAGCTTTACACGAATGTTATTGCAAAGTTTTTGCATCGACAGCGGGCCCTGCGAGCAAGTTTTGAGAAACGTCCGAGTGTCGATCTCCGGCTGTCCGTCGAACGTCTGTGGGACGCGATCCACATTGACAAACGATAGTCCGACGGATGTACGCTGTAGTACGTCGAACATAACCGGATTTTCGTCGGACGTCTGTCGGTCGTTTGTCGGACGTTGTGGCCGTCTGGGCTGGCAATAGCTGCTCAACTGCCACGACATCAGACTCTTTTTGAACACTGCTAGCAGTTTCCAGAACATGTTAAAAAACTTATCGGGGGGCAAGTGTCTGCTTCAACGCAGTAATGCTAAAGCTTTGCGAGGTTCATCACGCTGATTGGTGAATTTGCCCGACCCTATGCTAGCGATCTTCGGCAAGACTCGGCCAAAAGGCTTATGTTTAAGGCGCATTTTTCTGGGTTAAATGAACGAAGGGCTCGGATGGAACTTGATGAAGCCTGCGATATTCACTGCACAGCACGAAGGAGGTTTGTCGTTTTCATCTAGGTATGATCGACTGACAGGATAGTGTAAATGCTCGTCTGTAGGTCATCCATGTGCAAGAATATATCAGTATTTAAATGTAACAGCATGACAAATAAAAAAAGGTGATTGTGTGGTGCTCTCGAGTCTGGGCTATCGAAGTTGACATATTTGTTTTGGAGCGGGTTGTGAACACAGTTTTGGCAATCTTTTTCTCGGTTGATTATTCATTAGAAAGCACTCTGCCTACAATCCTGTCCGTGCCACTAGATCATGAGTACAGAAATGATTTCGCAATAAAAACGAAAGGCACACTCACATGTCGCAAACAGAACGCCTCATCATGTGCAGATTGGGGCACTGGGTGCTTGCGTTATCAGGTAAGCACGGTCTTTTGATATGATTTTATCGGAAAAAACACCCTTCAGCCAAACAAGCCCGCAACCCGTTCAAGCGCTTTCAGTTATTTACGGGTTGCTATGGCTCCATATTTTGACAGATATACCCAGGTGAAGCTCTTTTACTTTACATTCACTACATTTTACCTCCGTCATCTTGATTTCGCCGTCATAGTGTATGTAACATCGTAAAGCCAGACCGGAACTTTCCGATGCCTTCTGATGTAACATCAAATTGTGTATTCAGCCCTGAAACAATAGTTTCTAGCTGGATTATGGTACTTGCTGACAGGCGTGATTTCATGACTAATGTTGTTGCCATTGTCATTTTAAAAATAGCCATTACTTGTTAAGAGAAAGGAGGTTGTGATTCACATTACGCACCACTGTACTGTCTTGCTGACGTTTTCCCTCAACTACAAATCCGAAAGCACTTCGATTTTGCTGAGATTCCTGGGTTTGTATTTTCTCTTTGTGTTTTTCGTTTTCTGCCATGAAATCCTAGTCATCAGATACTTCCTAGCCTTTGTCGCGATAAGCACCCCACGCGTTTACATATTCAGAAAGAATTACAGGTTGCCATTATGCCTCGGAAAATATACATACCCCAATAGCACAGCAGACAGACTCTGTTTCAGGGAGTTCCAGCGCCGCCCCGAAGTCGATGCCATTTTTCATAAAACTCCCTAAAGCACGATTATCAGTAGAGCGCGCGTCTTATACGCGAATAATCTATAGGTTGAATTCATTGTCAGAAATTGGCTCGTATTACTAACTATGAATAACAAATATCACAGACGGCTCACTTCATTAACAAAGAATTGAAATACCACACTTATCAAACTAATGGTTAGTGCGATCAAAACTTTTTTATTTTATTTCAATATATTTCAAGCATCTTTCTTGCTATTCCACTGACAGTCACTTAAACAAAAAAATTATGAATATTGCCCCTGTGAGCACCCCACATTAGCTATAAAAACAATATCAAACTTTAAGCGAGATTTGTTCATGTTCTTACTAAGTTCTGAAGAAATTTGTCCTAATATTGTTGCGGAGGAGGAAGAAAAAGCGGGAAGTAGCGTGGTTAAGAGCGCTCGCGATATGGCAGCCGACATACACTAAAATCTTTTCTTCATCATTGGTAACCATCTCTATGTCGTTGACTTGCTTCCAAATATCAATATTTTACCCACACAACGAACAAAGCGTAGAACAGTCGGCAGGGATGCACTCCAAGTATCCTATTAGTCTGCTAACTTGGCCCATGAAACTCGGCTGACTTAAATCAGCGAAAAAAGGCGCCTTGCTCATTTCAGTAGCGCATAGGGTGTGAGGCTGACAAGCCGTGTGATATTATGTTGTTCCTCCGAGACCGACTATCAAAATCATAATTTTTTTTCAACTAGCGCAATGCATAATATACTTAATATGTATAACAGATTATGAATGCAGCTTACGAGTATCGCTGAAGAAAGTATATAACAGAATTGCTTCTTCCGTGCTCATCTGTGGGGCTGAAACATGGAGGGTAATGAAGGGCGTTCTACTCAAGATCAGGAAAACGCAGGGAGGTACGGAACGGAACTAAGTACATGTAATGTTAAGATATTGGAAGCGTGCCGAGTGGGCCAAGGAAATAACTCTAGTTAATGACATTCCAGTGGATATCAAGATGAAGACATGGGTATGGGCAGGGCATGTAGGGAAACGGTGTGATGACCGGTGGTAGTTAAGGGTAGCAAAGTGGATTACAAGGGGTGGAAAGTGCAACATGCGTTGACAGGAAGTTAGGTAGGGGATGAGGTTAAGAAATTCGAGGGGACCCCGTCGTTCCACCTAGCACAGTAATGGGCTAATAATGTGGGAAGGCTATAAAAGATGCATTCGCCCTGCAGTGAGTATAGTCCGACTGATGTTGTTGTTGATGATGAAAATAATAATAATAATAATAATAATAATAATATTAATAATAATAATAATAATAATAATAATAATAATAAAATCAATATACTTTACTGCAGAAAAAGAATTGCCCACAATTACGTTATTCTCTAATGCGAAATTTGAGCGCAGCTCATCAGCTGTTTCACCTTTTCGATAAATTGAGGCAAAGATTTCGAGCAAGACACGTATGTACAATTAGAGACAACTTTGTTTTTAGTTTTTCACACGTATTCTTTCGAAAAACACTCCACTAACCGTTCTGCGCTGTCATGAAAGAAGCTTTGTGGTAGGAGAAATGAAGAGAGCAAGTGAGGTATGGGGAGGTTGCGGGAGGCAGCGCGTGGGTGCATAGGAACGTTGTGCGACGAACCGATAGCAGCGACCGACTGATGCCGCTGACGCCGCTACCGCTAGCGAGTGAAGCGAGTGAGAGCGGTATGCACGCACCGTGATCCGCTGATAGCGAGCCGTGGCATTTCGGCAACCGCAGAGCACCCTCGCCGCCACGCATGAAGAGGGGGGGGGGGGCGCTCCTCCTCTTTCTGCATGACGGCGGCGGTGTTTTACGCAGCATGTCGTCTTGACTCGCTAGTGGCGTCAGCGGCATCAGGTCGCTGCTAGCGCTGCCTCCGGCGATCCCCCCTCTCCCCCTCCTTTCCTCGTGTTCTCCGGTTGCTGCACGCGCTCCTGCCCCCATCGTTCGCCGCTGAGTGTACCCCCCCCCCTTCTTCCTGCGAGGCTCCGGTTGCCGAAGCACCTGCTCGAACTGAGAGGCTGAAAGGGGGCGGAACTGGTCACGAGGCCGACGACGCCGGCGCCGCCGCGAAACCCAGGAACGGGCGCCAAAGAGCTGCGGTCAAAAAGTTTTTAATTCTTCATAAGAAGAGTAACGTCTTCCGCGGCATCACAAGATGCCTCTAGTTTCCTCAAATGATCATCAGTGGAGGCCTGCTAGTAGTAAGGTCGGTGAGTTTTATTGCGTAAGCAATACTGCGCCAGGTTGCGAGCCGTCGCGTATCCCAGGCGGACGCCACGCTTGACCTTGAGCCGCAGCTGCGTCGACACCTGAACCGCGCCACAAGGGAACGGAGGAAGGGAGGAGTGTTAGCATTACAACGAAAGGTGCCGCACCGCTCACACCCGCCCTCACGCACATCGCATTTTTGGCGTTCCCCGGATCGCACTCTCTCGCCGCATGCGATGCGAGCAAGGCCCAATGTTGCATGCGCGCGTCGAAATCCAGGCACGTCTGCTATAGCGGTGGTCGGGATGCACCAATCAGGGTCCATGGGGCGGACGGCCGCCGCCCAGGGTAAGGAACTGCGCAGTAATAAAAAAAAAGACGATCGCTAAGAGGAGTGAAAGTGGAAAGAAAGAAATGGGAGTTCGCGTCGGGGTAAATCAGTTGCTATGCAGTTTTGCAAAGACAAGCATCGGCGATGCGCCGAAGACAGAAAACGCCAACGGGCTCAAGAGACTGCTGAACAACGTGAACAACGACTAGCAAAACGGCGAGCGTAAGACGCTGCTAGACAAAGAACATTAGCCATTCATTGTGCATCGTGTCTTTAATCGTGGCTAAACACGTCAAGCTACGCCCGCAGCTACACTACATGCCGAACCATAAGCGCAACCTTTGCAGTATTGCTTGCGCAACTTACCAGGTTTAACCACAGCTTAACTAGTGCCAATTTTTTTACTAATCCGGGTTGTACCAGGCAGTAATTTTCATAGCCGTTTCTCCTGCCTTAAATCTTCATCGAGGTCTGGGGAAGGTTTATGTTTGGCCCTCAATATCTTCACAGGGAAGCACCCAAATTGTACCAGGCAGTAATTTGCATAACGGTTTCTCCTGCCTTCATTATTCATCTAATTTTGGGGAAGGTTCATGTTTGGCCTCAATATCTTCACAGAGAAGCAGCCAAGTTTTTGCAATATATACTAGCCGATTACTGTCGTTTTTCAGCAAGTCCTACTAACCAAGTGTGGTCTGGTAACAGCTTTCGGTAGGATTTGCAGTTGCAAAATTTACGCACCCTAAAATGAAGCAGACATTTATTGGCTCTTATTGGTCATGCTGCCGCAGACAAATAAAAGCACTTCACGTAGGGCTGTGGCCTTTTATCACAGTGTTGGCGATATGTGTTGGTGTGGCCTGGGCTATACTGTGTAACTCACGTAATCGTACACCAGTCGACGAATGTTGTTCTTCACATGGCAACATGTTGCAGTAATCCAGTGATGGCAATAATTTGACGGCAGTACAGGTATCACCAATCATCGAGCACAGCGTAGTTGATGGCCGCTGAAACAAATATGTATGATTTTCATAGGACCGGTATTCGGGAAGGTCTGTAAAACTAAGCAGAAAAGCCTTAGACAGTTGGTTATGTTCTGCGAGATAACTAGAAAAATGTGATCGAGTCGAAACCTCTGTCTACTATTGGGCATTCTCTCGTGCTTGCTAACTAAGATTGCCGACACAAATGATGAGCTTCTACTGGGAAACGTTTAATTGAATGTGGACCCGAAACAAAGCTACCAGATGCAAGCATCGCACTTGCGTTACATGCTTAGTGACAGCTTACATCAAATATGTATACTCAATATGCTTAACACGGTAATAACCAAAGGTGACCTTGTCAGCCATTGTCCTTGGCGGTCACATTAAATGTATTTGTCAAGAGTGTTGTGTGTCCTGTATGGTGGAGACTATGCTTGTAGACCCAGATGCCGCACCACTGGTTCGAACCGAGCATATGGTTGTGGACAGCGACACACCACAGAACAGCCCAAATATAAACGATCTATTGTCCATTTGCAGTACAGTGGACCCTTCCTCGTATGCACGCACAGCCGGAAGCGTGCACATGGCTCGGGCAGTATGTCACCGGCGGCTCTCGCAGTCCTCTCTGGCTTCTGCTTCCGTTCTCCTGCGCTGCTCGGCTTCGACTGCGAACGCTGACACCGCGAAGTCGAGAGCTGGGCCGCCCGCGGGGCAACACGCGCGGTCCTGCCGTCGCCCTCTCCGCAGTACGCGTAATGAAGAGAAGGCCCACCGTCAATACCAGAAGGAAGGGAAGTGTGTGTGTGCGGCCAGAGGGGGGGGGGGGGGTCACCGCTCTTTGCGGTCACATGAACAAAGGCTTCCCCACAAATAGGTGGTCACAAGTTACAGAGGGATGTAATATAATGACCCAAGAGAGTTAAACAGCTGGTGTGGATTGTTTCCAGCAGAAACTTTCTGTACCAAACTGAGCTGTCTTCATAGCATAAATCAAAAGTGTTAGTTGATGTTCAGAGCGTTTTATAAAAGTGACATGTAGCGGCGGGTTGATACTGCTAGTTCTGCTGACATTGGCCTAAGTGGTAGTGGCCAGAATCCGCGGTGCGGTAAACACAAGGGCTAGGGATTCAATACTGTGCTGATTCTAAAGGATATCAATATGTTTGTCATGACGCTTGGCGGAGTGTTTACCGCCGTTTGAAGAACATTCTAAACCTCTGAGGGCGAATTAGGGTTAGAGCATAATACGAATGCACGATTTGAACTTGTGAACAAGTCGTGATCAAACTGTTCTGAATGAAATAAAAGAGCTTTAGATTAAGAAGGAATTTTTTAGTGCGACAAACATGCACACATAAGAAAACAAGGACCAAAGACAGCCCTACTACATCTATGTTTATTACTTTATTGCACACGAAAGGTCGACAGTATACCAATGAACACAAACTTGCACTCCGAAGCACAGAAGTTAACCCATCGCCCCCCCCCCCCCCTCCACAGCCCCAGATGTGTGACTAAAACCCACCCCATTTCTTGTATAATACGCTTCACGGACTTCGCGTTGCTACGGCTTCTGTTCAGAATCAGCATCTCGTTTAGCCGCGGCACACTCATCCGCTCCCCCGATCGCAGTCCACGGCAAGACGATCCTGTCTGTCGGCGCTCAGTGAGTGCAGGTGTTTGGGCCGTACACCGCTATTTTATTCCAACTCAAAGCGGCTTTAGTGAACGCTATTTCGGAAAAATTGAGTTCGCCCCCATCTTATACCCAAGAGACAAGGAGTGCCTTACGTTTTGGACTTGTACCTTTAGACGCCCCAAGCTAACGGCGGGACCATGACTTGATAGCGCCTTTTATAAAACTGTATTAAGTTTATATGCTGCCTCTTCCCCTCTTTACTTGATATTTCATCGTGTGAGGTGTATTTGAGTATGGAGTAGTATTAGTAAACATGCCGAAAATCCAGGGGCTTTTTTTAGGGTGAGCACAATTATTCCACTCACCATGTATCCGTACTGTACACTTGCATCGGCGAAGCCACCGTAGGCCACTTTCTGTCGTCGACTTTTCATTGACACTTTATTTCCTGCCTTTAAATGTTTTTCTGCAATAAAGTTAAAGAATATTTTCAGTAAATAATGCTACGGTTTCGTCTTTGCGACCGAAAACCTTCATGAGACCACTTGACATCGATGAGTTGCTTGGAATAGCAGAGTTAGAAGCGAGCTGGTCATTAGGGAACCCTAGTATCCCCATCCAGATACTCAAGTTCTCAGTCATGTAGGCATGCTCGTACAGCTTCCCGGAAGTAGGGCTTTGAATCTATGCCACGTAGTATTGCAGACTATGCGAGAGCTTACGGCTATATGACAATGATTGTGCATTCAACAATAAAACTGCAACATAACTGTGTAATGATTAAGCTCGCAGAGAAACGCATACAAGGGAATCCCAATACACAATTTCTCCTCTGTCTCATAGCTCTTTTAAAGCCGGTAGATAAGCGTTCGCACATTTTTTAACACGCATGGCTTTAGTACTATTGGACAAAGTACTAACTTTGCCATTGCGATTCCGGGCAATGTTTTTCCTAGAATTCGAAGCGAAGAAGCGAATGCAAACACCAATAAGGTAATCAGAAAAAAATAGCAAGAATTGAACATATAACCACCATATTGGTGCCTTCTCCAGAACATAGAGTGAAGATTACCCACTAGTGGTACTGAGACGTCATCATCAAAAAGAAATAAATACGTGTAAAACAACCAATACACATGCTCGAGCAGATGGCAAACGCTCCTAATTATTGCCAAGACCTCAACTGGAAAGAAGACAGAGTAGGGCAACACCGCCGTTTAGGTATGTTATGGGCCGAAAATAAACACTAACTCTCAGCAACGCCAACTGATGCAGGAGTTATCATACCTGTGTAAAAAGGCAGGTACATATTTATGAACGGACGGCAAGAACTACGAAATTCTTTCACTAACTCAACAGACCCCCCCCCCCCCCCCCCATTTCATTATAGGCCAAAAAGAAACAGATAAACTCTTCAATGGAAATGCATACCAGTGCGAGGACAATAATTTTCCTGATATGCTCATACCTCAAACTATTTTCCTTAAATTGCAACAACGTAACATCAAAAGTATTTGAAGACTACTTTTATTAGATTCACTACCAAATCATCGAACGTTCTTTGAAAGTGCTGTGTGTTGGGTTTTGTGGGATTGTTGAACCACCGTCATATAGGCATATTATCAGTCACGTTTGGATACCTCTTACAATTGAAACTACTTCTCGCTAGGAAAATTATTAACGGTTTTGTGTCAGGGTTGAGTTTGTTATTTTTAATCGTACTTTGAAGAGTTTGTTGTGATGTTTCGAAACGCTTGCATATGATCACGTTCCCTTGAAAATACATCCACCTAATTTTTTTTCCTTTCTGATATTTAGGTCATCACTATAGCACAGCAAAAAGCGCCCTAAATACAACGGCAGGCGTTGAAATTCGGTAGATAAGTATCATTTATTTCTTAAGGTAATACAAACAAACTTTTAAACTAGGAAGAGCAGACCGTCATCCTCTTCAGTGGGCAAGGAAGCAGCCATCGCAACAGCATGGCTAACCCGCTTCTGTTTTTCGCACCACAGGTGTGTAATCAGCTCTCTCTTTTCGCTAAAAAATACGACAATAGATTGCTTTTGTCGCTTCCTTGCCCAAGTGTAGTTTGTGTTGTTGCCCGTGAGTGCCTTGATTTTTCTCTTTTGTTGCTATGCTGCGGTGATGTCGAGTCAAACCCCGGTCCCAATACGCGGGCTGGCACTGGCTCCTCAGTGACGGAGCGTGAGCCCGAGCATATGAGCGAAGTGATTAAATTACTTAAAGGCATTGACAAAAAAACGACGGAACTCACGACTGGACAAGCGAAACTAAGCGCTGACGTCAATGCAACCAAGACAAACCAAGAAGTATTAGAAATTAAGTTGCTCGATGTATTCAACCGTCTGGAACAGGTTGAAAACACGTGAAAAACTGTGGAGGCCCTAGAACTTGATATCGCCTCAACTCAAGATACTGTCAGCCAGCGAACCTTGCAACAACATGAATTACAGGCCCGTATAGACGACCTTGAGGACCGCTCGCGCCGCAACAATTTAATCATGCGAGGTATATCCGACGAACGCGAAACCTGGGATGAAACGGAACGCAAGGTGTCTGCCGTCTTTTCAAATGCCTTTGACAATGAACTTCCCGATTCGTTCATAGAGCGTGCTCACCGCATAGGCTCATTTTCAGTGGACAAGTGTCGGCCCATAGTTGTCCGCTTCCGTTCGTTTAAAGTTCGTTCTTTGATACTGGCATCGCGATCCAAACTTAAATCTGACAACAATTCCGTGTCGGAAGATTTTTCGCCCGCCACCCGCAAAGCGCGCCAGCAGCTTACTGATTTCGCTAAAAGCCTGCCGCAATCACCTAAGTTCCAATTGCGTCACAACAAACTTTACGTTAACAACAAATGTTACATGTGTGACCACATCACCAACAACATCAAACTGATAAAGAACTTGCCAGTTGAATCATCACATGAACACACACCTCGGCGAGCCACAGTACATGCCGAACATTTCGATAACGTCCCGTAGCATCACGTTAGGGGACGCGGACAGCCATCTAAACCACGAATATCTATCCTACTAGCTAACGTGAGAAGCATTGTTAACAAGCGCGACATATTTCATTCTGTAGCTGACGCTTGTAACCCAGATGTTATTGCGCTCACCGAAACCTGGCTTCATTCTAATATACGTAACACAGAAATCTTTAACGACTCATCCCTCTACACGGTCTATCGCTGCGACCGCACATCACGTCAGGGTGGTGGCGTATTACTTGCTGTTTCTAAAATAATCCGGTCATACGCACTGAACATCATTACAAACCTCGAGATTGTCTGGGCATGCATAGAACTTGGACACTTAAAGCTCATTTTCGGTGTATGCTACCGCCCTCCCGGTCATTCTAATAACTTCATCGATGACTTACACGATGCAATAAATGCAGTTTCTACTCGTCACCCAACGGTGCCTATTTTCTTACTGGGTGACTTCAACTTTCCCAACATATCTTGGTCCTCTGAAGCCCCTGTTCAGAGTCCAATTTCAAGTCTAAGTACCGACTTCATAAACCTTTGTTCCACTTTTTAATTTTCCGAACTAGCATCTCAACCGACAAGAATTACCAACACTACCGCCAACACCCTTGATTTAATACTGACCACACATCCCGATATTGCCTCAAAAATTACGTACCTGCCTGGACTTAGTGACCACTTATCGCTCTAGTTTGACATTTGCGTACATACTTCACCCGCTCGCAAAATCACCAAACAGATCCGTGACTATAACAAGGCTAATTTTCCGGCTATTAACGCGGAACTCGCTGAATTCCTTGACTTTTTTCTGTGGGCTTTGATAACCGCTCTGTTGAAACTAACTGGAATCTCTTTCTTACTAAAATCAATGACTTGACAAATACTTATATTCCGTTACGGCCTATATCTTCCCACTCTAAAGCTCCGTGGTATAACTCATACATAAAACGGCTGTCAAATAGGAAAAAGCGCTACTAGCGAATTGCCAAAAGGTCCGCAGTCAAGAAAAATGGGAGGCGTATTACGGGGCTAACAATGCTTACGTATCTGCACTTAAAAACGCGAGGCATAATTTTCTTCATAATACGCTTCCCAACATTCTTACCACGTACCCAAAAAGGTTTTGGAGGGTGGTTAATCCAACCGATAATAACACCATTTCCGCCTTGAACTCCGCCTTCTGCAGTAATTTCGTTCAGTGTAACTACACCACATTTCCGCAAACTAAAAACTATAATTACCTAACTATGGATCCAATAATAATCGAACCGCGGAGTATTGAGAAGATAATCGACTCCCTTAAAATATGTTCTATCCCAGGCAGTGACTTCATCAATTCAAAATTTCTAAAGGGTGCTAAAACTTACTGTTCATTATTACTGTCTAAGATATTTCAGCAGTCCCTCCACACTGGCGCCCTACCTGCTGACTGGACGGTCGGGAAGGTGATCCCCATCTATAAATCAGGTAACAAGAATTCACCCCTGAATTACCGCCCCATCTCCTTAACAAGCATTCCATGTAAAGTTTTACAACACATATTATATTCAGGCATTGCAAACTTTGTGGATTCCAATTAATTTTTGCTAATACACAGCACGGTTTCCGTAAGCGGTTGTCTTGCGAAACACAGTTAGAATCTTTCACACATAAACTTCATTCCATCCTCGATCGCCGCTCATTAGCCGACTGCGTCTTTCTCGACTTCGCAAAGGCGTTTGAAAAAGTACCCAATAAACTACTACACCTCAAGCTAAGTAAACTTAACCTCGATCCAAATCTTTTTTCCCGGCTTGAATATTTTCTTTGTAACCGCTCTCAGTTCGTATCTACTAACAATATATCTTCCCTATTACGTCCCGCCGAATCTGGCTTACCCCAGGGTTCGGTTTTAGGCCCTCTCCTCTTTCTAATTTATATAACGACTTACCTAATTGTGTATCGTCTAACATTCACCTTTTTGCTGATGGCTGCGTTATTTTTCGGGAAATTAACGACATTAACGATTTCTGTGCTCTACAAGATGATCTCACTTCCATATCCGCGTGGTGTAAATTATGGCTAATGCAACTAAATTCTTCAAAATGCAAAGATTTACGTGTTTCCCGCACATCACCTGCTACTAATACATATCATCTGAATAACACTGCACTCGAGGCT
Organism: Amblyomma maculatum; assembly: GCF_055883805.1. Taxonomy (NCBI): domain Eukaryota; kingdom Metazoa; phylum Arthropoda; class Arachnida; order Ixodida; family Ixodidae; genus Amblyomma; species Amblyomma maculatum. The sequence continues at coordinate 830,324 of NW_028146745.1, forward strand.
GTCACATCATATCGATATCTTGGTGTCCATATTACTTCTTCTCCCACTTGGTCACTCCACAATACCACCGTAATTAACAACGCTAACAGCATGTTAGGCTACCTGCGCCGCAACTTCTCCGCCGCTCCTACTTCATTAAAACTAACGCTGTATAAAACGCTTGTCCGCACTAAACTCGAATACGCATCAGCAATTTGTGACCCAAGCTCCACTAACTTAACTAATTCACTCGAGCTAGTGCAAAACAACTCTGCCCGGTTCATCATTCTTAACTACAATCGTACAGCAAGTGTCACCTCCATGAAAAACATGCTAAATCTACCTACTTTAGCCTCCCATCAAAAAATCTCACGGTTATGCTTATTTCATAAACTTTTCTACAATTGCCCCATTCTACGAGATGAACTAATGTCTGTGCCATATTTCATCTCATCCCGGCTTGATCATGTACATAAAGTCGGCATCACATCATACAAAACGAAAGCTTGTTCGCCGTCGTTTATTCCCCGCACATCAGCAGATTGGAATCACCTTCCCGGATCGACAGCCAGCATTCGAGACAGCCTGCGATTCCGTGCCAACTTAGCTAGCATTGTATACTCAGGGCCTTAACAATTGTAGTCATTGCTGTTACAATCACCGATGTTATTTGTACCTTGCACTTACAACTATATTCTTACTATAGCAGCTAAAAATGTATAACCAGGAACATGACGCTTGTATTTTTCATTTTTGTTCTTTAACCTCTGTTTCATTATTTTTGTAACCACTCCCCTCTGAAATGCCCCTGGCCTTGAGGGTAATCATAAATAAATAAATAAATATTTTGCCACGCTAGGTAATCTGCTGGTCTTATAGGCCATTATTTTTAAATCAACCTATAATTTTGGGGATGTTGTGAAACTTTTTTTGCAAGCGGCAATTTTTTCGAATATTGTTAAACAGGATGAAAACAAAGCCACACATACTACTCAACCAAAATCTACTTCCATAGTGTCGCTGTTCCGCAAATCAGCCAGTGAAAACCTACCAACACAATTTCAACAACATAACTTTGTTCTATATTTTCATTAGCACTTGTATAACAATTTAATTCATCACTTGCACTTGCGGACCTGTGTATGGGTGGCAGGGCCCTCCTCAGGCAGAGAGTATCTGCTTTTTGCCCTGTCATTCAAAAGCAGTTGTCTGAAGGAATTCTACAAAAAATAAAAAATATGTGCCAACCTATTCCATGGCTACTTTGCGAAATGTGTAGATTCCTGACCTGTAAAACAGGTGCAGTTTCTAGCCCTTGCAAGCCCGGACGTATTCCTATATTCAGGCTTGTATCGACGCCGGGACCTATTTCCATATTAAGTGCTAAAATGTTTCGATTCTAAGGGGTACGCTTTCCTTTAAGACAGCTCGATTTGGTCATTCGTACTGTCACCCTTCAAATTTCATTGCCTCTCCTACGCGTCAGTTGTCACCCAATAACCTAGAAAAAGACCCATCAACTAACAGCCCTCACCTCGCAGCCCGCTGCCAACAAAATGAACCCTCATATCACCACGAGCAAACAAATGCAAATAGATTGAGGCTTACGAAAATAAGCGACCAGCTGCGACGCCGATTACATACCCTGCCTCCCCTATGCGCGGTTACTGCCACGTGGGCGCATATATGCGATGAGAAGGTTCCGCCTTTAAGAATCTGTTTTCTAGATTGAGTTATTGTCCCGTAATTACAAAGTACCTTTATAGCCGACCAATGTCTTCGCCCGGAGTGTCCTGTGTCATGTCCGGAATACGAAGGTTGATATTTATAGAAGCCGTGGCTCTGTGCAGTTGCAAAACGAAGAATACGCAACTGGTTGCAGCAGAGCTTACTAGAAATTTGTTAATAAAGAAAAATCATTATATTGTGCCTATTTGTACGGATAGCATAAAAGCTTTATCATCAACTTCGATGAATCAGCCATACGTTATTCATTTCTAGAGGCGTCTTCTATGATACACAGATCCTACAGGCTTTATTCCTCACTGAAAGAACTCTTGATTTAATAACAACGTTGTTTTTAATAATGCATAAAATTAGTAAAGTCCATCAATATGTGTCCTATTACTGTTATAGAATTGTACGAAGACAGCTCTCCCATAGAGCACTTTTATCTTACCTTGGTTTAAGGAGACTCCTAAATAGTTTTTTTACTTCGCACATAGCTTATCATCGAAGCTAAACAATTACGGCTGCAAAATACATCTAACTTTTGTTAACCAGCAAAAACTTTCTTAGCATATCGCGTCGCAAGCGAATAGTTTCCGTTTTCAGTGATATATGGCTGGCGCTACGAGAATAAAAAAGTATCTTTGTGGAAGACAAAACTAAGAAATTAGGATATTTCGTAGACCATAATGACACGTATAAGAAGAAAATGATTTTTTAGGCACAATTATATATATCAAACTAGCGCACCTGTGAGTAACGATAATTTCTACGAGGAACAATTATAAGATGCTCTATATTAGCCACAACGGGTTTTTCAAGTTCAGTTGCAGGCCGAGAACTTGCAGTAAAATGTTTCGCCCCCTGTGTGATTCTATTAGAAACACTACAACACGGTCTTTGAAAAAAACTTAGGAGGAAAGTTTGATGTCATTCATGAATCATCTTATTTCCTTTTACAATTTTGGCACGTTGCATATATTTCTTTAGGTTATAATAATCTCCATGCCATATGTATTACGGGCAGAATAAAGATATCGAAGTGCTCAGCAATTATCATTGGTGCTCTCGTCCCAGCTGTGTCAGCTTCGCACAACTTGAAACTTTCCGGAAAGAAATACAAAGCAACGGTTGTACTGCTAGGATGTAAAACAAACAGAGATAACATCCGATGTAAGACACCACCAAATATTCTTAGGAGCCTGTGGAAAGCTCTCCACGTGCAGGAAAATTTGAATAAAAGCCAACATAAACCGATTCATTACTGGGAGTGCCGCGTATGGCTATGAAAAAGCAGCACATTTGTCTATGCTGAAAAGACGCTTAAGAGAATAACCTGCTGGCGTTCGCGATTATGCGATATCCAAGATAAAGCCGTAAGCAAACCTTTGGGAACATTCCTGGCAGCGAAATGACTAACCTCTAAGCTCACAACTGTTCTCATTGTTGGAGGAGGAAATGAATAGAAGCGACTTTGACCTGTTCCAACAGAATGAGTGGAGCCTGAAATATTTTCCGATTCCTGCTGCAATTTTGTTTCTCACCTTTCTTAAAGTTCAGGTCGATGACATCGAGCAGACGCTGCCTTAAGCTGAATTTTTTGTATGCTCGCGAGTCTTTATTGGAGCTTGTCAAGAATGTTGCCACCTAGAATGCTGAGTTGAAAGAAACCGTGTACGGAAGCCACCTTTTTGAGATAAATGACACTCTCCCATATTGCATATTTGTACCACTCCCCTCATAAGCCGCAAACTGCTCGTACACAAAATCTGAATTTCCGAAATCTATTTCGCGTTTTCGCTTGGTGATGTACAGATTTAAATATGCTCTGGGCAAAACAGAAAGAAAACCTCTGAAGCACGGACACCACCCTGGAGCGACCAACATTACACTCGTTCACGACGCAAGCACCAGCTATTACATTCCCACAGGTCAGAGAAACGTATCAGAGCAAATGTGGCATACGCAAAAAAGGTGTAACTCGAGACAGGAATCGAGCACTTTCACTGTTGTAAATGATTATAAGAATCAGTTTCGACTGGACATCTAAGGAAGGATATACGTATAGAAGAATTGCAATAAATAAAAGAAAAACATTAGTGCCATTGATTAAAAGAAAAGCACAGGTGAGTCGAAAATTATGGGAAAGGCTTCATCTAAAACGGGGAAAAACGGAAGTGTTTTTTGATATATTAAAAGCTCAAAGAAAACAAGTTTTGCAACAAAGACACGGAGAAACACCCGCTGCACGCTCGTATCATTCTGATAACGTTGCCGCGTTTCCATGTAAAACAAATGTTTTCAAACATTCTCTCTTCATACTATTGCTGAGTGGAATCATCTACTCGCCGATGTTATCAATTGCGAATCAGGGAATTTAATTTTACAAGCTCGTAATGAAACATAGGGCTCACATGAATCCCTGTTAAGACTAAACTCGATGCCTTCATTCGTTGTCCAGTTCGATAGTGTTGTCAATTACCTGCCTTTGTTCTCTATATTGTATTGGGTTTTGTGTTCTGGTTCTGACTGTTCACATGATACTGTTGCGATGCACTTCTGGTTGTTGTGATGATCTCCGTGTCTCAATCCTTAATAACGCCTGTAACACAGGTCAGAACTATTTGCTAAATAAATAAGAAACTGGCTGTTTAATGCAGCGACAGCGGCCTAACGTGGCAATTCTGGTAGTTCAAATGGTTTCGGCAATTTCTCGTGTTTCCATGCTGAATCACACCAACAGACCTTATATTTAAATGCTTGCTGGGCTGTAACAAAAACTTAGAAACGCATTTCTTGTTGAGAACCCTCAGAAATATCACCATATACATAAACGACTAAACTATAGTGGTCCTGAAGCGTATGGAGGGCCACAAATTTGGCAGATACGTACATGGAAGATGGGGAGTTGTGGCAACGTAGTTGTGAATATTGTTAAAGCTGATCAGTGATGTAGTGTGTGCAGTGTGTTATACCTGAGACATTTTGTGGCAACATCTTTATGAGAGCACTATATTATAACGGGTATTGAGCCAAACGTTCTGGCAGCGCCCTGAGCCTAGAAGACTGCCGGAGTCCGAGAGCGGTCCGAGCAGCGGTCTGAGCGCGGTTCCAGGCAACCAACTTCGTCGTCTACGCCAACCAGCAACCACTTCATCGTCTACACCAACTAGCCACTGATTGTCTCCGCTTCGTCGTCGACTATAGCTTGTATCACCGCCCCCCCTCCTCTGTAGCATCGACTCGATGCGACGCGGTACTGCTAGGAAGGAGTTAGCGAAAGGGTGCACAAAAGTGTCACAAGGACCCAGCGGCGTTGACGAAAAGTTCAGTCATGCACGATCATAATAGGGCTTCAGCCGAACCACGTGCACGACTTCAGGACGCTGTGGCCTTCGGGATGGAGCTGAAGCTGCGGGAACAACGGCGTAGGTGACGCCACTGATACGGCGAACAATCTCGTAAGGGCCGAAGTATCGGCGTAGTAACTTTTCAGATAGGCCGCGATGAAGAACAGGCGTCCACACCCAGACGAAATCGCCCGGCTCATAAGTGACAATTCTTCGGCTGAGGTTATACCGAGCAGCGTCATTCGCCTGTTGTCGGTGGATTCTGAGGCATGCTAGTTGCCGCGCTTCCTCAGTAAGCTGAACAAAGATGTCGGCGTCACGTTCGGCGTCAGAGCCGCAAGAAGGACCAACAGGCATCATGGCATCCAACGGCGTGCTCACTTGGCGACCGAAGACAAGTTGGAACGGGGTCAGTCGCGTCGTTTCTTGAGTGGCGGTATTGTACGCGAAAGTTATATAGGGCAAAATTGCATCCCAGGTGCGATGTTCTGCATCCACATACATAGAAATCATGTCGGTGAGGGTGCGATTGAGGCGCTCCATCAGCCCGTTGGTCTGAGGGTGATACGCCGTCGCACGTCGATGACTAGTGTTAGTCAGAGTCATGACCAACCAAATTAGACGAGCCGTAAAAGCTGTTCCACGGTCAGTGATTACCACGGCGGGGGCACCATGACGTAGGACAATGTTATGAACGAAAAATTTAGCAACTTCGCCTGCAGTACCTTTAACAAGGGACGCTGTCTCTGCGCGCCGTGTTAAGTAGTCTGTCGCGACGACTACCCAACAGTTGCCAGACGAGGACTTCGGAAAAGGACCGAGAAGATCCATGCCCACTTGATGGAAAGGAGTCTTCGGCGGAGCAATCGGCTGAAGAAATCTAGCGGGTTTCAATGGCGGAGACTTCCGACGTTGGCAGTCATGACATGAGCGTACATAGGCCCTCACCGATGGGAGTAACCTGGGCCAATAATACTTTTGACGAATTCATGCAAGTGTACGACTCACCCCCAGGTGGCCGGCGGTGGGTTCATCATGACAGGCACTGAATATATCTCGGCGCAACTCGGAGGGCACAACAAGAAACGGCTCTTCACTGTTAGCAAAACTTCGCTTGTAGAGCACGTTACCACGCAGAGTGAACGTTTGAAGCCCACGATGAAAAACACGGGGAATACGGGCATCGACACCATGCAGATAGTCGACGAGTGACGCTAACTCTGGGTCCATTCTCTACAGGTGCGCTATTTGGGTTGTACTAATAGCCCCCAGAAAAGGAAAATCATCGGCCGTTTCTTCTGAACATATGGCGATGGGCGAGCGCGACAGACAGTCAGCATCCTGATGCTTCCGTTTTGATTTGTATACGACTGTTACGTCATACGCTTGTAAATAAGTCTCCATCTAGCCAATCGTCCTGAGGGGTCTCTGAGGCTCGCGAGCCAGCATAATGAATGGTGGTCGCTTATAACGCGGAAAGGTCGGCCGTAGAGGTATGGTCGGCACTTGGTGAGGGCCCATATTACAGCCAGACATTCTTTCTCAGTTGTTGAATAGTTGGTTTCGGAGAGGGTAAGTGTTCGGCTCGCGTAAGCGATGACCAGTTTTGCACCGTCTTGCCACTGAATTAGTACTGCACCAACCCCAACGTTGCTGGCATCAGTGTGAACGTCAGTTGCGGCGTTTTCGTCAAAATGGCCTAGTATCGGGGGATTCTGTAGGCGGCTGCGAAGCTCAAGGAAAGCGGCCTCTTGTTCACTTCCCCACAGGAATGGCGTGTCATCTCGAGTCAGTGTGGTTAGCGGTTCCGCGATGTGCGAAAAGTCTCGTACAAAGCGTCTGTAATAGGAGCATAAACCTAAGAACCATCGAACAGCTTTCTTGTCAGTAGGGTGCGGAAAACTAGAAACGGCAGCTGTCTTTTCAGGGTCCGGGCGAACACCTTTTGCGCTGACCACGTGATCAAGGAAGCGAAGTTCCTCAAAGCCGTAGTGACACTTTTTCGGTTTGATTGTCAGGGTGGCGTCTCGGAGAGCTTTTAACACATTCGTAACCTTTCTAGGTGTTGGTCGAAGGTGGTCGAAAATATGACGACATCGTCCAGGTAAACCAAACACGACTGCCACTTCAAACCGGACAGAACGGTGTCCATCATGCGTTGGAATGTGGCCAGTGCCGAACATAGGCCGAACGGTAGCACCTTAAACTCATACAAGCCATCGGGTGTCACGAAAGCCGTCTTCTCCCGGTGTCTCTCATCCACTTCTACTTGCCAGTACCCACTTTTTAGGTCTAGCGACGAGAAGTGTCGGGCATCTCGCAGTCGATCGAGTGCGTCGTCTATACGGGGAAGTGGGTAAACGTCCTTTTTAGTAATGAGTATAAGTTTTCTGTAATCGACACAGAACCGCAGAGTGTTGTCCTTCTTTCTGACGAGAACAACCAGCGAAGCCCACGGGCTTGTAGTCGGCTGAATGACATCGTCGGAAAGCATTGAAGTGCAGCTTCAGCTTTCTCGCGGCGGTCGGCGTTTGGGAAGGTGGTCAGAAGTTCACGGCAAAATGCTTGCCAGGTGGTAATGGCGCCCTCGTGGTTTTCGAACCACGTACGTGCAGACTCTTATAGGGCGAAGTAAACATTATTGAGCTTTCGCTCGTCACTCCAGCCGTTGTATCGAGCCACTCGCTCGAAGGTCACCAGCCAATCCTCAGCGTCTTCGAAGACGTCGCCGTGAAAAGATGGTGGTGTTCGCGGCGGGTGGCAAAGTATCGGATCTGAGAGCCTGGGATCAGTGGCCATGTTGAGGTGGCTCGAGAGTTGCGGCTGCGTGATCCTCGTAGGGGTGGAAAGGGGCCCAACCTCAGGCGACTGTCCGCGGAGGCGGCGACTGAGTCGCTGGTGGACCGGAGGCAGATCCGTCGTGAAGCGTGTAAAAGTGGGAAAGCGTACCCAGCACCTCCACCAGACTGTAACGCGGGTATTGAGCCAAACGTTCAGGCAGCGCCCTGAGCCTAGACGACTGCCGAAGTCCGAGAGTGGTCCGAGCAGCGGTCTGAGCGCGGTTCCAGGCAACCAACTTCGTCGTCTACGCCAACCAGCAACCACTTCATCGTCTACACCAACTAGCCACTGATTGTCTCCGCTTCGTCGTCGACTATAGCTTGTATCACCGCCCCCCTCCTCTGTAGCATCGACTCGATGCGACGCGGTACTGCTATGAAGGAGTTAGCGAAAGGGTGCACAAAAGTGTCACATGGACCCAGCGGCGTTGACGAAAAGTTCAGTCAGGCACGATCATGGTAGGGCTTCAGCCGAACCACGTGCACGACTTCAGGACGCGGTGGCCTTCGGGATGGAGCTGAAGCTGCGGGAACAACGGCGTAGGTGACGTCACTGATGCGGCGAACAATCTCGTAAGGGCCGAAGTATCGGCGTAGTAACTTTTCAGATAGGCCGCGATGAAGAACAGGCGTCCACACCCAGACGAAATCGCCCGGCTCATAAGTGACAATTCTTCGGCTGAGGTTATACCGAGCAGCGTCATTCGCCTGTTGTCGGTGGATTCTGAGGCGTGCTGGTTGCCGCGCTTCCTCAGCATGCTGAACAAAAATGTAGGCGTCACGTTCGGCGTCAGAGCCGCAAGAAGGACCAACAGGCATCATGGCATCCAACGGCGTGCTCACTTGGCGACCGAAGACAAGTTGGAACGGGGTCAGTCGCGTAGTCTCTTGAGTGGCGGTATTGTACGCGAAAGTTATATAGGGCAAAATTGCATCCCAGGTGCGATGTTCTGCATCCACATACATAGAAATCATGTCGGTGAGGGTGCGATTGAGGCACTCCACCAGCCGGTTGGTCTGAGGGTGATACGCCGTCGCACGTCGATGACTAGTGTGAGTCAGAGTGATGACCAACCGGATTAGGCGAGCCGTAAAAGCTGTTCCACGGTCAGTGATTACCACGGCGGGTGCGCCATGACGTAGGACAATGTTATGAACGAAAAATTTAGCAACTTCGGCTGCAGTACCTTTAACAAGGGACGCTGTCTCTGCGCACCGTGTTAGGTAGTCTGTCGTGACGACTACCCAACAGTTGCCAGACGAGGACTTCGGAAAAGGACCGAGAAGATCCATGCACACTTGATGGAAAGGGGTCTTCGGCGGAGCAATCGGCTGAAGAAATTCAGCGGGTTTCAATGGCGGAGACTTCCGACGTTGGCAGTCACGACATGAGCGTACACAGGCCCGCACCGATGGGAGTAACCTGGGCCAATAATACTTTCGACGAATTCGTGCAAGTGTGCGACTCACCCCCAGGTGGCCGGCGGTGGGTTCATCATGACAGGCACTCAATATATCTCGGCGCAACTCGGAGGGCACAACAAGGAGAAACGGCTCTTCACTGTTAGCAAAATTTCGCTTGTAGAGCACGTTACCACGCAGAGTGAACGTTTGAAGCCCACGATGAAAAACACGGGGAATACGGGCATCGACGCCCTGCAGATAGTCGACTAGTGACGCTAACTCTGGGTCCATTCTCTGCAGCTGCGCTATTTGGGTTGTACTAATAACCCCCAGAAAGGAAAAAACATCGGCCATTTCTTCTGAACATATGGCGATGGGCGAGCGCGACAGACAGTCAGCATCCTGATGCTTCCGTCCTGATTTGTATACGACTGTTACATCATACTCTTGTAATCTAAGTCTCCATCTAGCCAATCGTCCTGAGGGGCCTCTGAGGCTCGCGAGCCAGCATAATGAATGGTGGTCGCTTATAACGCGGAAAGGTCGGAAGTAGAGGTATGTTCGGAACTTGGTGAGGGCCCTTATTACAGCCAGACATTCTTTCTCAGTTGTTGAATAGTTGGTTTCGGAGCGGGTAAGTGTTCGGCTCGCGTAAGCGATGACCAGTTTTGCACCGTCTTGCCACTGAATTAGTACTGCACCAACCCCTACGTTGCTGGCATCAGTGTGAACGTCAGTTGCGGCGTTTTCGTCAAAATGGCCTAGTATCGGGGGATTCTGTAGGCGGCTGCGAAGCTCAAGGAAAGCGGCCTCTTGTTCACTTCCCCACAGGAATGGCGTGTCATCTCGAGTCAGTGTGGTTAGCGGTTCCGCGATGTGCGAAAAGTCTCGTACAAAGCGTCTGTAATAGGAGCATAAACCTAAGAACCATCGAACAGCTTTCTTGTCAGTAGGGAGCGGAAAACTAGAAACGGCAGCTGTCTTTTCAGGGTCCGGGCGAACACCTTTTTGCGCTGACCACGTGATCAAGGAAGCGAAGTTCCTCAAAGCCGAAGTGACACTTTTTCGGTTTGATTGTCAGGGTGGCGTCTCGGAGAGCTTTTAACACAAGGCGTAACCTTTCTAGGTGTTGGTCGAAGGTGGTCGAAAATATGACGACATCGTCCAGGTAAACCAAACACGACTGCCACTTCAAACCGGACAGAACGGTGTCCATCATGCGTTGGAATGTGGCCGGTGCCGAACATAGGCCGAACGGTAGCACCTTAAACTCATACAAGCCATCGGGTGTCACGAAAGCCGTCTTCTCCCGGTCTCTCTCATCCACTTCTATTTGCCAGTACCCACTTTTTAGGTCTAGCGACGAGAAGTATCGGGCATCTCGCAGTCGATCGAGTGCGTCGTCTATGCGGGGAAGTGGGTAAACGTCCTTTTTAGTAATGAGTATAAGTTTTCTGTAATCGACACAGAACCGCAGAGTGTTGTCCTTCTTTCTGACGAGAACAACCAGCGAAGCCCACGGGCTTGTAGTCGGCTGAATGACATCGTCGGAAAGCATTTCGGTGACTTGTCTCTGATTCGCTACTCGTTCCGTTGGGGAAACGCGGTATGGGCGCTGGCATACGGGGCGCGTGGTCTCGTCTGTTTTTATACGGTGCTTGGCGACCGGAGTTCGGCCCACTTTGGAAGACGTTGCGAAGAAGTCTGCAAAATCTGCCAAGACAGCCGAAAGCAGATCCTTCTGAGCCGGTGATAACTCAGTGTTTATTTTGACGGGTGGCAGAACATGGCGAGGTCCAGTGTCATCTTGAAGGGCTTCTTCCACGGTGCACAAATGTGGACACTCCGCGACGTCTTGGAGGAAGGAGATCATCGTGCCTTTGACGAGGTGCTGAAATTCGTTCGAAAAGTTGGTGAGCAGCCATCCCGTAGGTGGACGAGACCTCGGGCAACAATGAGACCCTTCTCCAGCAGCAGCGGAATATGACCCTCCGCCATGCCCTCAAAGTCATGAAATAGGTCATTCTGCACGCGCATTACGACACTGCACCGTGGTGGCACCGCGACATCATCCTCCACAATACGCAGAGCATGGCTACACGGATCGCGGGTGTCGAGGCGTGCCACTGCCCGTTTAGTCGAGAATGTGACTCGTGCCTCGTGTAAGTCGATCACAGCACCGTTTGCCTGCAGAAAGTCGAGCCCCAGAATCAAATCTCTGGAACATTCGCGCAAGACAAAGAATTCCCCGACGTAGACGAAACCGCGGATGCCAATTCGGGCTGTGCACCTTCCGGCCGGGCTAATGAGGTGACCTCAGGCTGTGCGAATGCTGGGGCCCAACCATGGCGTCACAACTTTGCTCAATTCCTCGGCGAGGGCGTGGCTCATCACTGAATAGTCTGCACCGGTGTCAAGTAGAGCAACCGCGTCAGTTCCGTCAAGTGGCACGCACAAATCGGAAGTAGCGCGTCGGATGCTGTCGCTACCCTGCCCCTGTGAAAAATCAGCGTTTCGGTGTATCGGCGGCGGACGACCTTCAATGATTCCGACAGCAGCGGCCCTGCCTCTGGAGACCACTGGAATTAGTTTTCCCGGTGAGGACTTAGAGAACGCCGCTCAGTATTGCTGGCGTCTCTGCGAGGGCTTGGGGAACGGTACCGCTGCGGAGGTGACGATCCTGAGTCATAGCGCCTGTATCTCCCATGCCTCTGACTGGCCGACAGATGAGCTTCTATTTCGAGCGGCCATTCGCCGTTCCGTGGACAGGGCGCATCGGGTGCGAAGCCGCGAAGTCCCACTCGGCGATACGGGCATGCACGGTAAAGGTGGCCGGCCTCCCCGCAGTGGTAGCAGATTGGCCGGCGGTCCCGCGTACGCCACACGTCCGACTTGCGAGGGCGTGTGACAGGCACCACAGCTTGAGCCGATGCGTCATACGGTCTGATGTGGCTAACCACCGGTGTCGGGTCAATAGGACCACAGGCAGCTGCTTGACGTGCAATGAACGCGTACGTTTGTTTGTCGTCTACCCGTGGAGGCATGGTAGCGACAGGATCGTAGGCAGCTGCCTGACGAACAACGGATGTGCGCGTGGGCATTTCATCGACGCGCTGCAGTACGTTGGTGACCGGGAATTCACGGGCAGCCTGGCGTACTTCATCTCTGACGACTTCGGTCAGTGATGTCACTGGCGCACTCTGAGGCAGACGGAAACGTTGGAGTTCCTCTCGAACAACCGACCGAATGAGGTCACGTAAGGCGTCCACACTGCCTCCATGGCACGACGAAAAAACTTCTGGGGCCAGGCTGCTGACATCACGGTTGTACTGCCGGGCCCGTTGTTGGAGCGTCGTTTCCATGGTCGTTGCTTGCGCGAGGAATTCAGCAACGGTACGGGGTGGACTGCGAACGAGGCCCGCAAACAGCTCCTGCTTAACGCCACGCATGAGGTGGCGAAGCTTCGTCTCCTCTCTCATATTGGGGTCTGCGCGCTGGAAAAGACGGGTCATGTCTTCACAGAACATGCGTACACTTTCATTTGGCCGCTGGTTTCTAGACTGAAGTGCAGCTTCAGCTTTCTCGCGGCGGTCGGCGTTTGGGAAGGTGGTCAGAAGTTCACTGCAAAATGCTTGCCAGGTGGTAAGGGCACCCTCGTGGTTTTCGAACCACGTACAAGCAGACTCTTATAGGGCGAAGTAAACATTATTGAGCTTTCGCTCGTCACTCCAGCCGTTGTATCGAGCCACTCGCTCGAAGGTCACCAGCCAATCCTCAGCGTCTTCGAAGACGTCGCCGTGAAAAGATGGTGGATTTCGCGGCGGGTGGCAAAGGATCGGATCTGAGAGCCTGGGATCAGTGGCCATGTTGAGGTGGCTCGAGAGTTGCGGCTGCGTGATCCTCGTAGGGGTGGAAAGGGGCCCAACCTCAGGCGACTGTCCGCGGAGGCGGCGACTGAGTCGCTGGTGGACCGGAGTCAGATCCGTCGTGAATCGTGTAAACGTGGGAAAGCGCACCCAGCACCTCCACCAGACTGTAACGGGTATTGAGCCAAATGTTCAGGCAGCGCCCTGAGCCTAGAAGACTGCCGAAGTCCGAGAGCGGTCCGAGCAGCGGTCTGAGCGCGGTTCCAGGCAACCAACTTCGTCGTCTATGCCAACCAGCAACCACTTCATCGTCTACACCAACTAGCCACTGACTGTCTCCGCTTCGTCGTCGACTATAGCTTGTATCAATAAATATATTGTTCGAGAAGTGCACAATACGAATTTTAGTCGATGTAAAAACTTTTTTGTGAACTCATTTTCGCTGTGCCACGACTCTACTAATGTCCGCATATTGTTGTTTGCCACACTTTTCGCCATGCAGCTTGAAGTGATTATGGTTTCAAAATAACCTATTCAATTTCAACGCCAAGCTTGTGTTCGGCCATGAAATTGCTTTTTACCGTATAGGGTTCGTAAGCAAGGACTTCATTTCATCCTATCATTCTCGAAATCCCTTGCATGGAAATAACGATTTTTTTTTTCATCGACTTTTTTTTCTTTCTATCCGCAGATTCCAGTGAACAGGAGTACCTTGTCCTACAGATAGATTGCCCTGCCTAACAAACAGAGTGTCTTCCAAACTTTTACCCCCCGCAGTGGTGCAGTTAGCGTGCTCGTCTGCTGTGCACCCAAGGATGCGGGATCGAATCGCTGCCTCGGCGACCACTTTTCGATGGAGGCGAAAAGCAAAGCTACCGTTCAGCTTGTCTTGTCAGAGCATGTTAAAAACCCCAAGTGGTCGAACGTTTCTGAATCCTCCTGTAAGGCGTCTTTTATATCCTCCTTAACTTTTGCAAGTTAAGCCCCATAACCAAACCACACCAAATTCGCGAGTCTTTTGGAAATGTACTGAAAGAAAGATCTTATTGAATTTCCAGTTAAACTAAAGAAGGCGATGTTGTAGCGAACAATGACAAAATATCCTTCTTTAGTCGGAGTCGAAAGTGATACTGCATTTTTTGAAACGTAGCGCGAAAAAATGAAGACGCAGAAGTAGACAGACACACGACACAAAGCATTCTTCAGTGTCCTCGTTCGTTCGCGGTTCGTTTCGAAAAATGCGCCCTCTTTAGCATCCTAAAGATCTTCGGTCGCGGATGACCACATTTGGAACAATTATCAACAACAGAAAGTGTATTGCGAGGAAAAATTACGATATTTAAGATATATGGGATACCCTTTCGAGTCGTGTTGCTGAAACCGGCTTCTACATTTTATGAAACTTAGCGCGAAAAGTTGAGGAGACAGAAGAAGGCAGAGACACCCCAACCGTTTCATGACGATCATCAGCAAAGAGGAGAGGTTCGTTTTTTAATCTGCTTTAGTCAAGACTACGATATACTCACACCAGACAAATGAATCTGATCTAATCTTTCAAAGGGAAAAGCAAGCTTCCATGGAGACCAAATTCAATTGTGAGCAACTGTGTAATGCTATTATATGCAGCCAAAATATTGAACAATATTTTTGCAAGCGTTCAATACACAGTAAAATAATTCATTTTAATCTTGTCCTTCACCCTCTTTCAGAAGTATAGCTGTTTAAAAAGCGGGGGAAGAATGTTTTTATGGTTGATAGGACGTATAATACCAGCCAATTTGAAATTTACGGGTGGATATCTCGGATAAATTGATTGTTAAAGTGTATGTATATATTGTATGAAACGCTGGCGTTCTTTCAAAATTCTATGAAAACACTCTTCTGCATTGAAAAAGAGACAGAACAAAGCTTCTTTACTGCGTGCACTATCAGCGGGCGTTCTAACTCGAGGGTTTGAACGCTCAGTGATATTATCAGGACACCACTTGATTGTCTGCAGATGCAGCAACGACCTCTGGAAAAGAAGCAGCTGGGTTTCCGAGTGCTGTGTCTGACGTACAATGCGTGTTTTGAAAGCTCTGTTGGTATGGAACGTTGATCTGCGCCGTTTCCCATTACGTATAAAAAGCTTGGGACTGCGACAAATACGTATTTCTGCGGCGAACAGAAGGACACGACCTAAGAACTCTGACATGACTAATTACTGTTTTGAAACGGTCACCTTTAGTACGTGGCCAGCAAAATATGCGTAGACTCCTGTACTCAGTGAAGGGAAAATGCAGGAGTGCCGGAAACATTTTCTTTATCAAAAGCTAATAGGCTGAAGGGCTCTATACGTGCGCGGACTTTCACCTACACAAAAAGGCAAGTTGAGCCGACCGCTAGAGCGAGGGTTTGATTTCCTTATGTACTTAACGCATCAAGATTGTCCAACTAAACAGCGCTGCGGCTGGCTACTAACGTGACACGATTTTGTAAATTCCATTAAAATAGGGTGATACATTTGTTCCAGCAGAGGCCTCAGGAACCGTCTCTATAGCATTTTAACAGGATGAGTATGTGCTGTGTACGTGTTGCACGCTTCGGCATGTTTGTGCGATTTATCATACAGCCAGAATTTCGTAACCGTGCATGAATTAACGCTCATAACTACTCGATCCCAAAGGCAAAGCACCGAAGAGGATTTGGAATAGTAGCCGGAAAAAACAATATCCGGCCTGCTATCTATGCAGTAACAACAGCGTTATAGAGCCAAAGGTATGATAAGCAAATAAAGGTTTATACCAAAGCTGGCTCCAAATTTTTAACATTATTAACCGTTTGTGGATAAAAAGCCTGTAGAAATCACCTTCCGTGGACAAAAAGGGGTCAATAAATATGAAATAAACTCACACGCAGAAATTACCTTTAGAGTTACGGGGTAATATCCGGCTAGCTTCTATTGCAGACACTTAGCGTTGTGCTGGTTCAAATAAGAGCTCTGAAGAAGCTGCCTTTGAGACTTGTAAAAACACTAAAGCCACCTGTAAATATGGCCATCCGTCATTTTTTTTTTGCTTCTCTAGTCTATACTTTGGAATCTGGAATATGTTTGAAATGCAAACTCATATTCACTGCAAGGCGTCGTTTTCATCGAAGGGTGTGCTTCAAAACTAGTAATTTTTTCATTTGTTCTCATTGCCGAATTGCGGAAGATATTTTCTAAATTTTTGAAGGTCAGCTTTCTCATATTTTCCTTGTTTGAATCACATTGACTCACTATCATGTAGTGTCTACATCAATTTTAATAAGTCTAAATATCGCTATTTTAATATAGGTAAGTTCCCATATTCGCAAATTTTGCTTCAATATTATACCAACCCAATACTGATATACTGCCTACGCAGCGTTTTATAGGGCACTAACAAAAGTACGAAATGATGTGTATGCATAAATGAAGCAGCCGATTGCTGTAAATGTGCAATCTCTCGCGTTCGGAGTGCCGGCGCTGTGAGTAGAAATTGCGGGCGCGGCTGTCACATGTTCCAGGACAGCAGAAGGAAAAACATGATTATACATTTGTGACAAAACAGAGCTTATCAATGTGAAAAACACAAGCGCTACGAAATTGTGTCTTGTCCCATTGTTACGCGCTGTCATAAATATTATGTGTGGCAGTTTAACTGTAGCTGCAGCTGGCATGGACGGACAGTGATTGGTGGTAGCGTCGTCCGACGGCGCGATGCCATTGCTGAATGGCAGGAGGTGCCACCTTTGGCTACTCCTTTCAGGTTCATGAGTTCAGGAAACCGAACCTGCAACTACCCTCGCAATCAGTCACACATCTTAATATCATGCAATGCATGTACGTCTGTTCCGCTGGCTTGGTAAAATGCAACATTATATCTAGGGCTAGTGGTTGTTCAGGTACCGAGGTAGCTTACGACTGTGTGCCAATGATTATGCTTCCCATAACTAAGGCAAAAAGCAGGGGATTACCATAGTTGCACAAAGTGGGATATGAGGTGGGGTCCCGTAAAGGGTCCACAGGGGCAGCCCATACGGGCTCCATGCAAGATTTGCCACTCATGCCGAGAGGAACCCCGCGTGGGCTGCCCCCCAATTCGCTACGATTTTGTACCCAATTGCGCCTGTGTCGGCAGCCAACATAGGGCTGCCCGTATTCGACCCAGATAGTCCAGTCTAGGCAGCATAATAAATCAGGAATGTGCACTATTGTTGGACAGGTGGGTATGGCCCGATTAATCACCGTTTTAATTCTCATGTCGGTTTAACCTCCAGTACTTGAATAGAACTGGCGCGGTCTTAACCGAGGCCAGCCCGATTTGGGCTGCTCTATGTGTTGCCGCCATGTGTTAAAGTTGGCATTTTCGGGGCTGCCCATGTTCCTGTTATTAAGTTCTAAACATTGAGCCCTATTTTTAGCTATTATGTGCTGGACCATATTGCACCTAAATAAAGGTCTGATAGAAGATTTTGACCGCCTGTGTTCAATAATAATGTCGCTGTGAAGATTCAGGGGTAGTTAATTGTATACTTGTAAAGTGGAACAATTACTGCCGCAGATTTGTTGGCAATACTGCATATTAATCATAATTTCTAGAGCAAAAAGTAGTCTTTAGGCATAAATATGCTTCGAACAGTTTGTAATACCTCCAGATGAGGCATTTAGCGGCGCATATATTATGAATTATTTCAACAACATTAACTCAGTAAAGATAGGGTGGAGAAGTTCGAAGTCTTTAGCCTGTTACGATCAATTCGGGGAATCTTTCGGCTCTCATTTGGCAGACTCAATTTGCTCATCGTGTTTTACGGCATAGATTTCGAATATATGTTAAATTTGGCCGCAGGTACCTCTAAAAAGGCCTGTCTGGGCCGTTTGAGGACACGCCCGCCTTTCAGCCCAACGATCTATTCAGCTTTTAAGTGGTCACCCTCATTAGGGTTAGCCCATTTTCTATTTTCTTAAGGCCAACAATTACTTCCCGTCTACCCTAAATTACCCCGCAAGAGACTGACGTGGACAGAAGCGGGTAGGACAAGTTTCTAGCCCCGCCACAGCCCATGATGAAGCTATTGGCCTCGATGGATGGATGGATGGATGGATGGATGGATGGATGGATGGATGGATGGATGGATGGATGGACGGACGGACGGACGGACGGACGGACGGATGGATGGATGGATGGATGGATGGATGGATGGATGGATGGATGGATGGGTGGGTAGGTAAGTGGGTGGGTGGGTGGGTGGGAGGATGGATGGATGGATGGTTTGGATTGGATGGATGGATGGATTGGATGGATGGATTGGATGGATGGATGGATGGATTGGATGGATGGATGGATTGGATGGATGGATGGATGGACGGACGGACGGACGGACGGATGGATCGATGGATGGATGGATGGACGGATAGATGGATGGATGGATGGACGGATGGATGGATGGATGGATGGATGGAAGGATGGATGGATGGATGGATGGATGGATGGACGGACGGACGGATGGGTGGATGGATGGATGGATGGATGGATGGATGGATGGATGGAGCATGCCTTTTGAAACGGGGTGATAGCAGCTGCTATCATACTCATTTTCCTCCCTATATTATAATTATTGGTTTAGATTGGTTGCCTATACCATCATTCTATTTATTGAATTTGTGTTTCTACCTTCCTTCCATTATGTTACTTTTCTGCTTTTAGGCCACGAATCTTTCAGTAGTTTTTTGCTAGCTTCCACCACAGGTTTATTCACCCGGCCACTGGTATCTCTAAACCCCAGAGCTTCTGGAAGAGTGACAGCGCCTGGATCGACTTCTGGATAGATACCATTACATTCCAGTATAATATGGTCAATTGTTTCAGTGGAGTTACCACATGCTGCACATGCGTCATCTTCATTGTTAAACTTCTTTTCGGATCTGCGTGTTCTAAGGCACCCCGTTCTAGATTCAAAAAGTAGGGCACAGCCTCTTGAGTTATCAAAGAAAGCTTCCTTCCTTATCTCCCTTTTCCACTTTCGGTATAATTCCACACTCTGCTTTTTTTCCATCAAATTTATTCAATTTCTGCTTTCTGTGTTTTTTACCTGTTGCTTAACGCTCTTTATTTCTTCGTCCTTGTGACCAGCATACTTACTGGTTAGTTTCCTACTTCTTTTCCTCCATTTTGAGTCAACGCGTTTTAGGTATAGGCATTTAAATACTTTAGCTGCCCATCTGCGACTGTTTAATTTCCTCAGGTGTTCCTCATATAATATTTTACTCTGATCTTCCCGTACTTCGAAAGATGCCCAGCCCATATCTCCGTGTACCGCCTTTTTTGTGGTTTTGCCGTGGGCATCTAGTGCTAATCGCCCGATGGCTCTCTGATTCCTCTGATTCTAGGCACAAAGCCGCATTTGCGAAAGTAAGCCCGGACACCATAATTTATTTCCAAATACCCCTCAATACCTCATACCTGTTGTACCCCCACAATTCGCTCTGTGCTTCATTATTGTATTACTTCGCCCTTTTGCCTTAAGTGATTCAATGTATGCCAATCCTTCGTTTACTCATACCCTGAGACATTTATGTTCTGCTACTCTGGGTATTTCATCTCCTTGTATTTTAAGACCCTGATCAGTTGAGCTGTTGAAAATCATCAGACCCGACTCAACTGCGCTAAAACTGAAGCTTAGAGCTTTTGCTACGCCTCCGCAATACTTACCTAGGTTTGTAATTCTTCCTGACTCAGAGTTAGCAGCACAATATCGTATGCATACATCCAACCTCGAGATCGAGCAGCGTCGCCACCTAGCGCCATAGTAGCGAACCCTACTCAGTGTAGAGGTGTGTTCGCGTCGGGTGCCAGCCCGCTTGTATTTATGTACGCCCGTGCGGCGTGTACAAGAGTGATTTCTGTTTGTTTCGCGGTTCCTATGCGCTATTGCTTACTTATCTGCCTTTTGCAAAATATTTATGAACAGACTATTACCCCAAGCTCCATTAGAAAAAAGTAATACTTGTTCACATCGAGTATATGTCACGCTGGAAAGGACAAATCATCAGTCGAGGTCTTCGGCACTTGAGATTCTTTGACAAACGGTGTTTCAAACAAAGTGCTGCTGTTGTTGGGCACCCGGTAAAAGCAAAACAGGTTGCTGCTGTAAATAAAACTTAATGCAAATGCTCAAAAATTGCATATTCCCATTCCTGTTTGGAATACCGCAAATGCTGAAACAGCGACCACAGACTGCTGTATAGCAGAATGCGGATTGAACAAGCCATTCTTTGCCTTCGGTATCCACGATAGAGTTGTTTGAGTACTTTATTTCATTTCATTTATTATTGTTTGCTGTTAAACCTCTTTCGCGGTGTCTCAGTGGTAGGGCGCTCGACTGCTGATTTCGTGAACGGAGGATTCGATCCCCACCGTTTCGAAAACTCGGCGTCGCACTTTACACCGATATATGCACTTATTCCTTTTTTTTTTTTGTTGAAGGATTCTGCGTAGCCTTAACAGTGGTAATGAGCACATTTCGCTTTATAGAAATGCTCGAACGTTTGAGAAAGAAAGCTTCGCAGCACCTGTTACACTATCACATAACACTCATTGATCAATGTACACTGGTAGCCCATTAGAATGATTACAACCCGTTTCGTCTGTGCTGCGTTTCGACCAAACTGGTGGTTTCTGACAAGGGAAGTAAAATAGCCTCCTACTTGCCATCGGTGTTTAGATCGGGAATTAATACATATTTATAGCCTCATAATAATATGAACTCGATTTTTTTCAATCCCGGCCTCGGCAGCCGCTTTTCGGTGGAGGCGAGAAGCAAAGGCGCCCGTGTGCTTTGCTATGTCAGTGCAGGTTCAAGAAATCCAGCTAGTCGCAATTTCCGGAGTCCTCCACTACGGCGTCTCTCATAGCCTGAGTTGTTTTGGGACGCTAAACCCAGCGAACCAAACCAAACCATATTTTTTTTTTTCAGGGTAGTTTTATATCCGCCACCTGTTTTTGAAGTAAACGACTGACCCCCCCCCCCCCCCCCCAATTCACTGCTCAAGAATAATTAAAATGACAAAGAAATCTTCCCTAAACATTTCTTGCCAGAACATAACAGTGACCACAGTTTTACGATGTCTTCGTCGCTACTGATTCGTAGCTTGCACTTTAACGTTGCTGAAAACATATCGCTGATAGTTCCAAATTTTGTCAGGTGTGTAAAAGTTCTTTCAGAAGGTGCGATTCATTGTGATTAAAAAATAATTACGCTACTAATTTACCATTCATATTCATCACACACATCAATCATTCCTTATACGTCCCTTAGTATCAGGGAATCATCTAGAGTCATTTCCCAGTGCAACATCAGATGATCAATGTCAGTCCTCTCACTGCTCTACACGTGAGCAGTCAGGTTGCCTGTGCGGCGAGGTTTCCTGTACAGTGTCGACGTAATTTTATTTTTGGTGCATACTTGTGCCTGGTTGTCTAGTCAGGCTTAATGTCCACTCGGTCTACGGCAACCCGCCGGGCAGTATGCTGTAAGTGCTGCATTTCACCTGCTTAATCCTCGCGTCAAGTACGATATAATGAAGCAAGCTGCCTCGATTCAATCTAAAGTACTGCAGGTACGATCACGAGCCTTGATCTTTGTGGCCTTGACAATAAATTTATCTGTCTCACGCGTATAAAACACGCGCCCGCTTTTGAAAAGACGATACGATATGTGTTGTTCAGACCCATGTATCACCTGTGAGCGCCGCAGAATGCCAAAAGGGTGCGAAGCGATGTCACTAAATCTAAAACACGGCTGGTGGCGTGCCTTGTTTTCCTAAAATCCGCGGATCTCTTTTTTGCTTGTTGCATTGGCGAAACCCACGGATTTCTTTCTGCTGTCTGCTGCAACAGTCTAAACACTATTGCATTCCATAGCACACGCTTTTATCGCCAACAAAATCACCGTGAACTCGGAAGCAGATATACGCCGCATGCGTTTCTGCGAGTGCCACTCGCTGCCTATCCCTACTATCACAGCGACGGCGGCGCCACCTCTAGGTCGATCTCGCGCTGAATCGAGTTTAGCGGGAGACCCCATTTGGGGGATCCGACGTGTTTTTTGCATGAAACCCACAGTTCTGCAGGACTTTCCCTCCAGTAATCCACAAGGGCCCAAGTAGAAAACTTGAGGGCACGCCCGTTTTTAGCCCTGCCACAGGGCATGCGTGACATATATTTTCAGGTAGGCTGACCAATTTAGGTTCTTTAAGGCGCTTTCTACATAAGATCCAAATTTTCTTTAAATCCACCCTAAAATTCCCCAAGAGAGACCCTGTGGTCCACATGTGGGAATATGTGCTCTGTTAGCCTTTGCCAATAATATATTTTGCCGAAATGGGAAAAGCAGGGGCAAGCCCAAGCGCTTACCCGCGTTGTTCCTAAAAGGGCCGTCATGAGTTTTAAGTGGCTGCACGAGCCCAACTTGCCCATACGTGCCCCAGGGGGCCCCGCATTGTGTGCTACTTGTGTACTGATCATGCGATCTGCAAAGTGAATGGACATGAACAATGACACGCCAATTCAGGCGCTGGCAGGAGACGTGAACGGTGTGGTGTCGTATACTAAAAGGCGCAGAATGTTTGACCTTGAAATAATTTTTGTCTAACATCCTACCAAAGTTCCTTTTCCACCGCGTCGTATGGAATGTGAGTTTACATTGATATCAAATAATTCTCACGGTATGTACATCTAAACGGGTGTTGCAGCAAGTACTGAATGCCTAATAGTTTTCCTGTGCCCTAGAGTAAAGACCTCGCAGCGCCCTCCCCGATACATACCCCATCACAGTCCATTTTATTTAAAGAAATACGAATCTATATGTACAGTCGCTGCATAATGCAAGTAGCAACAGTCAGATTTCCATACTCTAGCGCCCGGAATCTGCCTGCATTTCGTAGACGCAATCACGGCATGTACAGACCAAGGAATGTACGTGTCGCACTGCACCTGTACTCACGCTTTATTTGCCAAGCTAGACAGATACAGGTTCATACTTAACCAGCCAAAGGACGAGACCCAGGAAGGAAGAGGACAGGACAAGGCTGGACTAGCTACTGAATGTTTATTGATCAGAGGAAAACAACGGACTCCTTCCGAAAAGCACGCGCACAACCCAACCGGTGGAATAGCAGGAAATTGGGAAGAATCCAATTTCCTGCCATTCCACCGGTTGAGTTGTGCGCGTGCTTTTTTGTCGTACGCAAATGAGCTAGTGCGTGTTACAGATATCGCGCCTTTCCTTCCCTGCGAACTATTTAATAATAATGATAATAATAATAATAATAATAATAATAATAATAATAATAATAATAATAATAATAATATTAATATTAATAATAATAATAATAATAATAATAATAATAATAATAATAATATTATTATTATTATTATTATTATTATTATTATTATTATTATTATTATTATTATTATTATTATTATTATTATTATTATTATTATTATTATTATTATTATTATTATTTCATTTTCCCTCCCACCTTCCTCCCTTCCCTTACAGCGCGGGTCAGGTGTCCACAGAACAAGTGTGACAAATAAGGCGCCTTTCCTCTGAAGCAATTTCAGGACTACACGGGTTAGATCCCGACCGCCTGCGGTTTCCACGGACTGGATGTCGGTTCAACACCTACCGAATTGCTGTCCCATCTTAGGGTACGCACCCAAGGCGTGAAAATCCTTTATGCACGAATGCTTGGAAAATCTCAAGGCGCCGTCATAACATTCGAAGGCAAGATCGTTCCCCGCTACGTTTATTACTACGGCGATGAGACGCGTTGCTACCTCTACCGATCATCGCGCCAAGTTTGCTATATATGCTTCAAGCCTGGGCATAGGGCGGACGTATGCCCGACACCTGACGCCGTTATGTGCTCGAACTGCGGTGAACCAGTCATCGAGGACGGTCATTCGTGTGAGCCCAGGTGTGCGCTGTGCAAGGAAGCGCATCCCACAGGGGCAAAGGAGTGCAAGCAACGCCTAAGAAAACCGAGGAGTCCACGGACCAGAACGAAAGAGGAAACCGACAGCGCAGCAAAGGGCGATGGCGGCACGGGCGGACGCGGCCGGGCTCGGAAACGCTGGTTCAGCTCAGATGCTACTTCGCCATCCAGGTCCAGGTCGGCGTCGCGCTCGAGATCAAGGACCAGGGAGCCACCACAAACAAAAAAGGGGCAGCAGCAGAAGAAGATAAAAAGGGAGGAAGAGAGTAAGTTGAGCTGGGCAGCGCAGCTTTTCTCTACTTCTCGCACTGTTGAGAACACGAACGCGCAGGCACAATTTAGTGGACAACTTATCGAAGTGCAAGAACTAAGACAAACCATTCAGACACTCAGGGCGGAAAATGCTGAACTGAGACAGAAACTTAACGACCTTATAGAAGAGCTCAAAGCCCAGAGAACAGGGCAGACTGACACGAACGCGCGAACAGATGAAACTCAGCAAGCCACCATAGGGCGGCAAGAATTCGCAACTGCCATGGCAGCCATAAATAACTCACTAGCTAATCTTAGTAATCTCATTTCTAAAATCCAGGCAGAGGCGCAAAGAGATAGAGAACGCCTAGTACAATTCACGAGCATGAAATCCAGAGGCAAACCCTATGATAGGCCATTGACCGAGCATGGCGAGGCACCGTAAGAGCTCGGTCAAGTTGGAAACCCTTGAAATATGGCAATGGAACTGCCGCGGGATCAGCAAAAAGCGGGGTCTTCTTAAACAACATATCACAAATTGTACAGTACCGCCAGACATAATCGCCCTACAGGAAACCGGCTGCTCCCCTACTCTCCCGGGTTACTCAGCATATGAGGGGCAGGGGGAAAGCAAGGTCTCCACGCTGGTTGCCAAAACTATCACCGCAATCAGACACGACATCGACGGAACGGACATTGACCACGGTCTTATCGAAGTCATTACCCAAAAGAGAAGCCAAGAAATCATCTTCCTGCTTAACGTATACAGCCCGCCCAGCCAAAAGAACGCTAGCTTCAGCTACCTGCTGGGCAAGGCAGAACAAGCAGCAAGCAAGAGGGGCCTTCTCATCCTTGGGGACTTTAATGCCTGGTATAAAAGCTGGGGCTATGTCAGAGAAACTCCGAAAGGCAAGGATCTAGCCAGAGAAGCTGATCGCAGAAGCCTCAGCCTAATCACAGATCACACCCAACCAACGCGAGTGGGAAATAGCATCAACCGCGATTCGTGCCCAGACTTAGCGTTCGTCAAAGGAATAAGGCAGGCAAGATGGGAAAACGACGGGGAGACGCTAGGCAGTGACCACTGCATCTTGCGCATCCAGATAGAAACTCTTCCGATCAGGAAAAATTATGGCCAAGCTAGACTCACACAGTGGGAAGCCTATAGAAAGACCAGGGTGGAGTCCGAGGATACAGAGATCAAGGACATTAAGGATTGGGTAGAGGGTATCAAATCCGACTGGGAAAAAGTCACTAAGAAGGTCACTCTCACCAACAAAGCGCCCAACGTGGATAAACATCTCTTACACCTCTGAGATGCTAGACGGGGGTTGCTAAAGAGATGGAAAAGGCAGAAGCACAACAGAAAGCTCAAGCTAAAGATCGCCGAGGTTACAAAACAAGCCGAAGAATATGCGATGGAGCTCTCGAAACGGGACTGGGACCAGAAATGCAACGATCTACAGGGGACTCTAGGTTTGGCCAAGACTTGGGCATTGCTAAGGGCTCTCATAGACCCAACTAAGACCAAATGTGAAAACCATAAGACAATCCAAAGGATCGCGCACCAATTCCAAGGTACAGACCGGGAACTGCTAGAGAACATCAAGCAGCGATACATCGGTGACGAAACGGGCGCCGACTACAGCTCGCCATACACGGGAGAAGCAAATCCCACTCTTGACGAACCCATTACTATAGAAGAAGTCAGACACGCTGTTATGTCTGCCACAAAAAACACCACCCCAGGCAAGGATGGCATTACCAACGCCATGATTAGGAACTTGGACGAGAATTCAATCCACAGATTTACTGAATTCATCAACACACACTGGGAGCAGGGGACCATCCCGAAAGACTGGTCTCATGCGGAAATAGTAATGATTCCTAAATCCGGAAAAACTCCCAGCCTGGAAAATCTACGACCCATTTTATTGACGTCATGTTTGGGAAAGGTATACGAAAGAATTGTGTTTCAGAAGTTGCAGACCCACCTGGATGACAATGACCTCATGCCCCACACTATGTTCGGATTCCGAAAACATCTATCAACACAGGACATCCTCCTGCAGATCAAGGAGGAGGTGCTTAACACGGTCCCGAAATACGGAGAAAACATCTTGCTCGCGCTCGACCTCAAAGCGGCATTCGACAATGTCAGTCACAGGGCAGTGCTAGACGGGCTCTGCAACTTAGATTGCGGGCAGAGAATACACAGCTACGTGAAAGCCTTCTTGAGTAACAGAACCGCCACTATTGGAATAGGCGGCATCAGGACAGACACCTTCCCGACCCCCAAAAAGGGAACACCGCAAGGCTCAGTGATATCCCCTATGCTCTTTAACATTGTTATGATCGGCTTAGCAAAAAAACTCGAGGAAATTGAAGGAGCCAGACATGCTATCTATGCTGATGACATCACAATTTGGGTGACCAGGGGATCCTTAGGAGAAAAGCAAGACTGTCTGCAGAGAGCAGCTGACGCTGTCAACGCATACGCTCGACATTGCGGCCTTGAATGTTCTCTGGAGAAATCTGAGGTGCTCAGAGTCCACAGAAGAGGGTACGATCTGCACAACTTCATAGACATCTACATAGGGGAAAAGAAGATCCCGGAAGTATCGCAAATAAAAATCCTAGGCATGCGGATACAAAGCAATTGCCGTTTAGATCAAACAATCAGGCAGCTAGCAAGTACCACCGCGCAGATCACGCGAATGATAGCAAGAATCTCCAACAGAAGACGAGGCATGTCCGAGGAGGACACATGTAGGCTAGTACAGGCCCTCGTTGTAAGCCGAATTATATATGGCGTCCCCTACCAAATTCCGCTCGAACAGGAAAAAGAACAACTGGAGGCAATCCTGAGGAAAGCCTACAAATGCGTTCTTGGACTACCGGTCAACACCTCGACCGAAAAATTCAATAAACTGGGCATAAACAACACAGTGCAAGAGCACATCGAGGCCCACCTTCTCGCGCAGAAAATAAGACTCATGCAGACGCAAACGGGAAGGAACACGCTAAATATACTGGGCATGAGAGATGCTTCCAGAGAAATAAACAGCACAGGGAGCATACCGAAGGAAATAAGAGAGATAATTAAGGTCAACCCGATTCCGAAAAACATAAAAACATGCATCCGAAAATACACAAGGCCAGAAGAGAGGCAAGATCCGAGGCACACGAAAGAAGCCTCGCAGGAAAAAAAAACATATTGTACGTCGACGCGACCACATACAAAGAACAACCCGGAGCGGTAGCCAGTGTGGTTGATCACCAGCTTAAAGAAGTCAACTGCGCCTCGATCAAGAGCAGCAAAATAATCGAGGCTGAGGAAGTGGCAATCGCTCTCGCTACCACCCACCAGGGTGAGGAGGCTATCACAAAAATAATTACGGACTCGCAAGAAGCATGCAGAAGGTATAGCAGCGGACGCATATCCACTGTGGCCATCCGCATACTCAAGGCAAGAAAAATCACCTTTTCGAGATTCTTCATAACGTGGACACCAGGCCATGAGACTGTCAAAGGTAACCAACGTGCCGACGCCAATGCCCGAGCATACGCCAACCGGGGGGCGCACAACGACGGGGAACCGGACGCAGTCACTAGACGCTATGGAGCCATCCTTGAACATCAAAGAGCCTTAAGGAGGATCTATCCACCTCCCCACGAAGACCTCAATAGAGAGCAGTCGGTTGCCTGGAGACAGCTACAGACTAACACATACCCCAATCTGAGTCTACTCAGTAAAATCCACCCCACTACTTATGAAAATAAATCCCCACTATGCGGAGAACCCCCTACACTCTACCATGTTACATGGGCCTGTCAAAAAACACAGGTAGCACCAATAAACACCACACCAACACCGGAGCAGTGGGAGGCTGCGCTGTCCTGCTCGACGCCTGACGACCAGCTCAAGCTGATTGACAGAGCGCGCAAGACGGCAAAGGCCACTGGGGCCCTGGACTGAGGGCCCCACCAACGCCGGGAGAATTCCCTTTGTGTAAATAAAGTTTTTCATTCATTTATTCATTCGTTTCGCTGGAGGCGAAACGAAGAGGCTACCGTGTGCTTCGCGATGTCAATGCACGTTAAGGATCCCCGTGTGTTCGAAATTACTCCATAGCTCTCCACTACGGCAGCTCTTCCTCTCTATTCACTTTCACTCCCACCTTCCTTTCCCTTACGGCGCAATTCAGGTGTCCACTGAAACGAATTAGACGAATACTGCGCCTTTATTTTCCTGCGAACAAATTATTATAATCATTATTAATATTATTAATATTAAGGGCTCAGGCTCGGTCCCGATCGCTGGCGTCTACCTTTCGGGGGAGGCAGACGAAGAGGCGTCCGTGCGCTGTGCGATGTCAGTACACGTTAAAGATTCCCAAGTGGTTGAAATTACTGCGCAGCCCTCCACTACAGCAAATCTCCCCAGATGGTCAAAAATACTACGTAGTTCTTCAGTATTGCAACTCTTTCTCTCTTTCCACGTTCACTCCCAACTTCCTTCCATCCGTTGCCTGGACGGACAGCTATTGCGGAGGCTCGCCCGATGTGCCGAGTGCTCAGTTACCTAATACATTTGCGGGTGGGCCCCAAAGAAACTCTGTATACTGCACAATAGTGTATATGTTTCTCTTACTTTTACCTACCCTTTTCTTTCCCCCTATCGCTCACCTCAATGATGACCTCAACCTCTTCCTCTCTATCCTTTAATTTCCGCCGCCCAATTTAAAGTGCTTCAGATATCAGACAGCAGATACCAGGGTTGGCAAACATCTTTTCCTTCCTTCTGTATATACAATAAATCACCACCACCACAACCGTTACGGCGCATTTCAGGTGCCCTGGAACAAGTGTAACAGATACTGCACCTTCCCTTTCTGTGAGACATAAGAAAAATTATGAAAGCACCGAGGCTATCACTGCAACACTCAAAGCGTTCGCTCTGTTACTAAGTTCACGCTAAGGCAAAACCCCACAAGTTTTTTCTAATTTTTGTGCTCTCTTCCTCTTTCTATAGTCGCCTTCTCATAGGGGCGCTTCTCTCAAGTCACAGCACTTACCCAGTATACCGGGGGAGGAGGCGCAGATCAAGTCATAGTGACGACGACAACCTTACGCCGGCGCAACACTAGTTTGGAGGCTCGCCCGCTGTGCCGAGGGATCAATGTACTATGTTGTTGTTGTGGCTATAGGAACAAGGAAAAGAAAATGCACGGGCCTGCTACGGGCTCTGTAGCTGAGCCACCTCCACTGCCTGATTTTTTATAGGAAGGGAAAGGCGCGGTAACTGTCTTGTTTTTTGTGGACACCGCAACCGCGCAGTAAAGGAAGGGAAGAGGGTGGGAGTGAAAGTCAAAAGAGAGAAAGAGGAGCCGTAGTGGAGGCTACGGAGTAATTTCGACCACCTGGGGATCTTTAACGTGCGCTGACATCGCACAGCACACGGACGCCTCTTCGTTTCCCCGTAAAGGAAGGGAGGAGGGTGGGAGAGAAAGTGGAAAGAGAGAAACAGGAGCCGTAGTGGAGGGCTGCGGAGTAAATTCGACCACCTGGGGATCTTGAACGTGCGCTGATATCGCACAGCACACGGACACCTCCGCTGCCTCGTGCAGACAGAAGAGAAAATAGAGAAGAAAGAAAAGGAAGAGGGAGAGAAAGGCATGCGGCGCAACAACAGCCCTCGTCCAACACCGAAACGGTGGCGGGTGCAATGACGGCCTACAAAAGATAAAAATTCTATGGCAGGCTAGCCCCCGCCGCAAGCGGCGGTGACCCACCTGTCCCAGCCCCATAATGTACTAAGAAATTTCGGGCAGGCCACAAATATACTGCTGTGTTACGTGTATTATACGTATATGCCTTTTATTTTATTTAACTTATCCTTTCATTATTTTCCTGTCGCTCGCCTCTATATTTCTTTTTTTTGTGTTCCTCACATCTCTCTCTTTTTATCTCCCCTGCTTTTGTTGTTGTTGCTACTGTGAGAAGAAGGAAACGAAAATGCATGGGCCTTCTACTGGCTCTGTAGCTGAGCAAACTCCGCGACATCGTGCTGACAGAAAAGAAAATAGAGAAGAAAGAACGATAAAGGAGATGGAGAGAAATACGCGCGTCGCAAGAGCCGTCGTCCACCATCGAAGCACTGCGGCCTACAGCAGATGCAAATCCGGTAACCTACCAGACCCAGCCTTGTAGAGCCAGAAGCAGGTGTTTCCGGTAATTTGATAGCCGATACCTGGGCTGGCAAACACCCCCTAAACCTCATTCTCTTATTATTTTCGCAATAAAATAGCCAATACCTACCTTTTTATTACCATCTCTATTCCACTCTTTCAAGTTTAGGCAGGCATTTTACTAAAGTTTTAAACTGGCTGCTTGATGCTACATCTATATCGACAATATTTATATCACAATTTTTTTATGATAGCATTACATAATACTAATTGAAGTAAACAGCAAAACATGTGAGGGCCACCAATTCATAGCCATGAAACTTCAAATCGGATTGTTTACTTCTGTGCTGTTGAATAGCATCAACGTTTCCGTGCTAAATAAATGTTAAGATGTAAAAAAATAAAAGTCATAAATTTAAAGTCACAACTTTCGGCTCACCGTCAGCTTTTCGTGCTTATGCCTGCTGGAATTAGTGTCTGCCACTGCCCCAGTTTCCCCTTTTCCGACACTATTTATGGGGCAGGAAGCTAGCAGACGATCATTGATCTACGTTGATTTATCTATTGTGGCCCCTTCGCCACTCAACTAGCTACTGAAATAGGTAGTTTAAACGATCACCTACCGCTCACGGCTACTCCGTCGAAGCCAAGCACCAGACCCTATTGTCTCTGTGCGAGGATGTTGTGCGCGCTTCTTCGGCGAAGGCGTGATGTCATGCGGTACGGCGCCCTGTTTCAATAAATTAGTCAATCTTTACTGTATTGCATTTCAATGCAGAACGCCGCTCCAAACAGTAGCCTTACCTTTCCGCGCCGTAAGCCCTAGCCCGCGCACATAAAACTTGCGCAATCGATATCAAGCATGCCGAAAATATTGCCATACATCCGCCTGACCAAGTAACCCTGACCAGCCAGCCTCTCGTAAGGTTCGCGTCTCCCATTGACTGCCCTTTTGACGCCTTCTCGCCGGCTGAAATCTTTCGCCCCCTTAGCCTGAACGCGGGTTTCGTATTTTGAGGACTACGTCTATGTTTCAGCAAGCCCTTGTTGCATG
This sequence comes from Amblyomma maculatum, assembly GCF_055883805.1. Classification (NCBI taxonomy): domain Eukaryota; kingdom Metazoa; phylum Arthropoda; class Arachnida; order Ixodida; family Ixodidae; genus Amblyomma; species Amblyomma maculatum. The sequence goes on from NW_028146745.1 coordinate 861,993, forward strand.
ACATAGTGTGGGTTTTTCGTCTCACCATGGACATTTTTTCGTGTATGAGGTGGGGTGCATTTTGTCTAGAATCTGTACGTTGGGGTATGAATCTGTAATTGTCTCCAAATAACAGGTTCCTGTCTGTCGAGAGAAATGTGCGGTAGGAGATTTCGCATTTTCTGTCTCCATAAGTTTCTAGTATTACCGATTACTCCTTTGGTGCTTGCGAAAGTTCCGTGGTCTTGTAGGAAGCTCAGAAAGTACTGTCATCATCATCATCAGCCTGACTATACCCACTGCAGGGCGAAGGCCTCTCCCATATTTCTCCACTGTGCCAGTTGCATCCACTTGACCCCTGCGAACTTCTTAATCACATTCGCCCACCTAACATTCTGCCGCCCCCTGCTACACTTTCCTTCCCTTGGAATCCAGTTTATTACCCTCAGCGACCATCGGTTGTCCTCTCTTCGTACTACATGTCCTGCCCATGCCCATTTCTTCTTAATTACCGCTAGAATGTCGGTAACTTGAGTTGACCAACTGTGCACGCTTCCTATCTCTTAATGTTACCCGCCCCATTTTTCGTTCTATAGCCCTCTGGGTTGTCCTCAACTTAAGTAGAACTCTCTTGGTTAGTCTCCACGTTTCAGCCCCATAGGTGAGTACAGGCAAGATACAACTGTTGCATACTTTCCTCTTGAGCGATACCGGTAAGCTGTTAGTCATGATCTGCGAGTGCTTGCCAAATGCGTTCCATCCCAATCTTATTCTTCTTGTTATTTCCTTTTCATGGTCCGGATCTGCGGTAACTACCTGTCCTAAGTAGACATATTCGCCTACTCCTTTGAGTACTTCGCTACCTAATGAAACTGCTGTTCCTTCCCGAGGCTGTTGAACATTACCTTAGTCTTCTGCATATTGATTTTCAAGCCTACCTTTCTACTTTTTCTGTCTAGGTCATCAATCATTATTTGCAGTTCGTCCTTCTAGCTGCTTAGCAAGGCAATGTCATCAGCAATTCGCAGATTACTGAGGTATTCACCATCTACCCTTATCCCTAACTGCTCCCATTCCAAGTTTCTGAATACTTCCTCTAAGCAAGCTGTGAACAGTGCTGGGGAGATTGTGTCTCCTTGCCTAATACCTTTCTTTATCGGAATTTTGTTACTTCCTTTATGCAGAAATATGCTTGCTGTGCAGCCACTATGTCTATCTTCCAGCACTTTCACGTACGGCTCGTCTACCCACTGCTTTCGCAATGCCTGCATCACCTCCGAGGTTTCAACTGAGTCAAATGCTTTTTTCGTAATCAATGAATGCTATGTATAAGGGCTGGGTATATTCCGAGCATTTTTCTATCACCTGATTGATGGTATGGATATGATCGATAGTAGACTACCCTTTCCGAAACCCTGCTTGATCCTTTGCTTCATTGCAGTCTAAGGTTGTCCTAATTCTATTAGCAATTAACTTAGTAAATATCTTATACGTAACAGACAGTAAGCTGATTGGTCTGTAATTTTTAAGGTCCTTAGAGTCCCCTTTCTTATGAATGAGGATATTGTTTGCATTCTTCCATGGTTCCGGTGCCGTCGATGACACCAAGCACTGTATATACAGGGTGGCCAGTTTTTCTAGCACGATATGCCCCTCTCGTCCTTCAGAAAATTAGTAGTTATCCGATCCTCTCCAGCTGATTTCCCCCTTTTCATAGTTTCTAGTGCTTTCTTGACCTCGTCCTTCGTCACTGATGGAACGTCTGACTGTTTTTCCCTACCGCCAATCTCCTTACGGTCCTGACTACTTTGGCTACTGTAGAGATCTGTATAGAACTCCTCGGCTACTTTGACTATCTTGTCCATATTCGTGATGACGGTGCCCGTCTTGTCCCTTATCGCATACATCTGGTTTTTGCCTATGCCCAATTTCTTCTTTACCGCTTTAAGGCTTCCTCTGTTCTTTACAGCATGCTCAATTTTCTCCATGTTATACTTCCTTATATCGGCCACGTTGCGCTTATTGATTAGCTTTGATATGTCGGCATTTTTATCTGGACAATTCGATCTGGACCCCAGCCCTCAGTCATCAGCTGCTGCGGAACAACTGACCACGGCGGCGGTCAGACCTATGAAGCAGCAGGGGGTGCTAAGAATCTCTGGCTCCGCTGGACAGGCGCCATTAGAAACTGACCCTGGCAGCGTTTAATGCTAGAACCCTAGCTAGTGAAGCTAGTTTAGCAGTGCTGTTAGAGGAACTAGAGGGTATAAAATGGGATGTCATAGGGCTTAGTGAGGTTAGGAGCCCAAATGAATCATATACTGTACTGAACGATGGGCATGTACTGTGTTATCGAGATTTACCAGAAAGTACTGTATGCTCAAGCAATCCTTTTGGCTTCTAGGTTCCCTTCCACCTACATGTGACCCGGTACCCGCATAATTTTGTGTGTGGTCTTGTTGTTTTCTTCATCGTGGTTTGGGAGCCTCTGCTGGGCAGCGACCACTACGAAGACTAATAAGTTCTGGTACAGGGAGCTCAACGGGCGGCAGTGGCCAGCGGAGCCCTAGGTTGGAGACAGCTGAACACTTGGTAGAATTGTACGAGGTTGACGGAGAAGACTCCTAGGGATGCAACAAGGAGACAACTCTGAAGACGCCTCAAAAACCGACGAAAAAGAACATAGCGATAAAGTTTTTCCTTGCTTTCTTCCTGAGCTGACGCTTTTCTCCGCCGCTTATACAGCCTGGTAGACCGATTGAATATCTCAGTCCTATTGCTGGAACTGTTCGCGGCAGTCGCCTGTCGTCACTTTCCTCATACTAAAAATTTTTAAACTGTTGGGTGCCGAAGGGTGCTGGTACGTCGCCGGGTTGACATCCTACGCGAAAACGGCAAGGCAGGGATAGGTCACGGCGGTTAACAATCCGGTGTCTATAGTTGGCTACCCTGCGTTCTTTAAAATAAAAGAGGGGCATACAAAAAAAGCTAAATATACTTTCCGTCTGAAAGCCAAAAGCCGCTGCAGCGGTGTCTTGAGCCAAACACACAGCATCCGCTTCTTGAGGGCGAAAAAAAAAATATTTAAACAGCGAATGATATTCCACAGTAGAGCAGGGCTGCTCTCATAGGCGTTTGCCCGAAAACAGCGTTACACCTTGTAGGGTGTAAAACAAGTTCATGTGCTGTTCTACTCACTGAATGTGCATGCCCTAGAAAACTGGAGCGATGATAAGCCAGATGACCTCTCTTGGTTTACTGCGGAGAAGCGGGGCATCCAATTGACAAGAAAATTACGCGTGTCTTTTACGGTTACTTTCTTTAAATGTGCTAAGTATCATGAATAAAACTGCTGAATTTGAAGCACTGCTTTATGAACATGACCCACACGTCCCGCGTCCCGCTGCTGACGGAGACCTGGTTGCACGCTGGAGCGCTGGATAACGAAATAGTCCCCCCATCGTACAGAATATTCAGATGTGATAGACAATTACGAGTGGGGTGGAGTTGCTATTGTAGTTAAAGAAAACTTTACTGTGAAAATTTTGCCAACTATTCCTAATCACGTAAAAAAATTTTTTGCGGTAATTTCATTGCCCTTGGAGTTTTTTATACCTCCCTCCTACAGCAGATCTCGTATTTCTTGAGCAACTCTGCGATTATGTACAGCGTTTCCAGGGTAAGCACGTGAAGTTCGTCTTAGCCGGACACTTTAATTTACCGAACATCGATTGCTCCACCATGAATACGATGGATATGAACGGTTGACACTCGGAAATTCTTTTGAACATTGCATTTTCATGTGATCTAGCTCAGATTATTACTGGCCCTACCAGAGTCACTGCAACTGCGAGACATATTTTTGATTTGTTGTTTATAAGTACCGCTATCAAATGTGACACGGTTGATGTCATGAATGGGCTCTCTGATCAAAACTTAGTATTTGGCACATTTTCCTATAAGAGGTGTTCTGGCAAAAACACGTCTATGATTGTTGTGAAGGATTTCAACAGGGCAGATGATGAGAGCATCCTAGACTACTTAGAAATGAATTTGGATGGTTTTAATGTTGACGAAAATGTGAATATTTGGTGGTGTAAATTCAGACAAATTTGTATTCATTGTATCGCCATGTTTGTTCATGATAGAAGTAATAGAAAGAAACTGAACCTATGAATTACGAGACAGATAATCTACATAACAGAAAAGCTTAAGAGATTGAGACACTGAGGCAGGCCTCGAGACCCTCATATCAACACTCTATGCGCAGCGCTGCAAACTGGGGCTAAACAAGCTATGGAAACTTTTTCACTATCAATTTCGGCAATTTCCTTAAAGAAGCGTCAGTGAAATTTTGGAGGTATATGGGTGGCAACAAATCCAATAGTATTTCGTTATTGGTTGATGGTTCCCCAGTCTGAGAAGCAAAAGCAGTTGCTGATAAATCTAACAGCTACTTTCAATCCGTATACACCAGGAAAGATACTAATCTTGTTACAAAGCCTGAAGGGTACATTTCTCCTATGCCTGATGTTATTGTGTCCCAGGAAGGTATTTTAAACTTACTGCCTAACCTTGACGCTAAAAAAGCTAACGAACCCGATAGCATTCCTACAGTGTTCTTGCACCGTTAGGCGGAATGGATTTTGCACTACTTGTTCCTCATTTTTCACTAGCGCAGTGTTCTCTTCCGGTGGACTGGAGAGGTGTCCGTATCATACCCATATTCAAGTCAACTAATCGCCTGTGTGCATCCAATAACCGCCCAATCATCTTGACCTCAACAAGTTACAAAATGTTAGAACATATAATCTGTCGACACGACCGTATTTCTTGAAGAAAACAAACTGTTGTCAGACGCACAGCACGGTTTTCGGCGTGGCTTGTCGACTGTGACGCAGCTCCTTAGTGCATGCCATCATTTTGCAGTCGCGTATAATAACAAGGAACAGATCGACGCAATATTTCGGACTATGCGAAAGCTTTTGATAAAGTGCCTCATAATAAACTAATGCAGAAACTTTACGAGATATATTGAATTGCAGACTTATCGAATTCATTAGGGCTTATCTAGAAAACAGGTACCCGTACGTCCAAGTTGACAAGTACTGCTCGGAGACACTGCAGGTAACATCAGGGGTACCGCAAGGATCGGTTCTGGGACCAATTCTATTACTTATTTACGTTAATGATATTGGGAAAGTCATACACGGTGATGTTAAGACAAAACTTTTCGCAGACGACTGCGTTCTTTATACTTCAGGTAAATGTGTAGCTCACCAAATTAAACTTAGCAAAGCCCTCGTTTACGTTTCAAGCTGGTGCACAAATTGGAGCATGCTTTTAAATGCTGACAAGTGCTTAGTCCTCCGTAAAGCTATGAACAAAACCGTTTTAAGACATCCTTATTCTGTGGATGGCATCACACTTAAGGAATTGCCTGCTGGTAAACACCTCGGAGTTACACACAATCTGAGTTGGGATATTTATATTCACACAGTTTGCACCAAAGCCTTTAGCTCTCTGGTTTATTCGACGCAAGCTTTCAAAAGCACCCATACATGTGAAGCTAGCAGCATATACAGCTTACGCCGGCCATGTCTGGAGTATGCTTCGTGTCTATTGGACCCTTATACGGCGAAAAATTTTCACAAAGTAGAAATAGATCAAAGAACAGCGGTCAGATTTATTTGCAGCAAATATAAACGCACAGATAGCGTGACCGAAATGCTTGATTGTCTTGGTCTCTCTACACTTCGAGCTAAGCGTTCTGAATCCGGGTTAACATAGTTGTATCTAATATTGTCAGGCATGCGCACAGAAGAGGACAAGGAAGTGCAAAAAAGAGGCTCTCCAGGATAAAGGTTGAAGAAGAGGAAGCTCGCCATCTGTTGGTTAGCGCACCAGACTAAGGTGCAGAATCACTCTGTAAATAAACCTTAACAGTGTGGTGGAGGTGAAACAGTGTGGTGAAACATGCACAATGTGTAAAGCTGTATTCGTATTCCTAATAGGACGCAGCTGTCAGCATCTTTTTGTCGCGCCTGCCTTCTGGATCGTGAATTTACTGTCGATGCTGTTTATGGAAGAAAGGTGCATAAAAATTGCCACAAGTCATTGAAGAGGTCCTAAAACTCTGCAAAGCGGTGAATCCGAGCATTTCTGATGAACACAGAGTTGGCTACCTCTTAAAGGGTATCGCGGTGGACGTATATAACATTTTAATTACAAAAGAAAATTTAGATTCTCCTACGGCTCTGATCAAGCAGTGTCGGACGTTCGAAACTTTAAAGCAGCGTAGCAGAACCCCAAAATTCGGCCGTCTGCCTAACGGGACCACTGTTGCAAGCGCGGATTCTCACGAGCAGTCAAATGAGCTTCCGCATTTGGGCGACATGATTCGCCAAATTGTCCGTGATGAGCTCTCCCGTCATCAAGATGTGAACCGCTATGGAATCCCCTGTATTAGCGGCTCCCTGCTGCAGCTCCCATCCAGCGCTCTTCTTGGCTTTTTACCGCTCCTCCTCCCGTCTGTGACCACTGAAACGACTCATATGGCCCTGCTCCCTTAGCTCGTTCCCACTACAGGGCGCCAGCTCCTCCGCAACAACCCCAGCGGTTGGACTTTGCTGATCGCTTCAATCCTGTTACCGAGGGCTATTATTTGAACCGTGCTCGTGACCCACCAGTCCGTTACCGTTGTGGTATGCTTGGCCACATATCCAGATTCTGCCGCCGCCGGACCCCGGCACCACGCTACCAGCGCCAATGGTCAAATCGCCGTTCTACCGTGAGTCCAGAGGTCCGTGACCCGACCTATCCCCCTCCTTCCGGCTCTTACCGCTACGCACCACTTCGCAACGACTCACCAGTTTCTGAGCGCAGCCTGACTCCTCCTGCCCGCCGCTCCCGACGTTCGCCTCCTCCCCGACGTTCTTCTCCGCCACCGGGAAACTAGCGTGTGCGGCCGATGGAGGTGCGGTTGCCAGGCCATCGACATTGCCAGTTCCTCTACCGGTCGTTATGCTAAAGAATCGTTTGGAAGTGTTAGTGGACTGTGTTTGTGTTATGACCTTAGTGGATACGGGTGCTACAGTTTCCGTGATGAGCTTCATTTTAAGAACCGTCTCAGCCGCAAAATTGTTTGGTTGGGATAGAAGTGTCGTATTTCGAGGTGTAGGGGGAGAATTGTTGGTTCCGCTTGGTATTTGCTATGTAAATGTAGCGATCGCTGGACACGAGTTTAGAACTGAATTTACGGTGCTCCCTCGTTCTACGCACATTATTCTAGAGTTGTCTTTTTACAGCAGTGTGGCGCCACTCTCGCCTTCAACAGTGGCGAGATATCAATAAGCCCCTGCCTTCGATCGGCCCTAAAAGAAGAATCACCGCGGGCTGTCCAAATGTTTTGTCTTCGAAGATACCGTCGTTCCGGCGATGTCCACCATTTTCGTCCCAGTTGTGTCCTCGGGCGTGGTTCCCAATGCCTTCGATACTCTGGTGGAACCCGCTCCCCTTTCCGGTGCCAAAAAGAGTGTGTTGGTGCCCCGCAGCATTGTTCGAGTGAACGAGGGCCGTGCCCCGCTTTGGACTGTCAACCATACCAACGAACCTGCCGTATTGCCGCGTGGTTTGAAACTCGCCGACTTTGAGAAGAACGCCTTTCTATACACATCGCCGCGTTTAGTGACGGTGTTGCTCTATCAATTAGAGGTCCCGATCTTGCCGATTCCCAGTTTCAGTCCATACGTAATAAATGAATCACTACCCACCAACGACCGCCGAATATTGGAGGTTCTTATGAAACATGCGGACGTGTTCGACTTGCTCGAGATCAGCCACCACCGATTCCGCCTTCCCGCCCCCCTCACATGATCGACACTAGATCTGCCCACCAGATTAAGACAGACGCCATATCGTGTTTCACCTTCAGAACGTAAGATGATTGACGAACATGTCCGTGATATGATGCAAATAGGAATTATTCAGGAATCATCTAGACCATGGGCCGCCCCTGTGATTCTCGTGAAAAATAAAGATGGCACCAGGCGATTTTGTGTCGACTATCGCCGTGTCAATACTGTCACCAAGTAGGATGTCTACCCGCTCCCGCGTGTTGTTGATGCCATTGACGGCCTCCATTCAGCTTCCTACTTTTCATCTGTTGATTTACGGTCCGGATACTGGCAGATACCGATGCATCCAACAGACAAGGAGAAGACGGCATTCGTGACTCCCGATGGGTTATATGAATTTAACGTGATGCCTTTCGGCCTATGCAACGCTCCGGCTACCTTTGAAAGATTTATGGACACTCTTGTGTAGACTGAAGTGGCAAATTTGCATGTGTTACCTAGATGACGTGGTGATTTTCGGGAGGACCTTCGCCGAGCATAACAGTCATTTAGCTGTGTCCTTAACTGCATAGAGAAAGCGGGTCTCGTACTGAACTCTAAGTGCCGCTTCAGTGAACGCCAGATCGTTGTGCTTGGGCATTTTGTTGACAAAGAAGGTGTTAGGCCTGACACACAGAAGATTGAAGCTGTCAGCAGCATCAAAGAACCCAAGTCTGTGAAAGAACTGAGGAGCTTCCTGGGACTTTGCTCTTACTTTCTACGCTTCATCCCTAAGTTTGCTGATGTAACCTACCCCCTCACATCCCTCTTGCAGAAAGATATTCCTTTCAAATGTGCTCCTGAATCTGATACTGCGTTTCGCCGGCTCAAGTTTCTTCTTACCTCACGGCCCATACTGCGTCATTTTAGCCCGACAGCTCCCACTGAACACACTGACGCAAGTGGCATCGGCGTGGGTGCTGTGCTCATACAACTGCACGACGGAAACCTACACGTTGTCGCTTACGCAAGTCCCACCCTTAGCAAGTCTGAACGCGCCTATACCGTGACTGAGCAAGAGTACCTTGCCGTCTTTCTGGCGTACAGCGGTTTCGATCGTAACTTTATGGACGTGCCTTTACAGTCATCACCGATCATCATTCGCTTTGCTGGCTGGTGAATCTACGCGACCCCTGCGGTCGGTTGGCCCGCTGGGCATTACGCCTTCAGGATTTCAACTTTTCAGTGTCGTACAAAAGTGGCCGCCAACACACTGACGCTGACTGCCTCTCGCGGATGCCTCTCGCAACTACCCTCTGCGATGACAACTTTGACGACTATCTTGCCACCGTTTCCGTACAATTTCCGGACCTTGCCACTTTCCGGCGATAACGACGAAAATATCAAGACTTGGTAACACTTTTTGAAAAAGCTCGTGATCCGGCATCAGCGAACCCTTTCGGCATTCGCGATGATTTGCTGTATGGAAAAAATTGCTCGTCTGGCGGTGCACGCTTTTTGCTAGTCGTTCCGGCTGGCCTCTACTTCTCTTTTCTACACTCTATGCACGATGCCGTTACAGCTGGGCAATTGGGGTTTGCCAGGACTCTGACCCGCATTAAGGAACGTTTCTATTGGCCAAATATGCGTCGAACGACTGTGCGTTACGTGAACTCCTGCGTGCAGTGCCAACGGTTCAAGCTCCGCACGACTCCTCCGCCGGGCCACTTACATCCGGTGACACCACCGACCACACCATATGAGCAAGTGGGTGTTGACCTCATAGGCCCGTTTCCCCGCTCGTCCAAAGGCAATCTCTGGGTCATCGTGTGCGTCGATCCTCTCACGCGTTACTGTGAAACTGCCGCCATCCCTTCCGCAACCGCCGCTGACGTCTCTTTCTTTCTTCTTCACGCTGTCGTCCTCCGTCGTGGGCCTCCTCGTGTAATTATCAGTGATCGAGGCCGCCAGTTTACGGCAGATGTTGTGGAACAGCTTCTGCGCTATTGTACTTGCCAGTTGCGTCACTCTACGCCGTACCATCCCTAGACAAATGGCCTCGTTGAACGTACCAACCGGACACTGACGAACATGCTTGCGATGTATGTTGACTCGCTGCACAAGAACTGGGATGACGTGCTTTCCTTAATTACTTACGTCTGTAACACCTCGAACCATGAGACATCTTATAGTCCATTTTTCCTCCTCTACGGCCGTCCGCCACGATGTTCTCTCGACACCATTTTGCCGTTCTCTCTCGACACCGAGCCTTCTGTTCCGAGCACCCTCTGCCGCCGTCGAAGAGGCTCGTCGGGTCGCCCGATTACGAACTCTGGCCTCGCAGGACCGCTCTAAGCAGCGCTACGATCGTCGGCATCAAGATGGCGACTCAGTGTGGCTCTGGACACCTCTCCGCAAGCGCAGTTTACCCCAGAAGTTGTTGTCGCACTACACAGGCCCATTTATTGTGCTCAAACGCATCAATGAGTTGAATTACGTCGGGTCTCGCCTATGTTCCCAAAATCGCCCCTATCGGAAAACATAAGTAGTCCATGTCGCAAGAATGAAGCGCTGCCACTCTCGGCACTCTGACTGACAGCACAGGGTCTTCGTCTACGAAGGGGGAAATGTCAGGCATGTGCACAGAAGAGGACCAGGAAGTGTGAAAAAAGGGTTCTCCAGAATAGAGGTTGATAAAGAGGAGGCCGCGAGCTAAAGAAACTGCTTGCTTGCTGGTGTGCTGGTGTGTTGTTCTGCTGTCTTCTGACTGCTGGATCCTGTCTTGTCAGCGAGCCTGACCGTCCTCTTCGGTGAGGCCATTTCACGTCGGGGGATGGGCCAGTAGTTGTTTTGAACCGGAATTAGGGTTCATGTGCCATTCGGTCTATAATGTCGCCAGCTTCCCCAGGTGGGGGTTCGGCATGCTGGTTTGCCAGTCTGCCGGCCGAAAGCTTGGACTTGGAATCTTTTGGAAGGAATAGAATAAGTATAATATTGGTGGCATTTGTACCAATTGGGGATGGAGCTCTGAAGTTGAAAGATTCAAAACATAATACAGAAGCAGCTAAAGCTGTCAACGCCCACTACCTAGAAATCTCTGAGGTGCGTCCTTTTGGCAGGACAGGTGTCCTCTGTAAGTCCTAAACTATACAGTGCGTGTCGGACTTGCTTCGATGCACATCGTTTGCATCATTGCCAGTAAAGCATTTTATACAGGAGCAGATGGTATGCGCTAAAGGTATTATACGCGGCGTGGATTCATCGGTTTCTCAGCAAGAATTGATCGAGGAATTTAATGAGGCTGACGTTGGCATCGTATCGCTATTCCGTTGCAGCAGGGATGCTAATATCTCCAGGGTGCCGACAGAATTGATGATAGCGACGTTTGCTGGGGCTAACTGTTCAACAGCGATTAAGGTATGGCCCATTGTGTACCGTGTAGATCCCCTGCAGCATCGCCCTTTGCAGTGCGAAAACTGCTGGCGATTTGGACACATCAGCACGGCGTGCAAATCCGCAACATGCTGCAGACTGTACAGAGACAACCGTTCATCTGACATGTGCACACCTGCTGTGGTAATTTGCACACTATGTCACGCATATCACCCTGCTGATGACGATGCATGCCCAAAACGCGCAGATAAGCAAATTGTTCTCAACATTATCCAGCGTAAAAGGTATTCTAGAGCAGATGCCTATGCACAGCTAGACCATAAGAGGAATTGGTATGCAGCTCGTGCAAAAACACTAGCTTCGGATGTGAAAGCAGGCATGACAAAGTCGGTTGCCTCAGCTCTAGAGTAATCATTTCAGGCTTTTTTCGAGCGTATGGTAAGCACGTTTGTTGAAGCTTTGTCACAGGTCAGAACTACAAAGATTGGTTCTACTGAATTTCAGCTTTTCAAGTTGGCAACCCTGGTATAGCTTGAACGCCATGCTCCTATGGATACTAGGGCCTCTGTCGATGGAGATTCTACCCAGACGACGCCTACTCCTTTTTCTTCAATGAAAGTACAGGGTCAGGGTCCTGTAGATACCCACGTGTCCACCGCTTACCGATTAGATGTAGAGATTACATTTTCATCCCAGAAGCGCCGCGCTTCTTTCTCTCCCTCAAAATCTACCCATTCTAACGCTAAAAGTAGAAAAGGTTCCCAGAATTTTCAGAATAACACTGATGTATTAAAGGAGGCAGTTACAGCCTTCTGGATTCTACAGTAATCATGGCGGGGTTAAAAGTACTACAGTGGAACTGTCGTTCAATTGCATCTTCGTTTCACGATTTAGAGAATCTTATCTCAAATTTTAACCCAGACATAATTTTATTACAAGAAACTTAGCTTTTGCCTAATTGGCAATTTTATCTCAAATATTTTTGAACTTCCAGATCAGATCGTACTAGCGGTCAGGGTTTTGACAAAACATTAATTTCTTCGAAAAGATTTCATCGGCCGAAGGTGTCACACAAAATTCTCCGACAAGACTGCGAACTGCTTGCAGTTGATATCGCACTTCCACAGTGTGCTCCTCTCACTATTGCAAATGTCTGCTTCGGTACAACAGATTGTTTAAGTGATGTATTGAGTTCAACCAACAGACTGATTATTGCTGGCGATTTTAATTCCCACCATGGTAGTTGTTACTGTTCAGATATATGTGGGCAGCAGCTTTGGAACTGAATGTCTTTAAATGATGTGCGTTGCTGTAATAGTCCAGACATAACCTACATGCGAGCCGCCTCTCGGTCAGTAATTGATTTACCGTTAGCAGCAAATGGATTAGGGGTCTCATCATGAGCTACGATGAATTGTGGTGCATCTAGCGACCACTTCTCAGTTACGTTTAACATAGTATCTGCTCCCCTTAGAGTAATTGCTTGTGAACAAAAATTTGTCAACCATGAACTCTTTAACAAAGTGTGTGAATTCCTCTTTTTCCAACATAGCATGATCTGAGCATTCTGAACGCGCTCAACAAGCATTCTCTTATCTGTAGATGCCACTGAGCGTTCAATGTTCACTGTGAAATTGTCTGTCCCTAACAAAATGTCGTGCCGATGGTATAACAAAGATTGTGAAAAAGCATTTCGTCGTAGAAAAGCTGCATGGAAGAGCCTTTCCAATAACCAGTGTCCCCAAATTTGGATAAATTCTAAATTTTTTGCGGCTTCATTAAAAAAAAACTATTCGTATAGCCAAGGATGAGTAAAATGCTAATATGAATATTAATCTTTCTAATCTAATTAATCGGAAGAACCTCAGGTGGTTGAAATTTCCGGAGTTCTCCACTACGGCGTCTCTCATAGCCTGAGTTGCTCTGGGACGTACGCTACAAACGAAACCAAACTAAGGCATTGTATAGGTTCAGGGAATGCAACAAAAGTTCATCTCCACCACATGTAACTGAGTCAGAGGTGTTAACACCCAATGAAGCAAAACATAAAAGTGTTCACTACTTGCTGGTGCTCCTATTGGTGAAAGACTACAGTAGAATAGTGCAAAATTAGTGCACTGAGCTCTCATGACTTGTCGTGATGTGGGCAAGGCTGAAAACCACAAAAATACCAAACTCATCACTTCATAGATTGCTAGAAAAGTACTGCAAAGGTACCAATTTGATTTAACCGAACGATGTACCATATCAAGCAAAGTTCTCAAAAACGAGGAAACCTTACTTAGGTTGTCTCTGAACCTAGTACCAGAAAAACGGAAGGCTGTCGTGTGACTAATTACATTAAGCAGACAATATTGATTCTGCTTCGTGTTGCTGGCTTAATAATGTGAATATATGCACGTCAAGTCAAAAATCAAAAAGCCAATCATGGCAATTCAGTCCAGCACTTTCACAGGCTTTGAACATGGCATTGAGAAATTGGATTTCTGCTCTACTCAGCTAGCAAGGCTATACCTTTCTTTTTAATTTTACTTTCTTTCTATGTTCTAAGTTCTCATATTCTTCCTTAAGTGCCGTAGTGATCCAATGTTAAACTTTTCGTGTGTAAACCTGGAAATGTTTTGCTTCTTTGACTTACACCATTGTAACGGCTGCCCACTTCTCAAAGTGGTGGCACTACATGATCACGAAATATAAATATCTAAATATCTCTGTAATGGCTAATTATGAAAGAAGGATTTGTAGTCGAAAGGAGTCATCTACTCGCCGTCACCATATAATATTCCTAGCAGCAACGCTTTTTATGGTGTCTGTACACCTTTGACGCGATCGGGCTTCTCTGATCTGAGCCTTTACTTTACTCCTCAGGGGCTTTGGAACAGAAAATAAAGAGGGAGACCAATGATGTCTGTCAATACGCTCACCTAAATGGCTCAGTACTTCTCGCAGATTTCATGAAACAAGCAAAGGACTTTCTTGTTCAGCTATATATGGAACTTCTTTGCTTTGCTGCAACGAGATGGGTTTTTCGCATAGAGTGTTCTGTTTTTTGGGGTAAAAAAAAAACAACCACCCAATGATTGTAATCGCACACAAGCAATCCATTGAGGGTGAAATATTACTAGTGCAAGTTATTCATGTCACGTTTATCGCCAGATAAACGAGAAACTAAATATTTATTCTACCTGTATAAAATCCTAAAGAATTTAATGTATTCAAAAATACAAAATATGCACGACTTGCACAAGGCTAAGATGAAAAAAAAAACCGTTTAATGCTTAATAAAGCTAATTTCAAAAATCTTTCCTGTAACCATCCCAGTTAGCGCCATTCTTGTGCTTTTGCCGTCACCTCTGCGAGCTCAGCTTATGCTTTAAACAGCTGCTGAATGGGTAGCACAGGAACATTTTATCGAATGGAAACTAAATTAAGAATGCCCTATTCTTAACTCAACTACTATTCCTTGTGACGTTTGCAGGTACTGCACATTTGCAATATTGCGCTGAAAATAGTATATGCAGGTTCTGGCTGTGATAGCTGTAAAAGTACAAATGCGTGTAGAAGTATATCAAGAAATGCAAGCAGTGCCCACTGCTGTTTGTTTAGAGAAACCAAAAAATGCAAATGTGTACGTGAACAACAGAGCAAAAGTGAAAGCGATACATGCACTGTTAGGTCCATGTTAGGTGTTAGGTACGCCCTCTGCACATGCCTAGAGCTAGTGTTAAAGAACTGCATAACTAAATGTTTAACATGCCAACGATGGTAAAGAAAAGCACGTCGAAGTTCACGTACATTTACTTTCCCTATGCTGATCCAATCAGCAGCCCTATCTCAACTTTGCAAAGTTGAAAACCGAATTGTCGTGTGAATGAAGTAAGCTGAAGTTTACCATTGGACAAAATCAAGGATGCAGCAGACTTAGGCAGCAAAGCAATTGTGCAGGTAAAAATAACTAGCAGAAATTATTTTAACGGCGTGCTGTTACAGTATGCCGATAAGGGAAGATGATATATACTTGTGGAGGCTAAATGTCATCTCCTGGAAAGTACTCAAAAAATTTCAAGGGTTCAACGCTGCTGAACCAAATATTGAGCGAAAGCATTAGCTTTGGGTTACCGAGCGTTCTTCTTCTCTTTTTCTTCTTCCTCAGCCCACATATAAAGCACCGCTTTAACCAAGCCGCATGACGTGCCTTAGAGGCCTATAGAGGTAACATGAATGCCGGGGTGCTAGTGGGCTGATTCTGACATAACAGTCCCATGTGAAACGAGAGACCCAAGTTGGCAGCTCCTGCCCGCCCATCTCTCGCTTTTGTGTCTGGTGGAGTGGTCAGCACAGCGTCACGTGGGGGAGGCCGCACTGCGCCGACCGCTTGATTTGGTATCCCAGCTCTCACCCTAGTGTCATGTGGGATGTGACGTCACAGCGTCAAAGGGGTACGGCCGCACCCCGCTGAAGGCACAAAACCAAGAGTAGTATTGCTTTCGCAATAAAACAGTGTAATCTTATTTTAAGATAGCCTAAGTCAACCATGGCGGTGTAATTAAAGCTTCCTAGTAATACAGATAAAAGGGATCCGGCTACTTTCAAGTTAGGCTAGACGTATGCTGCAAATAATGCCTACTACCTGCTAGCATGTCTTTACAATAGGTGCCTGTCATAGCCAGGCATAACGTATAGCAATGAATGTGTACAGTCATAAGCACACTGAAATCAAAGTTTACAGACTCGTTAGTTTAGCAATAGCTAAAAGGGCGAGTTGGTGATACATATTTATAAGTATAACACCGCGAAACACAAATACGAATAAAGGGAATAACAAACCACAAGCGCCGAGTCTCAACTGACATTTAGTCACCGGAAACGCGATAAATATATTGTAAAGAAGACGAAGAAGAAACAACCCTGCGGCATCACCATCACCACCATCGCTGGTTTCCGGCGCCCATATCTCTCGCGCTGAAGCTGTTCCCTGCGGCTGGTATTCCGATCCCTCTGTGCCCGAATTACTGCCAGCGCTAGACGTTCAAACCATCTAATAAATCCACATTTCACTTGGTGGAGGTCAAGCTGAGGTTCCCTGTACCCATCTCGCCCTGGAACTTCGAAGCAGAACGTTGACTACCCCAATGACGGAGCCTACTTCATCGCACCTACATCCGCCAGTCACCTGCACAGGTTCCCTTCGCCAACGGGACCCCGCTACCTTCAGTGGAAGCAGTGATGACGACGTCGACAATTGGCTGTCCACTTACGAACGGGTCAGCCGCCACAATAACTGGGACGACAATCGTAAGCTTAATAATGTCATTTTTTACTTGAGCGACGTCGCTAATCTGTGGTTTCGAAACCACGAGTCCGACTTTACCACCTGGGCGCATTTCAAGACCAAATTTTCTGATATCTTTGGCCGCCCCACCGTCCGAAAACTCCGCGCGGAACAGCGTCTTCGATCGCGACTACAGCTGCCCGGTGAATCGTTCACCAGTTACATTTAGGACATTGTTGATTTGTGTCGCCGCGTTGACCCGACCATGACCGAGGCCGTTAAAATACGTCATGTCCACACAGGAGTTAATGACGCGCTTTCAACATGCTCGTCGCCAAAAGCCCCACTACGGTCAAGGAAATATACGGCCTCTGTCAAAGCTACGACGAACTCCGCAAGGAGCGTGTTTTGATTCGCCAGTCTCAAGCATCACTTGCTGAACTTGCCGCGGAGAGGGAGTCATCTAGCCTCTCTGAAGACATCAAGGCTTTTGTACGTCAGGAGGTCGCGCGACAACTGTCTCTGCAGCCATATATTAAGGAGTCGACACCAACTGGCCTTGTTCCGGAGCTTCGCCGTGCAATCCAGCAGCATGTGTGTGAAGTCGTCCCTAATCCTGTCCCTCAATCAGCTCCGGTCGCACCCTCAATGCCGTTCCCCACGCCCACAATGTCATCGTCCGGCGTTGCGCCACTGAGCTACGCTCCAGCATTCGCGCCGGCTCCTCCTCAAGTATTGCGTCGCACGTATGTCGAAGTCACTTCAAGTTCACCTCCTGAGCCAGCATATGCCTATGCTTCGCCCCCCATGCGGTCGGCACCAACAGCTTTCGCTCCCCCCTTGCTTCAGACACGATCTCCATGGCGCACTTCAGACAACAGGCCTATATGCTACCACTGCGGCATCCCTGGACACACTACACGCTACTGCCGGCGCCGAATAAATATGGCCTTTGCTGCACGGTCTGCGCCACCTTATTTGGCCCCTCAGTTCCCCGTTCCATCGGGTCCTCCAACAGCATCCCCCGATCCTCCGGACTTCCTGCCTCGTCGTTCGCCATCACCACGTCGCCGCTCCATTTCGCCAATGCGCCGACGACCCGCTACTCAGCCGGAAAACTAACCGCCGCAGTTCGCGAGGCACGAACTGCGTATTCGACAGAATTTCAAAGTCCTCGTCTTAATCCCGCGAATGTTACTGCTGTCATCGTTGAAGGTGTTTATACTCTTGCGCTCGTCGACACCGGTGCAGCTGTATCAGTTATCAGCCAAAAGCTCTGCCGCTCCCTCCGAAAAGTGACTACGCCCCTCGAGGGACTATCGCTTCGTACCGCATCCGCTCACAGTATACAGCCGACAGCTATCTGCACTGCTCGCGTCGGCATTGCTGCAGCCTTGTACATCATCGAATTCGTCATCCTCCCCACATGTTCTCATGACGTCATTCTCGGCTGGGATTTCCTGTCCAAGCATCATGCTATCATTGACTGCGCCAGTCCTCAAGTAGAGCTCATTGAATCGAGTGATGCGCCGTCTGATGCCCTGCTCCGCGAGCCGCGTCCTCGTTTTGCGGCCAAACTCCTCGTAGCTCATGACACAACCATCCCACCCGTTAGCGCTGTTCTGATTCCCCTCACTGCCTCTTTTACCACCGCCGCGACAGTCCTCTTTGTGCCCTCTAATGTTGTCTGCCGCCGCCGCCACTTACCGCTGCAGTTTGCCGTCCTTGACATGAACAACGGCGCTAGCACACTTCTGGTAGCCAATCCTCTTGCGTCTCCCGCTATGTTGATCGAAGGGGAGTGCCTCGGCCGCATCGAGCCCGTGGACCTTCTGTTCGCCTTTGATGATTTGTCATTCCCTGTTTGCCAAGTTGACGCCTTGACTCCAACTCGTGTGGCTTCAGATCCGCTACAGCGGGATCTTTTTGACCATTCTGTGGACAGCGCTCTAGAGCCGCGCCACCGAGAACAACTTCTTGACCTTCTACACCAATTCCGCTCCTCCTTCGACATCCCGCAATCTTCCTTGGGCCGCACGACGACCGTTACTCACCTCATTGACACTGGCGCTCACCCACCTCTCCATCAGCGGCCGTATCGGGTGTCCCCGACTGAGCGCCGTGTTATTGCCCAACAAGTCGATGACATGCTGCAACGCGGAGTAATTAGAGAATCCTGTAGTCCATGGTCGTCTCCTGTGGTCCTTGTTAAGAAGAAGGATGGATCCATACGATTTTGTGTTGATTATCGCCGCCTAAACAAAATTACTCGTCGTGATGTGTATCCCCTGCCAAGAATCGACGATGCTCTAGACTGCTTGCAAGGCGCAGAATTCTTTTCCTCACTTGATTTGCGCTCTGGATATTGGCAGGTGCCCATGGCAGAGGAGCATCGCGCTAAGACCACCTTTATTACTCCAGACGGACTATACGAATTTAATGTTATGCCGTTCGGACTCTGTAACGCCCCAGCCACATTTGAAAGAATGATGGACACTGTACTGCGCGGCCTGAAATGGAACATCTGTTTATGCTACCTCGATGATATCGTCGTCTTTTCAACAGACTTCCCGACCCACCTGACTCGACTTCGCCAGGTCTTCACCTGCCTAACCCGCGCCGGTCTTCAACTGAACCTCAAAAAGTGCCGCTTCGGTGCCCGCCAGCTCACAATACTCGGACATGTTGTGTGCAAAGATGGAGTTCTGCCTGATCCTGAGAAGCTCCGCGCCGTTGCTGACTTTCCGAAACCGACCACTTTGAAACAACTGCGAAGCTTCGTGGGCCTCTGCTCGTACTTTCGTCGTTTTGTTCCCAATTACGCGACCATCATAGCCCCCCTTACACAGCTCTTGAAAGGCGCCCCTAACCTCCCCTCTTGGTCGCCAGCCTGCGATGATGCATTCCCGACGCTCGCAACGTTCTGACGTCACCGCCAATCCTTCGCCATTACGACCCTACTGCACGTACAGAACTTCACACCGATGCCAGTGGTGTCGGCCTCGGCGCCGTCCTCGCCCAGCGGAAGCCTGGCTTCTCCGAATACGTTGTCGCCTACGCAAGCCGTGCTCTTACCAAAGCCGAGACCAACTACTCCGTTACCGAAAAGGAGTGCTTAGCAATCGTGTGGGCTATAACGAAGTTCCTCCCTTACTTATATGGTCACTCTTTCGATGTAGTTACAGATCACCACGCGCTCTGCTGGCTCGCGTCTCTCAAAGATCCGTCTGGCCGTCTCGGGCGCTGGGCTCTCAGGCTTCAGGAATACGACATCCGTGTTGTGTACCGCTCTGGCCGCAAGCACTCTGACGCCGATGCTCTTTCTCGGTCACCGGTGCGTTCGTCTAACTCATCATCCCCCCTGAAGCCTCTTTGTCAGCACTCACCATTGAGGATATGCCTTTCGAGCAACGACAAGATCCTTGGGTTTCTAACCTGCTAGATGTCCTTGGCACTCCTTCCGCGGCTATGCATCCTCGGGCACTCCGCCGACAGGCCTCCCATTTTACCATTCGGGACGGCCTGCTCTACCGAAAGAACTACAACTCAGATGGCAGAAAATAGCTTCTTGTCATTCCGCGCCACCTCCGCTCCGAGGTTTGTGCCCACCATCACACTGACCCGCAAAGCGCTCATTCCGGCCTCCTAAAAACCTATGATCGAATTCGTCAGAGGTATTACTGGCGGGGAATGTACAATTTCGTACGTCGTTACATTCGCTCTTGTACCGCCTGTCAACAACGCAAGATTTCTCGCCACCCCGCTGGCCCTCTCCAGCCTTTACCGTGTCCAGCTCGCCCGTTTGATCGTGTGGGAATCGACCTCTATGGTCCGCTACCATGCAGGGCCGCTGGTAATCGATGGGTCATCTCCGCCGTCGACCACCTGACCCGTTATGCGGAGACTGCTGCACTTCCCGCGGCGACAGCCCGAGAGGTAGTCCATTTTCTCCTGCACCACTTCATTCTTCGACACGGCGCCCCTCGCGAACTACTGAGCGATAGAGGTCGTGCCTTTCTTTCCGAAGTAGTCCAAGAGCTTCTGTCGGCTTGCAAATCGATACATCGGACTACAGCCGCGTACCAACCGCAAACCAACAGCCTCACGAGCGTTTCAACCGTACGCTTGGGGACATGCTCGCAATGTATGTTACATCTGAATCTGGGAGCTCCAACTGGGACCAGGTACTGCCATTCGTAACATTCGCGTACAACACTGCCACCCAGGCAACAACTGGTTTTTCGCCCTTCTTTCTCTTATACGGCCGTGAACCATCTTGTACTCTGGAAACAATTTTGCCATACCATCCAGATGCCTCTGAGTACAGTGCTTTGTCCGATAATGTACAGAAGGCTGAGGACTGCCGTCAGCTAGCTCGCACGTTTACTTCCAACACTTAAGGCTATCGCAAAGATCAGCATGATAGCGATACCCCTGCTCCGACGTTCCTCGCCGACAGCTTCGTTTGGTTATGCGTTCCTGCCACCAGCAAACTAGAAACGAAGTACCACGGACCTTATCGTGTCTTGGAACGCACATCCCCTGTTAATTACATCATCTAGCCAGTCACCTCTTCTTCCGACCACCGCCGCCGCGGCCGTGAGGTTGTCCATGTTAGCCGCCTCAAGCCGTATTACAACCCTCTGGTTGTCCCTTCTCCGTGAGTCGCCAGGATGGCGACTTCTTCACGCGGGGGAAATGTAAAGAAGACGAAGAAGAAACAACCCTGCGGCATCACCATCACCACCATCGCTGGCTTCCGGCGCCCATCTCTCTCGCGCTGAAGCTGTTCCCTGCGGCTGGTATTCCGATCCCTCTGTGCCCGAATTACTGCCAGCGCTAGACGTTCAAACCATCTAATAAATCCACATTTCAATATACACAAATACAAAAAGAGCACGTGTAGCTGCGTATTCTAAAGTTACGCCACCTCACTATCGCGCGGTAACATCGATGGTTTGCTGACGTAAAATATCGTTCTTTTTTTTCCTTTCAAAGGCTTCAGCTATCTCAAGGGTCAGCTGCAGGGTGCCGAACCGAATTTTTTTTAGGTTCGGCTCAGGTTCTGGTTTGCGCATTTTGGGTTCGGTTTCGGCTCCGGAGACTTATTCCGTTCTAGTTCGAACCGGTTTGACCCTACCCAAACCGGTTCAAACGGGTTCAAACGTGGTCAGAAATAAATCTTCTGGTATGTTTTTGTCACCTCACTTCTTTCATACTGATGTTGCTTTCTTGTCCCAGTATATAACAAAAACTGAAAATGCATACGGTAATCTGTGTCTTGTTTTTGTCTCCTCATGTGACACTCGAGTTGGTTCTAGAGGCCTCAGTAAAATGTATATAATGAGTGACCAACGACTAGAACAGGATGAGGTAAAAATAAAAGTTTTTTTCATTGGTACACCCTTTGTCAAAAGTTTAGAGCCCAAGTGGTCGGTTTTTAATCCGTCCAGTGGCGCCTCTTTAGCAATCGTCGAAGTCGTTCACATTGTAGGGGGTATCACAAAAATTCTCTTTACCTTAAATGAAGTTGGAACTCTTAGAATGTATTACAAAAGGCATGGTGTGGTTCAGAAGCAAGCTCTCTGGGCTCTAAACATTTGGCAAAGACTGTACATAACCATATGAAGTTGTCACGCTCAGAAAGTTAAAAGAAAATAATGTTTCCTGGAGAGCTTTTCAGGCACAAAATATGTTATATAAATTTTAGACTACAGCGGAGCCTCTACTATTACATGTACTACAATGTTTAGTCTGGCTCCTACTAAAGGACTGAAATCCGATCAAGGTTCAAGCAAGCACGCAGCCCAAGACCATCGGTGTATATATATATATATATATATATATATATATATATATATATATATATATATATATATATATATATAAGTGTGTGTGTCTGCATTCGCGCAGCACGAAGACGCTTTTGCATTTCGCGTTACTATGGAGGTGAAACGCCAAGGCAACCGTGAGTTGTGGCCCGAAAGGCGCTGACAAAAGTTCCTTCCGCCAAGTATTGGGTTTGGAGTTATCGTATTTGCCACAGAAGCAGATTAATTTATTGTCTCACTGCTGTGGCCACAAAGCGATGCGACCACCTCTTTGTTTCGCGTCATGGTTGCCTGCATAGGCACGTTATTCACCTTCTTGTAGAACTGCTTTGAGGCGAGAATAAAAAATATGTTTAGTCGCATAATTTACAAACATGGCATGCCATCATGGCTTCTGGCAAATATTTTGTGTGCTATGCAAACGCTGCCAAATTTTTTCTTGCCAGCATAAAAAATACTGAAGGAAGAGGACACTGTCGAGAGTTGTTGAAGTCAGCCTGATTCGATGGAAAGACAGGATATACTTTAGTCCAGAAAATGCTCTCCTGACGCTGACTTGCCTAGATGGTACACCAAATGCTTTCGCAGCTAGTATACAGTTCTGAGGTCGCAACTTCTCCTCCTACCAATATTCAGAACACTCGAGTCTTTGCTTCATCTGGAGGCATTTTCAAATGCTTTGAACAAGTTCTGTACTTCAAGTTTGGGCAAACTGCCGTTATCTCCGAGTCTTTGCAGGCAGTCTTCTTCTGTTTCCATAAGAAACGCTTCAAGCTCGTCCTCAGCTTGTAAGATCGATCTTAGGGGGTGATTCTGCTGCCGACTGCGGCGGTATGCTTGGTTGCCGCCGGCGATCCTACGAAGCCGCTTCCATGTGGTTACCGAATGCTGTTTTGCTCGGCACCTTTCCTCGCTTCTCAACGTAATGTGGTATCGAGGGCCTCACGGTGCACTTTACCGATGGCACAATTACTAATATTCTCTTTTTTTGTATTTGTTTTGTTTTCCTTACGTCACAGGCTCCTGCACTCGCTTGGCCGTGTCCTGCTTTTTAAGAATTTTGTTCCGACCTCCCTCGTTATAGCGCAACCGGTAGAGAATATTACTCATTAGTTTTGTTTTCTCACAATAGTGCAGATCTATTTTTGTTGCCATCTTTTTTGACTGTCTTAGGTATTATCATCAGTTATGGTGGACAAAGCGTTGAAACGCACTTTTTCTTGGCGCCTTAGTTGCACTGGCCGAAACGATACCCCCTTAAACAGAGCTTGTGAATTAATTCCCCTACCAGTAATGCCACCCAGCTTCTTGCTTCACCGAGTCTTCATCTTTGACTACGGGAGCTTCCCTCGTGGCATAGTTTAACTTGCCAAGAGAAATAAAACAAGCAGTCATCGCTAGTTACAAAATTAAACGAAGACAAACGTGCAAACCGACTCATGCAATTATATTTGTGCCAAGTTCAGATACAATGGAAGAAGAGACCGGTAAATAGCTGCCAGAGGCGGCCATCCCACAATCAGCTTCGATTTATCATTAAGATTCGCGATCAACCAAATTGTATTAGCTGACGTCGCATTTCACGCTGCTATGCACGTACCGTACTCATTGCGACGTCGTCGAACTTTTGGAAAATAAATTAATTTGTGTGAAAATGTTAACAGACTCGTCATATCGTTTTTTAGTTGTACAGGGTTATATACTGATTTATTGAAATACGTAACACAACTTACGAATGATCGGGTGTTATTTTACTGCCTATAGGAATGCTCTCGAATGGGTCAAAGTACTCCAAGAGTGGTACCATTGCGTACTGCAACGGCTACCCGTGTTCGGCCCGAAACGAAAGCCCGTCACCAGAGATTGGTGCTATGCATGTAACAATATATTTCCTTTGTCGTTATCGTTTTGCCAGGGGCGAGTTTTCAATGTAGATGTGATGTTTGCGGTGTGCAGTGGCGCTTTGGAAATACGTAAGGAGACCGTTTTTTAAGCAGCGATAAAATAACAAATAATGAAGCTGAGTTGCCAAAGAAGAGGGTTGGAGCACTACCGCGAAACAGTTCGAAATAGTTGTTCCGATCTGTTCCGGTGCGCAATCAGTTCCAAGATGGCGGGAAAAATTCGGCTTCGGTTCGGTTCCTGTTCCAGGGGAAAATTTGGGTTCGGTTCCGGTTCGACACCCTGAGAGTGCCCATGCCAGTTTAGAATATCTGCAGATAATAGGACGAATCAAGCACAAAATTTAAAGTTAGGACTAGTTTCAGAAGCGATAGATAAAAGTCGCCGACTAGCGAAGTTTTTCATCGATTGAGAGACAGATAAAACTTTTATGCATTCATAATACTTGAGAGAGGACGTCAATACCTTCATAAATATGAGTATTAGTGTAAGTGCTGAGATATAAACTGTGACGAGTATACAGCCATCTGACAGGTTGGTCGTGTTATTAATAAGCTGAATTATTCGGAGAAACTGAGGTGTGTCCCGCACAAACGGAAGCAGCTGGTCGGGATGTCTACTATGGGTGATAAAGAAATATTGAGAGGTTTACTGTGTCCGTAATATTACTGGGAATAATTGGGCTTCATGGTATGGATTTGCTAAAGAATGCTTCTGCGGAATCGTTATCAATATTGGGCAGTAGGTAAAATTTACCTGTTCGTTCTTTTATGGCTTATGAATTTTTTTCTATCTCGGTAATTTATTCCCTGGCGAATTGGTCTCGTATTTTATTCAGAATGACTTTATTGAACTGTTCTGTCCGGTCGATATTTAAGGTTTTATAATGGCAAGAGTGGTAGAGCTCTAAAGGCCTCTTTTGCTTAATTATATACACAGAGAATAACTGCTACATCCTTTGTCTGTATGCTTGATAACTAAGTTCTATAAGATAGCTCGTCACGACTGGCTCTTTGAGCTTCAGACAGGTTTTGGAATTTCAAGCAAGCTTTGTGTCTTCAATAATTACTTTTGTTACAGATTAATACTATAGTTGCAGTTCGGTACTACGGTCTGCATTAGGAAACCATATGCTGGGGGCTCTGAGTAGTTTAGAGGCCTCCGATACATTATTTATGTTTTCTGCGAAGAATTATCCAATCCATTATTATGACGGGGAAGTTGATAATATTGCCGCGAAACCTTCAAAACAGTATTTGTTGTTTTTTAACAGCCGCCGGCATACAGGCTTATCACTCTGATTCTGGACCGCGTATCAGTTCCGCAATCTTTGTTTGTTAATGCTCGATGTCGCGAGTCACACCTTTATCAGTTTTGTTGTAGCGCAAGATGCACCGAGATCTGTCTTGAAGGTTCCGGCCCCTCGGGTGTCTTTCCACAATGTTCCAGCCCGTGCTGGTAGCTGTTTGCGAGGTTATCTAGATTGTTCTGGGCAGCCTTTAAATTGAGCGTTGCCGAGAGTGATGGGCATTCTTTATTCGACGATCGACGAGCCCGTTTGTTTCTATCGCCGCCGCCGAGTTGCCTAGTTCTTTTGCGGGTGCAAGTCAGTCCAAATAAAGAGTTTCTTTAGTGCAATCATCGACCTTTTATTTGTGTCGTCGACCTCGTCACCACTACGTGACATCTGGTGGAGGTGCTGCCTTTGATCCTTCAAGCGAAGACCCAAGCCGTGTTCCTGTCGCCCTGGAAGACCAGCCTACAGGTCACCGAGCCAGTCGCCGACTTCAAGGCCTAAAACCCGAACACGGTCTGCTGCCTGACCCCATTCAATCTCGGAAGGGATCGACGCTGACAATGGCCCAGCCTACTACAGCACCGGTTGTTTTCGTCCAACCCCGTGAGCCCCCCTGCTTCCACGGACGACCGGATGAAGATGCTGGAGACTGGATGGACCTTTTCGACCATGTGGCAGAATTCAACTGCTGGAACGACGCTGCGAAACTCAGGCAGGTCTACTTTGCTCTTCAAAGACATGCCCGAGTTTGGTACGAAAATCATGAGGCAGCTATGAAGGGTTGGGAGATTTTCAAGGAAGCGTTTTTGACTGCCTTTTCAAGCATCGTCCGAAAGGAAAGAGCCCAGGCCCTCCTTCAGTCAAGACTTCAACTTACTGACGAGCCTGTCCTGGCATACGTTGAGGAGATGAAGCGCCTTTTTCGACGCGCCGACCCTAACATGACCGAAGGTGAGAGAGTCAAATTTTTAATGCGAGGCGTCAAAGAATCGCTTTTTGCAAGTCTTGTCCGAAATCCACCAAAAGCCGTGGCGGAATTTGAAACGAAGGCGTCTATTATCGAGAAGACGTTGGCCACCCGGATGCGCCACTACGAGCGACCACTTCAGCCGTACTGCTCAACCAACTACCCAAACGCATCTGCAAGCGGAGAGAACCTTCGGGACCTCATCCGGGAGATCGTGCGAGAGGAGCTCCGCCGAATGCTACCATCATCTCAACACCCCAGGTGACGACGCTCGCGGCGTCCGTGAAGAAGTTCAGCAGGCGCTGGGCGTTCCTAAAGCGACGACTCCGACGGCTCCAGAGCATGAATCAGTAGCGATGGACTATGCAGCAGCATTATGTCGTCCTACACCCCGACGCGACCTCCCAAGCCCTCGTCGCTACCATCCTGCTTCCGAATGCCGCCCCTTGGTTCCCACCCGCCAAGTCTATCAACGACCCCCAAACCTCAGGAAGTGCGACGCCTGGAGGACTGCAAACAACCGGCCATTATGCTTCCACTGCGGTGAGGCCAGCCACACCACACTCTGCGCCACTGCCCGTACCGACGAATCGGTCTCCGCGGATTTGCACTCGACGCTCCACGACCACGCCCAGGTGAACGACCACAAGAAATTCACAGCTATCTGCGTAGCGGTGAGATTGCGCTACCAAGCCGTCGGTTCAGATCTCCATCGCCTTACAGGGCCCGGTTTGCGTCGCCAAGCCGTAGCTATGATGAGAGTATGCGAGGAAGCTCCCCAAGCCCGCGCAGGGGAAACTAAACAGAGCAACCTTTGGAGGTGAGGTTGCTCAACGGCAAAAAGACGAACATCCTCCACCGCCGACGACCACTAACGACGAAGCAGCAATTTCACCGCCGCTCCGCACGACGTCACTGACGACAACACGACCAGACTGCAAGCAGACACCGCCGCCCAGCGAAGTAACAACGGTATGCCCCGGCCATGACCTGATGAAACGACGGAGCCGAGATCGGACACTAAGGCCCACGTGCAATGCGAGGACGCCAACAAGTTACCTTGAAGTTGATATCGACGGTCGCAGAGTCACTGCCCTAGTAGACACCGGAGCTGACTATTCAGTCATTAGTGGACCGTTGGCCTCTCAGCTCAGAAAAGTTACCACCGCTTGGGATGGCCCGCTGATTCGCACTGCAGGTGGCAACCTGATTACTCCATCGGGACGATGCACTGCAAGAATAACAGTAAATGGGCGTACTTACCCCACCAGCTTTGTGGTCTTGCAGCAGTGCTCCCGCGATGTGATTTTAGGCATGGACTTCCTAAACGAACATAGGGCTATCATCGACCTGCGATCTAAGCTCATCAAGCTCTCTGCAGACAAAGCCATTCCTGCTACGACGACGTCGATTCAACACATCCCTCTAAACGTCCTCGATGAAGAATTGACCGTCCCGCCCCGATCAAGCATCGCAGTCTGCGTAGATAGCGCTAACATCGAAAGCGCTGAAGGCATCGTCGAAGGAAATATCGAATTGCTCTTAGAACGAGGTGTCGGCATCGCAAGAGGCATCGCGAAATTCCGGAGAGGTCAAGCTCAGGTGCTGGTAACCAACTTCACCGAAGAATACCGGCATCTCAACAAAGGCACGACGATCGCTTTTCTAGGCGAATTAGCGGACCTCCAAGATGTATTCGCCCTCCACGACCAAACGCTGAAAGACGCACCGGACCTGATCCATCAGCCCACATTTGACATCAACCCGGCATTGACCCACAACAGGAAAGACCAGATTCTCAGTCTGCTTCGAAGCTACGGAGAGTGCTTCTCATCATCATCGAAGGTACGACAAACACCACTGGCCAAGCACCACATAATAACGGACGAACACGCCCGACCTCTGCGCCAAAGCCCTTATCGTGTATCGCCGCGAGAACGCCAGGCCATTCGCGATCAAGTTGAGGAAATGCTGCGTGATGACGTAATCCAGCCATCGAACAGCCCCTGGGCGGCACCAGTCGTTTTGGTGAAGAAGAAAGACGGCACACTTCGCTTCTGCGTTGATTACCGCCGCTTGAATAGCATAACGAAGAAGGATGTCTACCCGCTTCCCCGCATCGATGACACTCTCGACCGGCTCTGGAATGCAAGGTACTTCTCATCGATGGACCTGAAAAGCGGATATTGGCAAATTGAGGTGGACGAAAGAGATCGCGAGAAGACCGCATTCATCACACCGGACGGTCTTTTTGAGTTCAAGGTGATGCCATTTGGCCTATGCTCCGCACCAGCCACATTTCAACGAGTAATGGACACAGTCCTGGCAGGCTTGAAGTGGCAAATTTGTTTGGTATATTTGGACGACGTTGTTGTCTTCTCGTCAAACTTTGAAGACCACCTAAAACGACTACAGACAGTGCTGGAAGCCATCAAGTCATCGGGACTAACTCTAAAAGCAGAGAAGTGTCACTTCGCCTACGAAAACTCCGGTTCCTAGGTCACATCGTTAGCAAGGACGGTATTCGCCCACACCCGGAGAAAACAGCTGCAATCGCACAATTCCCACCGCCTGCCAAAAAGAAAGCTGTGCGCCGATTCCTTGGGCTGTGCGCTTATTATCGACGATTTGTCAGAAACTTTTCGCGGATCGCCGAACCGTTGACGCAGCTTACAAAGGCTGACGTACCTTTTAAATGGGAAGCGCTGCAAGGAGAAGCCTTCGACGAACTTAAGCGCCGCCTGCAATGCCCTCCTGCACTTGGCCACTTTGATGACAACGCCAAGACCGAAATTCACACCGACGCGAGCAGTGTGGGCCTAGGAGCCGTTCTCGTCCAGAAGAGTGCCGGACAGGGAAAGGTAGTCGCCTACGCTAGCAGGTCCCTCACAAAAGCCGAAGTCAATTACTCGACGACCGAGAAGGAGTGCCTTGCAATCATCTGGGCCACTTCTAAGTTTCGTCCATACCCATACGGCCGACCATTCAAGGTTGTTAGCGACCATCATGCGCTCTGCTGGCTGGCTAATTTGAAAGATCCCTCCGGCCGCCTTGCCAGATGGAGCCTACGACTTCAAGAATTTGACTTGACTGTAGTCTATAAGTCAGGCCGGAAGCACTCCGACGCAGACTGCCTATCACGCGCTCCAGTCAACGCTCCCCCGAAGTACGATGACGACGACGCCTTTTTGGTACCTGTAAGCGCCAGCAGTTTCGCAGAACAACAGCGATCAGACCCTGAGCTGAAAGCGCTAGCCGATAACTTGGAAGGAAAGACCACTTCCCCTCCTGGTGTGTTCAGGCGACATTTATCATCGTTCGCGTTAAGCAATGACCTCCCAGTGAAGAACTTTGCAACCAACAAGACCGCGCAGCTTCTTGTAGTGCCTAAAAACCTCCGGGAGGACATTCCGCAGGCGTTGCACGATTTGCCCACAGCAGGCCATCTAGGATTTGCGCGCACGTTGCGTCGAATGCAGGAGAAGTATTACTGGCCGCGACTGCCTGTCGAATTTGCCCACTACGTGAAGACGTGCCGTGAGTGCCAACGGCCCAAGACGCCGCCGATCAGACCAGCAGGACTACTAAACCCGATTCCGCCCACAATCCTGCCCTTTCAACAAATTGGGATGGATCTCCTCGGCCCCTTTTTATCTTCGTCTATGGGTAACAAGTGGATCATCGTGACCACTGACTACCTTACCCGTTACGCCGAAGCAAGAGCACTACTAAATGGTACCGCGGCAGAAGTCGCCAAATAATTTGTCGAACAAATTCTCTTGAGACACGGCTCCTCAGAAGTGCTCATCACGGACAGGGGAACGGCGTTTACGGCAGAGGTGACGCAAGCCATCCTGGAATACAGTCACACAAGCCATCGACGAGCAACTGCGTACTATCCCCAGACCGATGGCCTTACGGAGCGCCTGAACAAAACGATCGCGGACATGATCGCTATGTACGTCGACGCTGAACACAAGACCTGGGGCGCCATCTTGCCGTACGTGATCTTCGCTTATAACACGGCAGTCCAGGAGACGACCAGAGCGACCCCGTTTAAGCTTATGTGCGGCAGGGAGCCCACGACGACGCTCGACGCAATGCTGCCGCACGTAACCAGTGAAGACAACCTTGACGTCGCCGCCTACCTGCAGCGTGCAGAGGAAGCCCGACGAATCGCACGGCTGCGTATTAAAGACCAACAGCGCACCGACTGCCGACGATACAATTTACGACGACGCCAGGCAGAGTACAATCCAGGAGACCAAGTGTGCGTTTAGACACTAATTCGCCGCCGCGGATTAAGTGAAAAGTTGTTGCGTCGATACTTTGGGCCATACAAAATCCTTTGCCGCGTCGCACCACTGGACTCTGAAGTCATTCCCGAAGGAACGTCAGCATCACAACGGCGACGCGCACGCCCAGAAATTGTACATGTTGTACGACTGGAGCCATATTACGCGCGTTAAAGAATCTGTGGTGTTTAAACTTTGCAGTGTTTTTGTTTCAGTTTCTTTGTTTTGGAACATTGAGGCGATGTTTTTTTTAAGGGAGGAGTAACGCCGCGAAACCTTCAAAACAGTATTTGTTGTTTTTTAACAGCCGCCGGCATACAGGCTTATCACTCTGATTCTGGACCGCGTATCAGTTACACAATCTTTGTTTGTTAATGCTCGATGCCGCGAGTCACACCTTTATCAGTTTTGTTGTAGCGCAAGATGCACCGAGATCTGTCTCGAAGGTTCCGGCCCCTCGGGTGTCTTTCCACAATGTTCCAGCCCGTGCTGGTAGCTGTTTGCGACGTTATCTAGATTGTTCTGTGCAGCCTTTAAATTGAGCGTTGCCGAGAGTGACGGGCATTCTTTGTTCGACGATCGACGAGCACGTTTGTTTCTATCGCCGCCGCCGAGTTGCCTAGTTCTTTTGCGGGCGCAAGTCAGCCGAAATAAAGTTTCTTTAGTGCAATCATCGACCTTTCATTTGTGTCGTCGACCTCGTCACCACTACGTGACAATATTGTTACGGACGACGAGGAAGAAGAAGCGGGCAGTGGCGCGGGCAGGAGCGCTCGCGCTAGGCCCGGGAACATTCAATAAACGTCATCTACCATCGTTATCGGTCATGTTCTGTGTCCTGTCTTCATCGGCTTGCCGCTACGTAACATTTGGTTGGAGGTGCGGCGTACGGCGTCCCCATCCTCGCCTTGGAGCTTCGACGCCATCTTCAAGCCGGGACCATCACCGAGGGCCCAGGGACATCGCCGAGCAGCTTCGCCCCAGCCCTTCAAGCCCAGACCTGAACAACTACCACCGCCCAGCCACCAGCCCGGACCTGAAGACAAGGAGAACAGACATACTGATCAGAACCGAGATGAAGGACCCGAAAGACCCCAATGACCCGAAGGAACCGATGGGAACGAACACGCAACCCCCGCCAAAGCTGCCCGACGTGACCTCGAGCCATCGGTCCCATGGACTCTGGTGACGGATGGTTGACAGCTCCAAGGGAGGCGGATCACCAACGCATCACTCATCGTACCGGCAATCTCCTTCTTCCTCTTCTTCTTCAAGCATCCAGACACGCCCATCATCATGCCATAAAATCATTAACATCGCTAAACTTCCTCGTCTACGATCGGGACGATCGCTCGGTGGCCCCGGGTCATGTTACGGACGACAAGGAAGAAGAAGTGGGCAGTGGCGTGAGCAGGAGCGCTCGCGCTAGGCCCGCGAACATTCATTAAACGTCATCTACCATTGTCATCGGTCATGTTCTGTCTCATGTGTTCATCGGCTTGCCGCTTCGTAACAATATATAAAGCTGTTGTCTGTCGAGCAGAAGGTTAGGCCTCGTGTTAGAATCTTTTCATCACTATCTTTTAAAAATTTGGAACAGTCAATCAAGCTTCTATCATCTACGTACTGGCACTTAGATGAAACACGTCGCGGTTATGAAAGCGTATGAGGTATGCCTGGCTTCCTAGCTGCTTCGATATGTCATCACCATCAGCAGCAGCAGCAGCGGCAGCGGCAGCGGCGGCCCTCGAGGGGCCCTCGAGGTCCGCCAACGTGAGGCTGGCCGCCTTGCACTGGCAGTACATGGATATGTCACGAACGAGGCCGTACAGGGCGACCTCGGATGGTCGTCCTTTGAAGCGCGTGAGACCACTGCCAAACTTGCCATGCAGCGTCGCCTGAGTGCTCTGCCCGACGGTAGATGATCCAGGTAGGTGTACAAGTACATAGTACTTAAATGCTACAACACCAAGTGGATGCTCCGAACTCGGAGGCTGCCGAAAAGTACGGAATTCCGCAAGCCGGCCTGTCAGAGGTACCCCATCCTGCGTGGAGAAAGAAGATCCGAAACCAGGTTCGGGAAGCGGAAACAGAGAGATGGCTCAGAGAAACACAGGCGAAGTCTGGCGGTATATTCCAGTGCCAAGCATACCATCACTAAAGCAAACCTCTACGACAACACACGAGGCAGCGGGCTGCTTTGCGAGGCACGGAGCGGCGTGCTGCGCACAAGGACAATACGAGCCAAATACACCGAGGGCTTGGATACCCGGTACCCCAGGTGCGGCGCGGCCGACGAGACCATCCAACATGTAGTGATCGAGTTCCCAGAACTGCGACCCGCCCTCACTACAACAGCGGCAACACCAACGGAGGCGCTTTTGACAGCACTCAGTCTACAGTCGACGTCACTACACGAAGAGACTAGGGTAATCATGAGGGCAGTGGAGACGACAAAGCACCGCCTCGAGGACTGGTGGCGCAACAGAGAAGCCTGTTAAATTTCTTCTTTCTCTTTCTTTCTTACTTCTTCGGACTATTTGACTGAACATTAAGCATAGAATTTTCTCTCACTCCTCAATTTTTCTACCCGTTTTTCCTGGCCTGATCCAGAACTTTGTGATCCCCCGATACAAAGGGGAATGGCTGCGGCGGCGGCGGCGGCGGCGGCGGCAGCAGCAGCGGCGGCGGCGGCGGCAGCAGCAGCAGCAGCAGCAGCAGCAGCAGCAGCAGCAGCAGCAGCAGCAGCAGCAGCAGCAGCAGCAGCAGCAGCAGCAGCAGCAGCATTCCGAAGGCAGGAAATCGTTGCACGGGGCGGCAGAAGGTTAGGTGGATGGACGAGGCTAAGAAGTTTGCAGGAATCAAGTCGATGCAGCTAGCACAGGACCGGGCTAATTGGAAAAATATTGGAAAGGCCTTCGCCCTGCAGTGGGTATGGTCAGGCGGCGGCGGCGGCGGCGGCGGCGGCGGCGGCGGCGGCGGCTGCTGCTGCTGCCGCTGCCGCTGCCGCTGCCGCCGCCGCCGCCTGACTATACCCACCGCAGGGCGAAGGCCTTTCCAATATTTTTCCAATTAGCCCGGTCCTGTGCTAGCTGCATCGACTTGATTCCTGCAAACTTCTTAGCCTCGTCCATCCACCTAACCTTCTGCCGCCCCGTGCAACGATTTCCTGCCTTCGGAATGCAGTTTGTTACCTGCGACTATCGGTTACCTTCTCTTCGCACATGTCCTGCCCATGCCCATTTCAGCTCCTTCAATTCCGATAGAATATCAACAATTTGAGCGATTTATCTGACCCACTCTGCACTCTTCCTATCCCTTAATGTTAGCCCTACCATTTTTCGTTCCGTAGCCCTCTGCGTTGTCCTCAACTTAAGTAGAGCCCTCTTCGTTAGCCTCCACGTTTCAGCCCCATAGTGAGTACAGGTAAGATGCAACTGTTGTATACGTTCCTCCTGAGCTATACCGGTAAGCTGCTGGTCATAATCTTCGAGGGCTTACCAAATGCGCTCCATGCTAGTCTTATTCTTCTTGCAATTTCGTTTTCTGGATCTGCGGTTACTATCTGTCCTAAGTAGACATATTCACTACTGCCTTCCGGGCCTCGGTACCTAACGTAAACTGCTGTTCCTTAGCGAGGCTGTTGAACATTACCTTAGTCTTCTGCACAATTATTTTCAAGCCTGCCTTTCAACTTCTCCTTTCTAGATCACCAATCACACCTTGCAGTTCATCTACTGGGTTACGTAGCAAGGCAATGTCATCAGCAAATCGCTAATTACCGAGGTATTCTCCACTACCATTACCCCTAACTGCTTCCATTCCAAGTCTCTAAACACTTCTTCTAAGCAAGCTGTGAATAGTTCTGGGGAGATCATGTCCCCTTACCTAATACTTTGCTTCATAGGAATTTTGTTACTTTCTTTATGCAGAGCAACGGTTTTTGATCAGCCACTATATCTTCTTTCACGTACGGCTCGTATACACCCTGATTTTGCCTGCATCACCGCCGAGGTTTAAACTAAGTCAAATGCTTTTTCGTAGTCAATGAATGCTATGTATAAGGGCTGACTACATTCCGAGAATTTTTCTATCACTTGGTTGATTGTATTAATGTGATCGATAGTAGAGTACCGTTTCCGAAAACCTGCTTGATCCTTTGCTTGATTGCAGTGTAAGGTTGTCCTGATTTTATTAGAGAACCTTAGTAAATACCTTATACGTACCAGACAGTAAACGGATTGGCCTGTAATTTTTATGGTCCTTAGCGTCCCCCTTATGAATGAGGACAATGTTTGCATTCTTCCATGGTTCCGGTACTGTCGGTGGCACCAGGCACTGCGTATACAGGGTGGCTAGATTTTCTATACACAATATTCCCCTCCGTCCTTCAACAAATCTATAGTTATCCGATACTATTCAGCTGCTTTCTTTCTTTTCATAGTTTTTATTGATTTTGTAAACTCGTCCTTCGTCACTGGCAGAACGTCTCTGTTTTTCCCTCCCCCTAATCTGATTACTGTCCTTACTACTCTGGCTAATGTGGAGATCAGTATAGAACTCCTCGGCTACTTTGACTATTTTGTCCATATTTGTGATGACATTGCCTGCCTTGTCCCTTAGCGCATGCATCTGTTTTTTTCCTATGCCCAATTTCTACACCGCTTTAGGGCTTCCCCCGTTATTTACAGCATGCACACTTTTTTCCTTGTTATACTTTCTCATTTCGGGCACTGCGTTTATTGATTAGCTTTGATATCTCTGCTAAATATGTCCGGTCTGTTGAATTGGAAATTTTCATACTATGGCGTTCCGTAATCACATTTTTTGTCTCCTTATACAGCTGGCCGGTATATCCCCTCTATCTATCCTACTGCCTACGTATACAGCGCACTCAGCAACGATAGCTCTGAAATTACTGTTTATTTCTTCTACGCTAATGTCATCCTTGGTTAGAGCTGAATATCTATTCTGTAGCGCGATGCTGAACAATTCTGCCCTCCCCTTCACCGTTAATTTGTTGATGGACTTCTTTGTTACCAATCTGTTTCTTTGCTTCTTCAGATTTAGACTAATTCGGGACTTTATCATCTTGTGGTCCTTGCTTCGCACTTTCCCGATAACCTCTACATCTTTCATAATTGCGTGGTTAGAACGCATTATGAATTAGTCAATTTCACATTTAGTCTTCCCGTTAAACCTTTTCCATGTTCACTTCCGGGTCTTTTGTTTTCTGAAGAAGATGTTCACAATTCTTAAGTTATTGCGCTCTGCAAGCTCAACTACGCTCTTAATTTTGGTTCCACACAAACGTCGTCGGTTCCATATAGGTTCCAGATAATATATCTGTATTCAGATACTATCAGTTTGCTGTATGTAGAACTCTACACATCTCGCGTCT
Organism: Amblyomma maculatum; assembly: GCF_055883805.1. Taxonomy (NCBI): domain Eukaryota; kingdom Metazoa; phylum Arthropoda; class Arachnida; order Ixodida; family Ixodidae; genus Amblyomma; species Amblyomma maculatum. Next base: position 898,165 of record NW_028146745.1, read on the forward strand.
CTGACCCTCTTTGTATCGTGCAAGATACGCATGCGCAGTGCCTACCGGCAACGTCATGCACTGACCACTGCCGGTGATACCAGCACGTGCCGGCATCGATCAGCCACTATAAAAGCGAACACCTTCTATCAATAAACGTTCATTCTGTTCTGGCATGTCCTGACTGATACATGGTGTCAGAAGTGGGCCGGCTGTTGGCCTTTCGAACAGTGTCTTGAAGGAAGCAGGGAACGTCCGTGCTAGCCGCCAGATAATGGAGCTACTCAAGCCGCCTGACCAACTACTTCTGTCTGGGAACATCGCAAAGAAGTGGGCGTTGTTTAGACAGAAGTTCGAGCTCTTCCTGCAGGCTACAGTGTCCACCAAAGAACCAAGGACGGAAGCGGCTAAGACGGCTCTGCTGCTGAGTGTTGCTGGGGACGAGGCCCTTGAGGTATTTAATAACTTTACCTTTTCGGAGGAGGAAAGCAAGGACGACTATGCAACGGTCGTGAAGAAGTTTGAAGTTTACTGTCAAGAGCAGCAGAATGAAGTGTACGAGAGATACACGTTTCGTTCAAGAATCCAGGCGGAAGGTGAAACCTTTGAACATTTTTTTCGTGACCTGCGGAAGCTAGCCCAGAGTTGCAATTTTGCAGCATTGAGTGACTCAATGATACGGGATCAAATAGTATTCGGCACAAGTAGTCCGAAGGTCCGGGAGAGGATGCTTAAAGTGAAAGACCTTACGCTGTTTAAGGCGGAACAGATCTGCAAAGCTGCGGAAGTGTCATCGCAGCAAAATGAGGCCTGGGGCCAGCTAGAAAGGCAAGTGGCTTCAGTGAAACAACGTCAGCGTTTCCGTTGTGGCAAGTGCAATCGAACACACGAGCGAAAAAAGTGTCCAGCGTTCGGGAAGACATGTTTTGCGTGCAAAGGGGCCAATCATTTCGCTGTCTGCTGCCAGAATGAGCCTGCAGTCGGTGCAGTAGTTCACGAGGAAAGCTTGGAAATCCTCAATGTCAGGGTCTGCACTGTCGAAAGAACACCTGATTGGATGGTTGCAGCTAAAGTAGCCAATCAAAATGTTCTTTTCAAAGTAGACACTGGGTCTCAGGCAAACTTGCTGCCCTATTCGGTCTTTCGTAAATGCAAAGCAGAGACAGTCCTGCAGCCAAGCAGCTCCATTCTTCGGTCCTACAGCGGGGACGAGATTAAACACTTCGGCACGGCGACCTTACCAGTGGTGATGAACGACAAGTCCGGAACTTTCACTTTCTTTATCGTGAAGAAAAGCAAGCAGTCAATACTTGGACTACACGCAACTGAGTCGCTGGGACTGGTGGTGCGTTCGGTGGAAGCCGTGGACACGGAGTGTTCTGAAAAAGTACTGCAAGAATTCCCGCAGCTCTTTCAAGGTACCGGCTGTGTTGCCCGTCCATACCGGATGGTTCTGCGCGAAGATGCCATACCAGTGATACAGCCAGCGCGACGTGTTCCGTTGGCATTACAAGAACCACTGCGGGAGGAGCTGCAACGCATGGAAAAGGCCCACATCATTCAAAGGGTCAACGAGCCAACAGACTGGGTGAGCCCACTAGTTATTGTTAGGAAGAAAGATGGCAAACTGCGGGTCTGCATGGATCCTAGAAACATTAACCAGTACCTGAGGCGGGAACACTACCAGATGCCAAAGCGTGATGATATTGAGGCGGAGCTCGCTGGCGCTAAATACTTCTCTCGTCTCGATGCAAATTCTGGGTTTCATCAGATTCCATTGGATAAGGACACATCAACAATTTGCACATTCGCTACACCGTTCGGGCGTTACCGCTTCTTGAGACTGCCGTTCGGGATTGCTTCAGCACCAGAGGTGTTCCAAAAAACATTGAGCGAGGTATTTGACCGAGCCCCAGGCGTGCGCGTGTATGTCGATGACATTCTGGTATGGGGTGCGACACGTGAAGAACACGATGAGCGCCTCCGTGGGGTATTGGAACTTGCAAAGCACGCTGGCTTAACGTTCAATGCCAACAAATGCAAGTTCGCTTGCACAGAGGTTGAATTCTTGGGCGACATTATCAGCCAAGACGGGATAAAGCCTAATCCTACGTTTACAGCATCATTTGCCGAAATGACAACCCCGGCTGATAAGACGGCTGTTCAGCGAATGCTGGGGGTGGCCAACTACTTTGGGAAGTATATTCCGCGTATGGCTGATAAGACCAAGCTGTTGCGAGATCTTATCAAAAAGGACACAATCTTTCAGTGGACAGAGAAACACGCCGCTGAATGGGCTGCTCTTTGCTCTGTTTTAAGCAGTACACCCGTGCTGGCAATTTTTGATCCAGCTAAGGAAACAAAGGTCAGCTCGGACGCATCAAAAAACGGTCTAGGAGCTGGGCTTTTGCAACGTCACGGGGATAGCTGGCGACCTGTCGCCTACGCATCGCGTGTCATGACTGAAACGGAACAAAGGTACTCGCAAATTGAGAAAGAAGCACTGGGAATTACCTTTGGCTGCGAAAAATTTCACCACTTTGTTTATGGAAGAAAAATTGTCATTGAAACGGATCACCACCCACTCCTAGCAATTGCATCGAAAGATATTGGCGATATGCCGCCAAGGCTTCAACGTTTTTTTTTACGCTTGATGAAGTACGATTATTCCCTTCATTTTGTACCAGGGAAACAGTTGCTGCTGGCCGACATGCTGTCGAGGTCATCGCCCAAGGAATCAGCGGACACCACCGGCTTCCCAGACGACGTAGAGGTTCATGCCGTTGGAGTGGTCACGGATCTGGTGAGCAGCAGAACAATGACTAGACTTGTGGAGGCTACTGCAAAGGATCCTGATCTACAGTCTGTTATAGGTTACATTAGAGACAACAGTGATCTGTTCGGCAGCCTGAAGCCATTCGCTGCAGAGTTGTCCTTCATAGAAGGAATCGTGTTAAAAGGGACGAAAGTAGTCATTCCAAAGTCTATGAGGGCAGAAATGCTTCGACGTCTACATGAGGGTCATTTGGGCTTGAATAAATGTAAAGCAAGAGCTCGACAGCTAATGTTCTGGCCCGGACTCTGCTCCGATATCGAGAGGATGTTAAACGGTTGTACTGTCTGCCAGAAATACGCGTACCAACGACAACGCGAGCCTTTTTTGATGCGGCCAACACCTCATTACCCTTGGTACAGAGTCGGCGTGGACATCTTCCAGCACGGCTGTAGTTCTTACCTGTGCGTGTACGATGCCCTCTCCAACTTCCCGGAAGTTGAACAACTCAGCGACACCACAGCTCGCACTGTTATTGACAAATTAAGCGCCATCTTTGCCCGCTACGGGATACCAGTAGAAGTTTGCAGTGACAACGGTCCCCAATTCTCCTCCCACGAATTTGCTGTTTTTGCATCCAGGTACGAGTTCCAGCACGTGACTTCGAGCCCTGGATTTCCACAATCTAATGGACTTGCCGAAAAAGGCGTTCAAATTGTGAAAAGAATCATGAAAAAGACGCAGGAGACACGTCAGGACTTCTGGTTGGGACTGCTGTCCTACCGGTCGACTCCATTGGAGGACGGTCGTTCACCGGGTGAGCTCCTGCAAGGCAGAAGACTGCGCACGCTGCTCCCTGACTTCAGCCGCCAGCCAAAGACAACTGTCTTCAAGCGCAAGCCACTGGATGCTAATGCTAAATCTCTACCGTGCCTCAAGAAAGGAGAGGTGGTTAGGATTCGTGACAAACAGTGGACCCGCAAAGCGCGAGTAGTGGGACCGGCTGCCCCGCGGTCATACCGGGTCATTACGGAAGATAACAAGCTGCTTCGCCGCAACAGAAGGCACCTAAACTCGACGCTGGAACCCTTCGAGAGCGGCATAGCCGAAAGTGAAGAGTCCGACAGTGAGTGCGAGCCCGTAGACGAGCACGTGCCCAGCCCGAGACTTGTAGCGGCGCCAACTACGGACGGGCAGTCGACGCCAACAGTAAGGCGGTCCTCCAGAATCAGGCGCCAGCCAACCTGGCTACACTACGATGGTAACTTCAACCAAATAACAACTCGCTGACCTTTCAAAGAACTAATAAACAGGGGAAGATGTATCGTGCAAGATACGCATGCGCAGTGCCTACCGGCAACGTCATGCACTGACCACTGCCGGTGTTACCAGCACGTGCCGGCATCGATCAGCCACTATAAAAGCGAACACCTTCTATCAATAAACGTTCATTCTGTTCTGGCATGTCCTGACTGATACACTCTTCTTAGCTGAAACGAGCGCATTTTAACTGGAACTCACTCTATTTAAATGGAACAGCCGTGTTTCCAACTTCAGTGGGTTCCACTTACCGGCAACGTGTTCGAAAGAAACATTATAGCATTCCACATAAATTCCGGCACTGGCGAAAAAGAAACAGGGAAACTTTCGACTTTTGTTCGGCCCTCAGAGCAGATGGCATCATTTGGAATTTGGACAAAACGTCAAGTAGTGCCCACTGGTGCAGCTAAAAGAGCAAACACAATCGGAATTTTTTCATATGGAATCAGATTACGTTTTCGACTGGGTGGTTGCAGTGGAGCACAAAATATGTTTGCCATTACACAGCGTACTGTACACATTTGATTCCAAGTTTGAAACTTTGTTACTGTCTTGACATTTAGTGCAAAGATTACTGCTGTATTTCTTACATTTCCGTAAATGGACACTGACGAGGGCTATAGCAAAGGAAAGGAAAACATTAGGCTTGATTACGGATTCTTTCTTTTTATCTTGATTATTGGCACAATTCAAATTCCGTGCACTTCGTGTACTTATGTCGCATGTGTGTCGTATATTCTGGGGCTGCGTGTTTTTAATGCACAAGTTTTCTTTTACTGTTTTCCAGCTGTTCGTAACTGGAAAACGAGCTCTGCTTTTGAAGGAGCTGCTTCGACTGCTGAACTTAAAGTCGTTTGTCATTTGCCGATATTGCTGCCAGACGACCCGCAATGCTGTGGTGATTCAGTATCGAAGGCCAAGTAAATATACATAATCCAACGAAAATTGAGGTGCGAAATATTCGTGTTCATAATCTCATGTACTAGCAAAATGGTGTTCGGTGGTGAGCCACCCAAATCTGAAGGTCCCTATTGAATTGTCGATAATAAATTCAGGTTGAACAGTATTTGTGGGTAAATTTGGAAGAGGTGAGATTTTGGGTATCCATGCGGCCGAGTTTTGAGGATGCGGGCAAATACCCTATGATAACATGTTCCGCGGACAGATTCTACATATATGGTGTGCTATACTAACGAATTAAAATAATGAAGACCCGCAGCACAACATGGGTGCCGCGCATTTCCCCGCCTGGGTTTGGTATATATGGGCGCGGACACTGTAGAGACGTGCATCTGCTGTCAGCTGCGAGCGCACTGCCGGAGTTAACCGCGGAGGCAACGACACAGCACACCGGCACCCTTTATGTTTCACCTCTACATGCAAACGCGGCAGGCGCGGTTGGGTTCGAACATTAATTGGTACTCCGATTCCGGCACTCTACGAGTGACGCGCTCAATATCACATTCGCTGCGGAGGCGATCTTTCTTAACATCGATGAAGGCTAAAGCATGCCGCTGCGCGCAAAGGTGGAAATGGAGTCCTACGTTTTACAGGCAAAGCTGCTTTATTGCTAACACTCATAAGCAAAACCAAATAAAACTATTTGGAGCAAAAATGTGGCGAGAACGTGCAAGTTCCGTATTCCACAAGTTCCTGTTCAGCAAGCCGCGCGAACGAATACATGCTAACAAGTTTGGGCAACCGTGTGGTTCACGCTACAAGCACGTGCCAGTCAGCTTACCCATCGCACATGAGTGAGTGTCTGCACTCAAAAAGCTCATCACGGCGCTTGCCACGAAAAGTTCAATCTCCCTAATCATACTAAACATTCAGTATACCTGCCACAATCAGGTTGACATGACCGTGCGCGTTGTCCAATGACGCCGAGCCCCAGGCTCGCCAAAAATTGCAACGTAGCGAACTAAACTCGACACTTCACACGCAGTACGCATCAGCAGGAGAGCGACGCGTTAACGGGCGGGATAACGAAAGCGGCGCGAAGCGCCTCATTACGGTAAGACATGGGCACGTTCCTGATGCCCACGAATCAGGGCGCCTTTTCAATCATGCCACTTCGTTTTGTTGCGCTTCTCAGTGCTCATCTTTTCTTCTCGCATCTAACTCAGAGGTAAGCTCACTGATTTTGAAGATCTGTTTAAATGTCATTATTGAGACTGCGTCACCTAGTTTCCTACGGCCCAGAAGGCCACGGATAACTATTGTCAGAACCAAATACACAATATGCGAGGTTTGTGCCTCCACGACACAAAGCAGCCGGCCTAGTGCCTAGGTAAGTGCTGACTGCTTGAAAACGTTGCACTTTGCTTGCAATCGCAATGGCTCGTCAGAAACATATAGTATAGTTTCCCTAACTCGCACAAACCGAGACTCCTCGCACATATTCATGATAGGCTGTGCGTTGCCAGTCGGCCTTTGTTTTTTGCTTGTTATTACAAACGATTCCGCATAAGCATTCTTAGCGAAAGCGCAGTGGCTGGTGTAAGCAATGAACTAAAGGCTGCTGGATGCAAGTACGCATGTTCTATTCTGGTCGCGGCGGCCGCATTTCGATAAAGGCGCCAATCGTGTCTCCCATGATGAACTCCTCATGATCCATATGTACCGAAATGCCTACAAACGTATCGCTCATAACTTGCGTCGCATTGCTGTTTTAATTGATATAACACAAAAAGAACGCTGAATTATGCAGACATATTGCTGCGAAACCTACAAAACTGTATTTGTTATTTTTTGGCAGTGGCGGCATGTGGCCTTATCACTCTGATTCCGGATCGTGTATCAGTTCTGTATTCTTTTTTTATTAACGCTCAATGTCGTGAGACGCACCTTTATCAGTTTCCTTGTCGCGCAAGATGCGCAGAAATATGCTTTGAATATTCCGATCAGCTCACGTATATTTCTACAATGTTCCAGGTTGCGCTAGTAGCAGTTTGCGACATTATCTACATTGCTCTGAGCAGCCTTTAAATTGAGCACTGACGAGTGCGACGGGCATTCTTTGTCCGACGATCGACAAGAAAGGTTGTTATCGCCACCGCCGAGTTGCTTAGTTCTTTTGCGGGCGTCGTCAGCCCAATAAAGACTTCGTTTCAGTACCATCACGCCTGTGTCTTCCTTTGGTGCGTACGGCCTTATCACCACCACGTGACATCTAGTGGAGGTGCAGCCCTTGATCCGTAAAGCGAAGACCTCAGCTTTGTTCCTATCGCACTGGGGGATCAGCCTACCGGTCACCGAGCCAGCCGCCGACTCCAAGGCCTACAATACGGACACGGTCTGCTGCCTACTTCGTTGATACTCCGAAAGGCATCAACTTTGGAAATGGCTCAGTAAACAGCACCACTCGTCCTCGTGCAACCCCGAGAGCTTCCCGCCTTCCAAGGACTGCCCGGTGAAGATGCGGAAGACTGGATGGACCTTTTCGACCGTGTGGCAGAATTCAACGGCAAGAACGACGCTGCCAAACTCAGAAAAGTCTACTTTGTTCTTCAAGGACTTGCCCGAATTTTGGTTTGAAAATCCCCAGACTTCTTTAAAGTATTAGGAAATATTCAAAGCAGTGTTTTTGATTACCTTTGCAAGTTCTGTCCGAAAGGAAAGAGCTCAGGCCCTCCCCCAAGCAAGGCCGTCCCGGTCTATGTAGAGGAAGTGAAGCACCTCTTTCGCCGTGCCGACCCTAACATGACCAAGGGTGAGAAAGTGAAATTTTAAAGGGAGGCGTTAAAGAGTCTCTTTTTGTAGGCTTGTCAGGAATCCACAAAAAATGTGACGGAATTTGAAACAGATGCGAATAACATCGGGAAGACGTTGGACACCGGGATGTGCCACTACGAGCGACCACTTTAACGGGACTACTCAAGCCGCTACCCCAGTGCATTTGCAAGCGCAGAGAACCTTCGGGATCTCATCGGGGAGATTGTGCGAGAGGGGCTCTGCTGATTGCTGCCATCATCGCAACAACCCCAGGTGGCGACGCTCGTGGACGTCGTCCGTGAGGAAGTTCGGCAGGCGCTGGGCATTCCTCAAGCGACGGCTGCGGCGGCCGCGATAGCTCCAGCAAAATACGCAACAGCGATGAACTACGCTGCTGCATTACGTCGCCCTGCGCCCCGACGTGATGACTTTCCGAGCCCTCACCGCTACCGCCCTGTTCCTGAAAGCCGCCCCTTGGCCCCCAACCGCCAAGCCTACCAACAACCCCAGGACCCCAGGAAGAGCGATGCCTGGAGGACAGCGAACAATCTGCCATTTTGCTTGCACTGCAGTGAGGCCGGCCACATTCAGCGCCGCTGCCCGTACCGAGGAATCGGTCTCCGCGGACTCAGTGTCACCGCTACGCGGTGTCATTGAGTCACCAAGCCGTCGGTTCGGGTCCCCATCGTCGTACAGGGCCTGCTAGCGTCGCCAGGCCGTAACTACGATGAGAGTGTGCGCGGAAGGTCTCCAAACCAGCACAAGAGAAATTAAATAGAGCTACCTTTGGAGACTCTTTAACATGTATGCCATGAACGTAAGGTTGACTACAATGCGCATAGTGTCAAAATGAACACTTTGTGAAACAAACTTAGGAAATAGCTACTAGAAAACTTCTTTCTTTGAGAAGGGCTCTCAGACGTTCGCTGCCGACCAATATTTATTTCTTTCAAGAATAACTATTTCTGCAAAGTATTTTCCTTTTCATATAAACAAAACCTCTTACGTTTCCTAAATCGTGCTATGGTCTTTGACGCATTTGAATTTTGGTGCTGGCGGAGACTCTTGAGAGTTCCTTGGACTGCCAGAAGATCAAATCAGTCGATATTGTCGACCATAAACCCTGACTGCTCATTGGAGGGTCAAATTCTAAAGTTATAGCTCAGCTACTTTGGCCATCCGATGAGAAGAGAGGGGTCGCTGGAGAAAGATTTGATGTTGGGAAAGACTGAGGGTCACCGGTGAAAGGGTAGGCACCGAACGCGATAGTTAGATGGTATCCTCAAGGCGCTGCAGAGGAAGTTACATGATGTTAGGAAGATAGTGAGGGACCGGAAAGCGTGGCGTGATATTGTCCATAGGGTCAGGAGGAGTCGGACAGGACTGGACGACTGAACTGAACTGAACCTTTGGAGGTGAACTTGCTTCAAAGAAAAGGACGAATATCCTCTATCGCCGACGACGAGTCACGAAGACGCAGACAATAAATCACCGATCCACAAGACGACAACGTCGACGAGATCACGATCAGGCTTCAAGTTGACATCGCCAGCCGGCTACGTGACGACGGTGTGCCCCGGCCGCGACCTCAGCACGAGACGAAACAGAGATCGAACACCGATGCCAACGTGCAATACTAGGATGCGAACAAGTTATCTTGAGGTTGCTGTTGACGGGCGCACGGTTACCGCCCTAGAGAACACCGGAGCCGACTACTCTGTCATCACTGGAGCTTTCGTCTCCCAGCTCAAGAATATGACAATCACTTTGGACTGCCCGCTAATTCGCACCGCGGGTGGCAACCTTATTACACTGTTGGGGCGATGCACCGAAAAGGTTACAGTAAATGAACGTACCTACCCTACCAGCTTCGTTGTCTTACAGCAGTGTTCCCGCGACGTAATTCTGGGCATGGACTTTCAGAACGCGATCACCGATCTACGATCCAAGCTCACCAATCCTTTGACGGAGAGAGAAATTGCTTGTACGACAACTTCAACACATCACGTCGCTCTCAACGTCTTCGACGGAAAATTGACCGTACCACCCCGATCAAGTGTCATCGTCCCTGTGGGTACAAAAGATGTCGAACTCGCGGAAGGGGTTGTCGAAGGAAACACTCAGCTATTACTGGACAGAGGACTTGGTGTCGCAAGAGACGTCGCCCATTTCCGTCACGGGCGAGCTGAAGTACTTGTCACGAACTTCACCGAGGAATACCGGCACCTGCACAAGGGCATGGGGATTGTTTTCCTAAACGAGCTAGCGGACACCCGAGATATCTTCGCCCTCCCCAGCCAAACTGAAGATGGTGCACCAAACGAAGCAATACAGCCCACGTCCGACATCAACGCAGCTTTACCTTAAGAAAGAAAAGACCGGATTCGAACTGTGCTTGAAATCTACTGTGAGTGTTTTGCTTCAGCGTCGAAGGTACGGCAAACCCCGTTAGCGAAGCGCCACACCATTACGGAAGAAAACGCTCGACCGCTACGTCATAGCCCCTACCGTGTATCGCCGCGAGAACGCCAGACCATACGCGATCAAGTTGAGAAAATGCTGCGTGATGACGTGATTCAACCACCCAGCAGCCTCTGGGTGGCACCAGTCATTTTGGTGAAGAATAAAGACGGCACACATCGCTTCTGCGTTGATTACCGCCGCTTGAATGGCATAACTAAGAAGGATATTTACCCACTTCCCCGCAACGACGACACACTGAACCGGCTCTGTAACGCTAAGTGCTTCTCGTCGATGGGCCTGAAGAGTTGGTAGTGGCAAACTGAGGTCGACGAAAGAGACCGCGTGAAGACGGCGTTCATAACACCGGACGGCCTCTTTGAATTCAAGATAATGCCATTTGGCTTGTGCTCCGCACCAGTACGTTTCAATGAGTAATGGACACTGTCCTTGGGGGCGTAAAGTGGCAGTATTCATTATTAATATAAAAAGCGCGGACACGAAGACAAATGACTAGATAAAAGAAAGCCACAGTACACGCGCTGACTAACAACTATGCCTAAGCCCTGCGCTGACTAACAACTATGCCTAAGCCCTAGGAGTAAAGGGCGTAGGCATAGTTGTTAGTCAGCGCTTGTACTGTGGCTTTCTTTTATCTAGTCCTTTGTCTTCGTGTTCGCGCTGTTTATATAATTAATGAATACGTACCAACTCGGCCAACAAAGTATCTTGGTAAAGTGGCAGATTTGTTTGGTATATTTGGATGACGTCGTTGTTTTCCCGTCACACTTTGCAAGCCATCTGAGTAGGCTTCAAATAGTACTTGACGCAATCACGTCTTCAAGTGCAACTTTAAAAGCAGAGAAGTATCATATTTCCTACGAACAGATATTTCTTGGTCATACCGTAAGCAAGGAGGGAGTTCGCCCCGACCAACAGAAAACAGCTGCGGTCAGACAGTTTCTACAACCTGCTGACAAGAAAGCTGTGCTCCGATTCCTCGAACTATGCGCATATTACCGACGATTCGTCAAGCACCTTTCGCTCCTCACTGAAATGTTGACACAGCTTACAAAGGCAGACGTGCCATTTCAATGGGAAGCACCACAAGCGGAAGCGTTCTAGGAACTTAAGCGGTGCCTGCAGTCCCCTCCTGTGCTAGGCCACTTTGATTAGAATGCGGAGACTGAGATACATACCGACGCGAGCAGTCTGGGCTTAGGCACCGTTTTCATTCTGAAGAATGCCGGACAAGAGACAGTAATCGCCTACGCAAGCAGGTCTCTCTCTCGGAAGCCGAAACCAATTACTCGACCACCGAGGAGTGCCTTGCGGTCATCCGGTCCTCTTCAAAGTTCTGCCCGTATACGGCTGACCATTCAAGTTGGTAAGCAATCTCCACGCTGTCAGCTGGCTGACAAATTTGAAAAAACCCTCCTGCCGCCTTGCCCGATGGAGGCTACGTCTTCGAAAATTCGACATCGCAGTCGTGTACAAGTCAGGCCGCAAACACTCCGATGGAGACTGCTTGTCACGAGCCCCCGTTAATGTGCCGGTGAAAGATGACGACGAAGACGCCTTTTTGAGACCGATAAGCGCCAGCCGTTTCACAGAACAGCAATCAGATCCTGAGCTGAAAGCTCTAGCCAATTGCATAGAAGGAAAGACTGCTTCCCCTCCTGGTGTGTTCAGGCGACATTTATCATCGTTCGCGTTAAGCAATGGCCTCCTCGTGAAATACTCAGCAGGACCGCGCCGCTTCTTGCTGTGCCTAAAACCCTCCGGCAAGAAATTCTGCACGCGTTGCACAATGAGCCCACATCAGGCCATCTCGGTTTTGCGCGCACGTTGCGTCGAATCCAAGAGAAGTACAACTGGCCGCGACTGCCTGCTGAAGTTGCCCACAACGTGAAGACGTGTCGTGAGTGCCAACGACGCAAGATGCCACTGATCACCCAGTATGACTACTAAACTCGATTCCGCTGCCAATCATGCCCTTTCAACAAAATGGAATGGATCTCTTCGGTCCCTTTCCATGTTCGTCCATGGGTAATAAGTGGAACATCGTGGCCACTGACTACCTTGCCCGTTAAGCCGAAGCAAAACCACTACCCAATGATACAGCAGCAGAGGTCGCCAAAGGTTTTGTCGCACAAATTCTCTTGTTACACGGAGCCCCAGAAGTGATCATCATGGACAGGGGAACGGTATTCACGCGAACCATCCTGGAATACAGTCATACAAGCCATCGACGAACAACTACGTACCATCCCCAGACCACTGTACTTACGGAGCGTCTGAACAAAACGATCGCGGACATGATTGCAATGTACGTTGACGCTGAACACAAGACCTGGGACGCCATCTTGCTGTACGTGATCTTCGTGTATAACAAGGCAGTCCAGGAGACGACCAGAGCGACCCCTTGCAAGGTTGTGTACGGCAGGGAGCCTACGACGACGCTCGACGCGATGTGGCCGCTCGTAACCAACGAGTACAACTTTAACGTCGCCGCTGACCTGCAGCGTGCAGAGGAAGCCCGATGACTCGCACGGCTGCGTATTAAAGACCAACAGCGCACCGACACCAGACCATACAACTTACGATGACGCCACGCAGATTACAGTCCAGGAGATCAAGTGCGGGTTTGGACTCCGATTCGCCGCCGTGGACTAAGCGAAAAGATACTGCGTCGATACTTTGGGCCATACAAAATCCTTCGCCACGTCGGACAGCTGGACTATGAAGTCATTCCCGACGGTACGACAGCATCACAACGGTGATGCGCGCGCCAGAAAGCGTACATGTTGTTCGTCTGAAGTGTTATTACGCTCGTTAAATAATCCATGAGGTTTAGGCTTTGTAATGTTTCTATAAAAGTTGCTTTGTTTATTTTGGAGCATTGGGGCGATGATTTTAAAAGGGAGGAGTAATGCCACGAAACTTACAAAACTATATTTGTTGTTTTTTGGAAGCCGCCGGCATGCGGCCTTATCACTCTGTTTCTGGATCGCTATAAGTTCTCTATTCTTTGTCTGTTGCAATATGCACCTTTATCAGGTTCGTTGCGATACGCACCTTTATCAGTTTCGTTCTCTCACAAGATGCGCCGAGATCTATCTCGAAGATTCCGATCACACGCGTATTTTTCTACAATGTTTCAGGTTGGGCTAGTAGCAGTTTGCGACGTTATCTAGATTGTTCTGAGCAGCCTTTAAATAGAGCGCTGACGAGTGCGACGGGCATTCTTTGTTCGACGATCGACGAGCACGTTGCTATCGCCGTCGTCGAACGGCCTTCAGTGACGCCTACTCCGGCGGCCCCCGGATCCAACTCGTCCTCGGAGTCCCCGCTGCAAGATACAGGGCCCAGGCGCCATGCTTTCAGCTGTGGTGTCCGGGGCTAGTGCAGCCATGGACCTGCCGCCTCCAGTCCAGCGACCTTCGAAAGCGCAATGCTTTCAGTTCACCCTACCGGAGCCTGCTCCGGCGGACGACCTAATTGATGCACTCGAGGCGGTCGTCGGTGTCGGGGGCCTGCAGTACCTGCAGCACCTCGGCGGAATAAAGTTCCTAGCTGCCGTCTCGTCGATGGCTCAAGCAACTAAGATGGTAGCGGCGGGCAGAATACTCGTCGCTGGAAAGCAAGTACCACTGGCGCAAATGGCTGCTCCAGTGGTTTACGTGACGGTGTTCCGTCTACCCCCGTCAGTGAGCGACGATTCCCTCTCCGCCGCTCTAAGTCCGTACGGCAAGGTCCGCGCTGTTACCGAGCCTGTTTTCAAGGGAAAGAGTTATGTGCGTAACGGAGCGAGGCTGGTAAAGCTAGACATGCTCCGGGCACCACCAAACTTCATCACTGTCGCTGGGCATCGTGCGATGCTGGAGTATCGTGGGATGAAGCGAGTGTGCTCCAAGTGCGGCACAGAGGGCCATTTTGGTGCTTCCTGCCCCGCGGCACGTTGTGGCCGCTGCTCCACGTACGGCCACGAGACAGAGGCGCGCCAAGCAGCGTGTAAACGGTGCGGCGGTAACCACGTGACCAAGCATTGCGTGATGCCGCGCTCGTATGCGGCCGCTGCTACGCTTGATACCATGTCGCACCAAGGTGGAAACGCCGCAGTGTCAGTCCTCCATGAGCCCTCGGTAGTGTCCAGTAAAACCTCCACTACACATTCTGAGGGCGAACTGGACAGGGCGACGACCGCCACCCAGTCGCCGGAATCCGACGTCAGGAGCTCGGAAGTTACGTCCGACGACGAGTCGTCGCGCGTGTCCTTCTCGTCAGTGACTGACTCGGACGCGTCGCACCTTCCCGCCACACCGACATACGAGGGCGCGGCTCTGAACGCATCCATTACGAAGGAGAGGGCTCTGCCCGAGGCCTATTCGGAGTCGGCGGCTTTCCTTTCCCCTGGAGCTACCGTTCAAGCCCAGTCGGAAGACTACAGTCATGAATCCCACCTTCCCAGAACACCTAGCCTCCTGCCCGGGTCGTTGCGCGCGTTGGGCGCAAGTGCTCCCAAGACCCGACGCACAAGTGTGCGGAAAACATTGATTTTGGATGGCGCTCACGAAACAAAGCGCCAGCACTCGGCATCGGATGGTGGAGCAAGGGCGACGACGCTCTCGGCTCCAAAAAAGAAGCCGAAGACCGCCGAGAACGACGCACCGATGGATGTATCGTTTTTTGAGACGTGAGCGCTGTGGCGCCACTCTTCAAGGTGACAGGCCATGACGGCCAACCTCATCCTTTCGCTTTGCGGTGGCCGAAGCGCCGCTACCTTGGCGCTCCACACCAGCCACTGCTATCTTATCGGTGCTACGGCTTCGCCGGCGCCGGTGGTGAATGATGGACGGTGCGTACGGTGCAGTGTGTGTTGGTTCGAGTGTGACTGTGTGCTTTCCTCTATATCCAATCGCTCTGACGGGACGTTTTCGCCGCCTATAGTCCGTATATCGCCGCTGCCGCGTCATCATCGAGCTAACAGCCGGAACCTCAGCGAGGACTTGTGGGACACCGTCATGCCTTTCCATGGCGCCGACGCAAGGTGCACTCGCAAACTTGGTTCGCAGAACTATATCGTGAGTCCTTCGCCGTTTTTTTTGTTCTCCAGCTGCGTTTCTTTGCTGGTTTGGTTTCATTCACTCATTTGTTATGATGGCTAGGTTTCGCTTTCTTATTTTTAGCGCGCAAGGGTTCCGTAATCCCGATAAGCAGCGGCAAGTGCTGCACCTTGCACGTTTGCATCAAGTTGATGCTTTGTTTTTGCAGGAATGCAATTTCCGTACAACTGCAGATGTCATTTCCTTTCGTTCTTATTTTAATGTTGATGCCTTTTTTTTCTTTGACGGACTCGCGGTTTTGCGGCGTGGGTGTCATTTTTCTTAACCCTGCATTCAGATCGAGTGCTCACTGCACATTCGGTCTCGACGGTCGCTTGATTGCGGTGGACGTTTTTTGGACGGCCGGAGAACTCGTTTCGTCAACGTTTACACGCCGGTCACGCGTAGTCTGACGAACGAGTTCTTCAAATCCATTGCACCACAATTTTTGGATGATGTTCCACACGTCCTGCTTGGAGACTTTAACTGTGTTTTGGACTCATGGCGCGACATCAGGGGGCCCAGACAGGGCACGTCACATTGTCATGCAAAAGAACTGGGGAAGCTTGTCCGCTCCCTGTGCCTTCAGGACGCATGGGTCGCACTACATGGGGAGAATTTAGTGGCAACGCGCACTAGGGGTCGGAGTGCTAGCCGGCTAGACCGAGTTTATGTCCCCTCTACCCTGCTAGCCAATTTGCTTGAGTGTGAGGTGCTGCCCTTTCCTGCAGTGGTCGGAAATATTAGCGACCATCTCCCAGTAATGGTCACTCTACAGGGGGCGCCTGGACGCTCCAACAGCCCACTAATGTGGCGAATGGACGCATTCATACTGCATGATGATGAGTGCATTACTACGATTCGCGCTGAACTGCGGGCATTGGTAGCGGATGTAACTGACTTGACTCCCACAGGCTGGGATACCCTCAAGTCACGATGGCGAGACGTTCTCGTGCTCACGGGGAAAGCGCGGCGCATCCGTGTTACTACGGCGCTTAACGACGTCCTCAGACGTATGCGGATTGTACGCGATGGCGGCGAGTTAACTTCCGCAATGGGAGAGTATCTTGACACACTGCGCACTCAGTATCATCGCATCCTTGAAAACAGCTCCCGCTCATCACGTATGGCAGCAGGTGCACGCATTCCCCTTGTTGACACAGCTGACATTGGTTAAGCGCGCTCGCAAGGTCAGTCTAAAGTTCGGCCACCGCAAGTGGATGAAGTAATCTTGGAAGATGGTACTCCCTCTTCAGATGAAGCCGATATCCAACGCATCTTTTGCGGCCATTTTGCTGCCCTGTTTTCTTCCCAGGGCGTCGACCAACGCGAAGGCTATGAAGAAGCAGTCAGCTTCTTCTGCGGGCCCCTCCCTCAGGTTCCTGAAGAGGCACGCGTGGCACTTTCATCTCCAGCTACTATGGAGGAGGTGCGCGACGCTTTAGAGGCCATGCATCAGTCAACTGCGCCTGGTCCAGATGGGATAGTGGCAGGTTTTTACACCACCTTTTTCGACATCATCGGAGGTTTGCTTCTTCTTTCAAATGGCACGAAACCACCCTCGTTTAGCGCAGTGCGCATCGTCTTGCTCCTATAGGATGGCTTGACACCATCAAGCCCAGCGTCTTGGCGACCAGTTACCCTCCTGAACACTGATTATAAACTGATTGCCACTCTACTTGTCAGAAGGCTGCGAGCCTACTTAGAGGACCTGGTAAGCCCTTACCAGTCCTGCGCGATACCTGGTAGGTCGGTGTTTGCCTCCCTTACGTTAACGAGAGATGTATTCGCTTACGCAAATGCCAAAAATGTCACTGGTATATTCGTTGCTTTAGGCCAGGCGAAGGCTTTTGATAACGTAGATCACAGCTATCTTTTTAATGTGCTTAGTTGCTTTGGCTTACCGACTGAATTTGTACGACTCATAAGATCACTATATAATGGTTTAGCCAGCCAACTCGTCCTCAATGGCACCATCGCAGGCAGTTTTGCGGTAACACGAGGGGTAAGACAAGGGTGCCCGCTCTCACCGGCCCTTTTCGTGCTTGCTCTGGATCTTTTTCTGCGTAAAGTAGTCACCGACAAACGAATTCGGGGCTTCCCAATGGTAGGACAGGAAACGCTAGTGGTTTCCGCGTATGCGGATGATACCTGTGTTTTTGTTCGGGACAGCGAGAGCTTCCGAGTCTTCCTATCCATCTTTGACCAATACGCTCTTCTGTCAGGTGCACAGCTCAACCATAGTAAAAGCCAGGCGCTGCGTTTTGGGTCTTTCAGAGATCCACTGCCTGTGGCGGTGAACTTTGTGGCTGCAGTCCGTGTGTTATGGATATTGTTCGAAACAAGTGGAGTTTCTTCCCGTACTTGGGAAGAGGTTGTGTTGCGAGCAACACACGCTCTTTCGGAGGCCGCACTTTTCAGCCTCTCACTAAGGGCAAAAGCCACGGTTGTGAGAACTCGTGTGTGCGCTTTCGCTTTTTATGTGGCACGCGTCGCAATAATTTCGCGCCGTACAGCGGGCCGTCTCGCGTCTCTTGTGGGCGCCTTTGTGTGGGACGGCCGGACTGCGTTGGTTGCCCGTCACTTGTTAACACTGCCGACAAACCGGGGGGGCCTCGGATTGCCGTGCATCCCTACTGTGTCGCGGGTGCTGGCAGTGAGGTTAGTGGGTTCCCTTCTCACAAGGAAGTCTTACCCAGGACGCTCACTACTCTTCTACTGGTTAAGCACGGCACGTCCGGATTTCAGCCCTGGAAGGCATGTAGGCCCCCAAGCGGAGAGGCCGTCCTCTTTCTATCGCGCTGTCGCGGGAATAAAAGAGGCGTTAGACGCTGACTCACCTGGTGCGAGCCTTACAGACACACCACCCATTCAGATTAGCGAACAAATCGCGTGTGCACGCCTTACACCGGATGAAGTCAGGATGACAACCATCTCCAAATGGCGGGCATTGGCGACAGGCCAAATGCCCAATGAAGTTGTAGATTTTGAGTGGAACAGGCGCTGGGGGGTTCTTCCCACGCGCCAGCGCCTCGCCAGGTGGGGCGTGGTGTACCCAACGATAGATTCGCCAATTGTGGGGGCGTAGAAACGTTGCAGCATGTTTTCTTTGAATGCGTTGTTGCACGCACGATGTGGCGCCTCGTGCAGCGCATGTTTAGAGGTCGCGTAGGCCCTGGCACAAGACGCCAGCGTGGCCTTTTTCCACGTTGAGTTGTCGCCGCCACCATGTATGTACTGTGGCGGCGTCGCTGCCTCGCTGAGGCACGTCGGACTCCTGCTCGCGCAATGTACCCAGCGCTGCGGAATCTGCGCCTCGTCATCTGGAAGTACTTGTCTGATCAGCTAGAAAGAGATGGTGAGGCGCGGTTTCTGCGGCGCTGCCATACGCGCTTCTTTGTTGTAGTTGAAAACAGGCTGAAGATGCCGGCCTTGCTGTACTAGCCTGCGAGCCTCGTATCCCTTTCCCCCCCTTTCTTAAGCTTAAGCTTGTACCCGAGGTATTAAGTAAGCGCAGTATTCAAGTTTATATTGCGCCTTTATGTGATGTAATATGTTGCCCTGGCAAACTGCCTTTCTTTTGGGGGAAAGCTTCCACATCTTGATGTGCGTCTGAGTTTTATTTCCCTTAAGGGAAGAGAGGCCGTACGGACAGCTTTGGCTGTGGTTATCATTACCCTTTGTTTGAGCACAGTGAATAGCGTGTATTATTGACTACTGTATAAAAATCGCACCCACGATCGTCTGTGGTTTCAAATGTACGTTCAAGGTACCAAATAAACTTCTCTTTGCTATCGCCGCCGCCGAATTTATTAGTTATTTTGCGGGCGCAAGTCAGCCCAATAACGAGTTAATTTCAGTACCATTACGCCAGTGCCTTCCTTTGGTGTGTATGCCCTTGTCACCACTACGTGACAATATTATCTATGCTATTGGGCCCATTTTACCCTGATTAATTTACTATTGGGTCTATAGGGTTAAATGTGCACCCTGTTGGGATCCCACTCTAGTTTTGAATTAGTTATGTATGCCACTCAAGTACAGATTGTCATCTCTTTGGTAAGTGCTGATATTAGTCGATAAGTGATACTATTTGTGTGCATGTTGTTGTGCTTATGTATATTTTCATAGCGGTGTTGTTTATCTCGTTACAGTTCATTGTAACATCCTTCTTCAATCAAAGTACTGGTCAACTGTGGCAGGAGACATACGTGGGCAACGAAGAGACTGCTTGCACTGATTTACACACATGCATGTGACTACAAATGCACTGTGCAACTGGTGACCGATGCAAGATTGCCCTTAGGATGGTGCATTTTATGAGGACACTCGCCACTGGCGCGCGGAACTTTACGAGTAGAGGGAAGTAATTTTTAACCGACAGCTTATATAGCTTGTCCGTCTGAAACGCCGTCGGCGTTTTAGCTGTCGGGAATGCTTGTCTGTAATACCCGGGTACTGCGCTGAAAAATGTATCGTAGTCGTTTCTAGTTATATTGATTAATGGTTGATGGTTGTGTAATATGCAGTTGGTGATTTATTGAAATCATTATAATGGAATAATTAAGGAAATTAACGTGTTAACAAATTGAAAGGGGTTGTTTAAATGTGTCAAAATGCTGCAAATGAAAAGCCCGTGACTGATGATGGTAATCATGAATATTTGTCTGCCAAATTGAATAATAAAATAATTCAAAAATTGAAAAAGAGGTATTCAAAGCTGTCAAGATGTCAAAATGTTCAGAATGAAAAGCCAATACCCAATGGTACTAATCGAGAGAATTTAATGTTTAATTGATCAAATAATTTTTAGAGCTGAAGAAATCAAAACTTTAAAAAGAAGGATCAAAGTTGTTCAATATGCTCACAATGAAAAGGAAATGCTTCATTATGCTAAAGAAGAAAATTTAGTTCGTAATTAATGAAATACCTATTTTAATTATTCATATTCGAAACATTGCTCAGAATGAAAAGCCAATGGTTCCAGATGCAAAGTATCGGTGTATAAAAATTAATAATTAAAAACAAACAAAATTTATAATGTGACGACAAAAACCGTCCGTGAGTGTTAAACGCTATAGCGTGTGTCTGCGTTTTCTATGTATGTGTTTGCAGCTCCAAACTGCTATACTTGTAAAAATCGTATTGGGGGACATGTTATCAAAATAATTCAATAATGCATTAAATATTAAATACCTATAAAGAAACGATTGTGGCGAGAAGTGAATTGAATATATTATTGATGAAATTTAGCAAAGCAAAGAATTATGACGGCTCATTGTTACTGAAGTTTTCTTTTATGAACATCTAATGTGATGAATTTGAAATGCGTTCAATGAAAAAAATATTTGTGAGGTTACTGTGAAATATTGCCAATCAAGTGGATATTTCTTTTTATGCCTTGAACTTCATGTCCAGGCTCATTTTTATTCATTGGGGCTACTTTTCTTGTGCTTATTGCCATTCACTCTCATGTGTGTCATCTGCTTGCTAGTATTCACAACCTGCTCGAAGAAGCTATGCTGAAGGTTGGATGGGAGAAGTGTGCAGGCACAATGCCAATAGATAACGCTTGACAGTGCTAACTGGTTAATGCTATTGCTAATATAGCCGAGTTATGCAGTGAATTGTTTACCCTTATACTTTTTAATGTTGTTTGTTTTGAAAAATAAGAGCCCAATACTACTTTTTGAAATTGGGTAGAAATATATATCCAACAGTGAAAGAACGAAACTCCAGTTCAAGATATAATATAGTCAGACAAACGGGAACTTATGCATGTCTACTGCGATTGATTGCGCTCTGTAACCATGGAGAAAAATTTTACCTGAAGAAAGACATTTTTATGAAAGGAGATTAAAAATCTATTGAGAGCTTTGGGCACGAACTCTGAAATTAGGAAAAGCTATCTTAAATTTTTTTCATATCGAAATAATGGCGGAACACAGAAACAGCGCATTTAAGTAATAAATAAAGCTTCTAGGCGAATTTCTTCGAATCTGATTTGCGGCACACAGAAAAAAAGATATAAAAATTACGGGGGTCACTGCAGAGGACTACTAGTATGAAAATAATATGATTTTAAAGGAGGGAACAGTGCCAAAGTATGTCATAAAGGTAGTCGTACCCTCCTAGAAATAAAAAAAAAACATTAGTATGTGGAGAACAACGCAGAACAGTGAAATTTGCGTTGTCAGTATTATATTAGAATGTAAAATATTATTTGTGTTTTCATAGGTAACCAAGGTACAAAATTATCAAATTCTCTTTGCTAAAGGGAGACTTGATCTAAACATGGTCCATAAGTGACAACTGGGAGGTGTATGTTCCTACTGTGAGTAATGAATAACTATTTCTAGAGAACCAAGGTTTTAAAGTTTGGCTCATTGCTGTCCACGATTATTTTTCGATTAAAGCTTGCTTTTGAGTCAAAACTTCGTTTTGAGAGTACGGTTGATATATTCTAAGCCAAGCTCATCGAAGGGAAGCAAAAGCTACAGCTTGAAGACTTCTTTCTCCAAGCTGCCTTTGCCCTAGAAGAGCTGCGTTCCATCTGATCACAAAGGTATTAAATTCAATAAGGCTATTGAAGGTTTTATATGCAAAACACAAATCAATACATACAAAGGAAGATGTCACGAATTTTATTTTGCATTGTGTGCCCTTCCAAGTGGCTAACACAGAGCTGTACTAAAGCATGGAATGAATAAATACCAATTCGTTGCCGCTAATAGTTGATTCTTTATGCCTAAATTTAGTAGTAGCAAGAAAGTTTCTGTGTATGCGTGCAATGGATAAATATGAACTCACTATCTACTTCATGTGCAGTTGACAGTATGTGTAAATATAGTGACTTGTATAATATATAAATCAGCACTTTTCAAAAATAATGCTGGTAATTGTTGAGCTTATTTTCATCATTATAACTGCAATAAAACATTTTTATTTTTTCCTTTGAAGGGACCCGACTCAGATGATGGAGCTTCAACTGGATCGTGCATATGTGTGACAGGAAGAACTAAGTTATCTGTGGGAAACATACTGGTTCGCTTAACAGTGGGAACTAGCATTCAACAAGCTTTGTTCTACTGTTTGACGACGAACTTCATCATCTGCCTGACATAACCCAATTTTTTTGGCCAACCTTTGGGATTACCTCCAACCATACTGTGTGAATGTCAGTGAATTGAGGTATAGCTCATGGGTTTAAAGCTGAAATCTGTTTTGGAGAAGCTAGAACTAATCTAGGTGCGAAGTTCGTGCCGATTACGGAATCTTCAGCTGCCACCCAGGTATTATTAGGAAAGTTAATGACACAGTTTTGTTCCTATGTTAAATATTATATTTATTTAATGTCTACAAGCTTTGTTAGGCTGATTGCTTTATGATCCACAAAATAGGCACCAACAGCAAACCTATGTCATCAGTTCCTGCAGTCGACTTCATCTGTTAACATAAACAACTTGGTTTACAAATTAGTTTGCAGGAGGACTTTTTTTTCGGTAATGTGGCAGCCTTTAATGTCCATGATCGCATGGGATGAGAAATCTTTGGAAATGCTCAAGAAATCAACTGATCCTTGGGACATACCTAGTGACCAAATTCTGTGTTACACACACACACACACACCTTTGTATTCTTACTGAAACTGCTTGAAGATTAGGTGCTTAAATTAATCATGTCTCCTACTGGTCCAGAAGTATATACTGCGCATTCGTGACGAACAAAAAATGGGGACGCACACACAGATACTGCGTTCGCGCCCCCTTTTTTGTTCTTTCCACTATTGCACTGCATACTTTTGTATCATGAACAAGCAAGCCAGTCAATACATATTATGCCCATTGTTTCCCTGACTTTCATGTTCCGTCATGTTATTACTCCAGTTATTACTTCCATGTTATGCCTTCCCTTCGAGGTTAAGCCAATATTACAGCTTATCTTTTCAACCATGGCATCTCATTTCTTGAAATCATGAAACACACCGTAAATATCGCTTTGTTGCTTAGAAAAAAAAACGTAATCTAACGATAAAAAATATTTTATTTAACAAAAATATGCGCAACTTACTGCGCAAACCCTCGTTCAAGGCCTATTCTTGATGTCACCTCTCCGTTCTTGCAATTCGCGGAGATCACAAATATTTATGGTTGCATTGGTTGAACTGTTTAATTATATTTGTTATAATCAACATGCAAGCATTTGTAGTGATATGACAAAACGTACCCGCATATCTATTATTGAAGGGAACCAATTGTGGAGCTCTCATTAGGTCGAACTCGAGTGCCTCACTATACACATAACGGTAGGAAGGAGCACTGAGCAAGGTTAGAGGGGGGAAGCCTCAGTTCGCAGGTCGAGCCAACGTTTCAACAAGTGGAATTGTCTTCGTGTTCGACCCATAACGGTTGTGGTTCATATTAGTTGTATGCTTCGGTCTTTCGAGACAGAATTCAATCCTATAGAAAACCTAATAGAATATTCTCGGATGTTCGCAAAACTTTGTTTCCGAAACCTATAATTAACCTTACACGGGATGAGAAATCTGATTACCTGAGAAGGAAAATAAAAAGGCAACAGAAGCAAGGAAATGTACAAAGTTTTCTTAATGTGTAAAACACTGGAAAGCCAAATTTATCTCTTCTTTTTAAAGGCCCTGCCTGACGTTGAGGGATGGATTGAAAAGGTCACACAAGGAAGCGATCAAAACACTATTTAGGTCCTTGCTATATACATAGATTTGAGACAGTTTATTTTTGTTCTAATTTTGCCGTTTGTTTATTTATTTACCCTCAGGGTCCAAGGGCATTGCAGAGGGAAGTGGGGGTGAATTAAAGAAAGTAAAACACAATACAGCAAAAAAATAAAACAAAACTAATGGTAATTATACAGTAAATGGTAACGACTGCGCAACAAGATATAAAAATACAAAATCAGCAGCAACACAACCGAGAAGTAGATGTTGAACAAGCAAAAGCACAAAAAACGACCGCAAAAGTATGTTAAACATTAGAGCAAAATAAGTAACAGCTGTGCGACAAGCAATGGCATCTGTGATTTCAGCAATGGCACGAGGAAGGCGATTCCAACTGTTAGAAGTGTTTGGAATGAAGGAGTTATGGCAGTATTTGATGCGACTATATGGAATTCCTAATTTTGGACGATGATCAATGCGTGAAGGGTAGGACGGCTTCGTCAGAAGTTTCTGTCTGAGATATGTATTATAGTGAAACATCTTATGAAGCAAACATAGCCGAAATACTTTGCGGCGTTCCGTTAGAAGAGGCGATGACAAGGAAGATGTCATGGCAGTCAGCGTGACTGCCATAAGTGCGATAATAGCTAGACAATATAAAGCGAAATGCGCAATTCTGAACCCTTTCTAGTTCTGTAATGAGTGAAACGACGTCTGGGTCCCAGACAGAAGCTGCATACTCCAGTTTCGGACGAACCAAAGTTTTGTAAAGAAGAAGTTTAGTGCGCTAGGACAATGTGAAAAGTTTCTTCTGAGGTAGCCAAGAGTTTGGTTAGCATTATTAACTACGTGATGAGCATGCAATTCTCATGACAAGTTATTAGTTACGTGAACAACTAAATATTTATATGAAGAGACAAATTCAAGAGGATCAGTGTTGAGGTAGTACGAAGGGGCTGATGTGCTAACGCGAGTGATACGCATATGTTTACACTTGTTAGTGCTAAGCTTCATATTTCAACGCTGACACCATTCAGAAATGCTGTTATCGGATTGTAATATGTAAACGTCATGATCATTGTTAATTTTACGATAACACAATCATCCGCAAAGAGACCAATTGATGAAGTAAGGTTTGCCGGCAAGTCATTTATGCATATGAGGAAAAGCAGGGGTACTAAGACTGAACCTTGCGGCACACCGGAATCAAGTGGGGAAAACTCGAGTCAGAATTATTTTCTGTTACGAACTGAGATCGATTAGCAAGAACAGAGTGAAGCCATGAAAGCACCTTTGCATGCAAGTTCATTCTGCTTAGTTTAAAGAGAAGTAATCCATGTGAAATTTTATCAAAAGCTTTAGAAAAGTCCAGGAATATGCAGTCTGCCGACGAGGCTTCGTCAACAATGCAATGGAGGTTATGAGTAAAACATAAAAGCTGGGTCTCACAGGAGAATGTTTTGCGAAAACCAAGCTGAAAATTACTGAAAAATGATTTAGTGTCTAAAAATGTAGCAAGATGAGAGAAGAATACGTGTTCCATGATCTTGCATGGTGTTCAGGTGAGCGATATGGGCCGATAGTTATTAGGACAGTGTTTATCGCCAGACTTATGCAGAGTGATTACTTTTCCAACCTTCCAGTTATCGGGTGCGCAGCCTGTAACAAGCGGGATTGCTGAAAAAGTTTAGACAGGATAATGGACGAGTACGCCTTTGCATATAACAAAAATTTTGAATTTATTTTGTCAATCCCAGTATGGGGACACCTTAAGCCTTTCAATTATGCGTGTCAAATTGTTGTGTCAAATATGATGGGGTCCATCAAAGGGAAGTCTGTGGTGGGATAATTAGATAAGATGGTTACGATTGGAGGGACCGAAAACGACAAATAAAATATAGAATTTATTACAGAAGCATATTTATCCGCAAGAAGAGCTTCACCATTCGTCGATCTAAGGAGGAGATCAGACGTATCTTTACGGTGCACTATGTTCCAAATTTGTTTTACATTAGTCCTCAGTAATGAGGGCAGAGTTTGGTCAAAACATGATTCCTTGGCATTTTTTATAGCTGTTCGGCATACTGCTGCTGCCATAAGATGCACCTCCAATGGAGACTGTAAATTGGATCTCCTAGCAGAAGGGAATAGACGCTTTTTCTTGTTAGCAAATCTTTTTATTGACTGAGTAAACCAAGGTTATTGCTTATTAGTCGTCACGGTTCTTAGAGGCATGTATGCGTTAGTGAGCAAAGCAATCTTTTCTTTAAAAAGATCCAGTTTGCGCTGACCAAGCGTTGGGTAAACCCTAGTAAAAAATTATCTTAAAAAGACATCTCTTGGTTAATCATGATAAAATCAGCTCTGATGTAATCCCTGATTCGTTTCATTTCTTTCTCGCGATTAGGAACAGAAGTATTTAGTTCAAAAGAAAGCAACGAATCATCGCTTAACCCGGGAAGGTATGAAATGGAAGTGACAAGGTCAGGAGAGCTGGTTTTATTTATTTATTTTATTTATTTATTTATCTATTTCAGATACTGTCAATCGCAATCAGGAATTTTACAGGAGTTTGTTCTTTACTCATACAGGCATACACATATGTACAGAAGGGTAAAATCGAAAACTCTTACAATACTAGCAAAAAGAAAAGGAAGCAAGCATATAAAAAATCAAAGATACAGTCATTCACAGGTTGACGTCATCACAGGTTCACATTATACATAGAAAATAAAACAAACACACAATGATGTCATCACTTCCTCGTGGTTGACAATATACAATTTCCGGCAAGTTCAACAAATTTGTCGATAGTCGACTGCGAGACCACTTCCTGATCTAAAGAGTTCCAGTCTCGCACAGCTCGCGGGAAAAACGAGAATCTGTATGTGTTATTACCACAAAAATATTCTTGAAGTGTGAGATGATGCTTATGACGGGTTTCTCTGGAGGTATTAAAAGAAATATAGGTGTCAGGATTTACTTTATTCTTGTTATGCAGGATGAGATACAGAAAATTGAGACGTTGTAGCATCGCTCGGCTAGATAATGTACGAATACCGATCTCGGCCAGCATCTGCGTCGGCGAGTCGGTTCGCCTATATCTGTTACAGATAAAACACGCGGCTTTTCGCTGGACAGCTTCGAGCGTAGATATTTGATTTTGGGTGAATGGAAACCACGCCACGTTCGCGTATTCAATTGCTGGGCGTATAATCGTCTCATAAGCCAGAAGCTTGGCTTCCTTTGTAGAGTAGCGCAGGGTCCTTTTCAGGAAGATTAGTTTTCGCATCGCTTTGTTTGCCACATATTCCACATGAGCCGCCCATCCGAGATCTGGTGATATTACGACGCCCAAATACTTATACTGAGTGACAGAGTTCAGGATGATGTTGTCGCAACTGTACGAAAAACAAAGCTTGGATTTCTTTTTTGTAATTGACATTGATACTGTTTTATTAAGGTTGATGGCCATTTGCCAGTTTGAGCACCATTGGAGTATGAAATTAAAATCCTTGTTAAGAGCAATTTGATCTTGGCGCTTTTGCACTTCTCTATATAGAACGCAGTCGTCTGCGAATAACCTAATCTTGGATTCCACCTTGCTAGTTATGTCGTTTATAAACAGAAGAAACAGGATAGGGGCTAAAACGGAGCCCTGAGGTACACCCGAAAGGACGGGTGCAGTTGGGGAAGTGCGGGCACCGTACTGAACAAACTGGCGGCGATCGGATAAGTAACAGCTTATCCATTTAACAATTCGCTCATCCCCTAAAATGTGCTTAGGTTTTGATAGCAGTTTTGCATGGCAGACACGATCAAAGGCCTTAGAAAAGTCTAGATAAATTACGTCTATTTGGGTTTGGTCGTTAATTGCTTTAGCGAAATCATGCAGTTTCTCTACCAGTTGAGTAACGGTAGACAGACCTCTCCTAAAGCCGTGTTGGTAGGAATGGAGGATGTTGTTTTTTACAACAAACTCTGGGATCGATTTTAAAATTATATGTTCTAAGACTTTACAGCAAGTACATGTCAGAGAAATTGGCCTATAGTTTGAGTGGCAAGACGAATCGCCCGACTTTTAAACTGGCACGATTTTCGCAATTTTCCATTCAGCTGGGAGGCATTTTTCGGAGACTGATTTATTGTAAATTAAGCATAAGTATTTTCTTATAGGTTCAGCATAACGTCTCATAAAGCAATTGGGGATTTCGTCTGGGCCACTGCACTTTTTGTCATCTAAATTTAAAAGCAGCGATAACACACCTGCTTCGGTTATAACTGGCGCGCCTAGAGCATCATTTTGCTCCATATTATCCGGCCTGAAATCATGCGTGATGCCATTATCAGGTGTAAATACGGAACAGAAGTACATGTTAAACGCTTCCGCTTGTTTGTTTTCTTCAGTCGCTGATAACGGTTTTGGGGCGTTGTCTTTGCGATTGATATAACGCCAGAATTTCTGTGGGGATTGCTTGATAAAGTTACTGAGCGTTGTACTGCAAAAGTGTTGCTTCGCTACTTTTGTTTTTCCTTTATCAATCTGTTCAATGAGTTCACTTTTTGGCAGTAGTCTCGAAGTGGGCGTAGTTTGTTGCGTTTCCTTAATCTTTTAATTCTGCGTTTTAAATGTATCACTTCGCGTGTAATCCACGGATTGTGCTTATTTATAGTCTTTTTTACTAGTGGTACAAACTGCCTCAGGCAGTGCATAATATGAGCCTTGAACTGCAACCAGATTTCATCAGTGCTGGCGGAGCCCTCAGTAAACAGGTAACACCTGTTTACTGAGGACTTAGGTAGTTAACACCTGACCTAACACGCTGAATGATGATGACACAGGTGAGTTTGACCACACAATGAATTTTCAGTTGAAATCGCCGACTAAAATGATAGGAACGTCCGGAAAGCATACAAAAATCATATTAATAGCATCATGTAGTTAATCACAAAAAACTGCACACAATGGTGGCGCGTAGCAAATGCCCAAAATCAGTTTCTTAAAAGACACACGAAGTTCGACCCATATCATTTCAAATGAGTCACAACATTCATGCATGACGAAACAAGGTGGTCAGCAACTGCAATCATAACACCTCCGCCACATCGTTGCCTTCTATCAGATTGGTATATATCAATTTTTTTTTGCAAATCAGAAGTTCACTGTTATCGTTCTTTGACGAAAGCCGCTTTTAGGTTAATAATACTATATTAGCCTCCGCTGAATCAACAGCAGAGATAAGTTCATTGCGCTTAGGTAGAACACTTCGTATGCTGGTGTAAAGAACTGCAATGGGATGCGCCGTCACAGATGCCAATCCACTGCCCCTCACACAGTCCTATGGGGCGTCAACCTCTGGCGTCGTAGCCTGAACTGTCTCTGCAGGTGATGAATCGCGAGATTGCGACCTGCAAGAGCGAAAAACCAAAAAATTGGTGTCTGTGATACGAGCATTAGACATACTGTCCCAAATGTAGCGAACGTTCTCGATAAAAGCCTGATCATAGAGTAATTTGACCTCGAAACCTGTCGTCGAAAATGTGCAGAAGCATCCCCAATTTATTTCCTAATAGCACAAACATTGGATGAAAAATCTTCAGTTAAAATATAATGAGACGCTTTAAGTTTTGAGACATTTTTCATGACCAACGACTTTTCCTGGAAGTCCAGTACCTTGAGGATAGCTGGGCGTGGATGCTCTTTCCGCTTTCGACCGAGTCAGTGGCAACGCTCTATGTTAGGGGGCGGAATGTTTAGTTTATCGGAAAAGATATGTGCAAAACTGTCAAGTAAACTATTTGCATTTTCACCTGGATTTTTTTTTTCAGGCCATTTATGTTACTATTGTTGCGACGGGGTCGGTTATCAAGGTCATAATTCTTTGCAACCAACCGAACCACAGTTAGAGTTATGTGTTTTAATTTTGGAACGCAAGACATCGGAATCACTAGCGCTAACTGTTAAGCCACATGGTGACGTTTCAAGTAGAGCCACGCGGGTTTCAAGCTCATCAAAACGTGAGTGAACGGAACCTTGAAAGGCCTTGATATTGTCAAGGTCCTCAGTCATCTGCTTCTGTCGTTCAAGAACTTCGGCAAGCATGGTCACAATGTTATCCGTTTTAGTTGAACATGTTACAGTAGCCGATTGTTGAGCGGCCTTTGCAGAGCGCGTGCACAGTACAGGACTGTCATTAGTCTCATGATGAGTTTCCGGGCTTCTTTGAGGGTTCAAATCTAGGAGGTCCCGTATTGAGCTCTACGTCTCCACTCAACAAAAGACGGCTGATATAATGCATGGCGTTCGAGCGCAAATCAACTGCGTCTTGTGGGCAAATAAACAGCAGCAAAGATCGATTGTCTGATTTTAGGCACCGGTTATTCTCAATGTAACATACCTGCACAATGAAGCGACAGAGCTTTAGCATTGCGTCACAGCCACTGTTGCTTTGCCCACTGAAAAACGAGGCCTCGGATGGCGCTTTTAAGCTCTTGGCTGGGGCTGTCGCGGTGCTGTCGATGTCGACGGTGCGCTCACAAATACCAAAGTTCCGTGGTTACACGCAGAAGCCGAGCCGTTGATCCACCCGGCAAGCCGTAACTATCGCACACAGGGGCGATAAGGCAGTCGGGCGATGTACGGACGAAGGTTTCCGCGTGCTGCTGGTAAGTCGATGACCCGCCTGGGACACATACGCAGATGACGCCACTTGTATTTTTCTATGAAACCGGCTTGACGATGGATCTAAGGATCTGCACAATGAGGAGACAGCTCTTTAGCATGGCGTCACAGCCGCTGTTGCTTCGCCCACTCTAGGTTTTTATGAGCGATTGATGTACATAGAATTGCTCATAAAAATTGCTTAGCCTTCCACTTTTGTCTCCTGCTGCTGCCTCTTTATTTTATTTTACAAGTCATTGAACTATGGGCTCCCATACTAAAAAATCAACCTTTAGAAAGCATTATTTTATTGTTTGCTCTGCTTGCCTGCCCTTGGCCACACTTTTTTTAATAAAGCAAAACATACATAAACGCTGCCAGTGATAGTTGTCGTGCCCAACTGAAGAGAAGGTATGTCCAAACGTTGACTTGGGAACTGCGGCCTACTTTGCACCGCTGTTCACTTTTTTATACTGTGTACTATGTTCTGCTGATTGTTCTACCTGATCAACATAATTCTAATTATTTCATCCTGCTATTCGCGATACCTCAACACTATAGTTTCTTGTGATTGCAAGTACTCAAGCAGCAGCTAATATAATACAATTTTGAACAGAGGTGGAGTCCCTTAAACTGTACACTATACCTCTCAGTATGTAAGTAACGTCAATGGTGGAAACGTTTCTCCCACATGTAAAAGCGCTCCTAATGCAGTTAATTGCTGCCTGATACTGAATCAGTATCATTATCCATATCACACCAAAACCCTGCAGTGTGAATGCACTCAACAGCCAAGCACGTCTGGCTCCCCTGCTACGTCGAGCAGGAATTAAGAAGATAAACCAAGTTAGACACTATGTCGGGCAGAGACTTCGAGCAGGGAAGCCATTGAATAGCTCAACCACCAAGCAAGTTAGGCACCCCTGTCGGGCATCAATGTCGAGGAGAGACGCCAGCAGATAGGTTGAAAAATGTCTAGAATAGTTGGAAAGACGTTCCAGTTACATGTATGCTCCACATAAAAGCCTTACAGTTTAACGGGAACGTTGTTTCACATGGACAGTCTACTTTTATCTGGAACACTGCCCCACATATATAAGCGGAACTTTTCTAAAAACGTTCCGCTTACTAACTGGAACTTTATGTGGAACCAGATTGAGTGTGAGAGCTTCCCCCTGCTATTCCTAAAACCAATTCTATCGTCACGCACTGCCTGGTCTCCTGCCTGCTTTTTCCCTACCTTGGCATTGAAGTAGCCCATTAGTACAGTATACTGCGTCTTTACTTTCCGCATTGCCGTTTCTACATCTTTGTAGAAGCTTTCCACTGACTGGCAATCATGACTACTTTTAGGTGCGTAGGCCTGTACAACCTTCAGTTTTCACCGCTTATTAAGCATAATTAAGATCCCTGCCACCCTCTAGTTAATGCCACAGCATTCATATATATTATCAGCTAATTTTTATTTACAAAGCAACCTAATCCTAATTCTCGCCTTTCCGGTAAACCTCGATAACACAGTACACGCCCATCCTTCAATACAGCATATGCCTCATTCGGCCTCCTAACAGCACTAAGCGCTAACAAATCCCATTTCATACCATCTAGTTCCTTTAACACCACTACTAAATTAGATTCACTAGCAAGGGTTCTAGCGTTAAATGTTGCCTGGGTCAGTTTGCAATGGCGGCCTGTCCATCAGACCCAGGAATTCTTAGCAGACCCTGCTGCGCCACCCACAAGTCTGACCGCTGCCGTCGTGAGTTGCTCCGCTGCCGCTGGTGACTGAGGGCTGGTGTTTTGTAGGGCTGATCATAAGAGGTTGCCAACAATTACAGCACCAGGGTGGCCAACTCCTGTTCTGGTGAGGGAGTGCGTTATCTACAGGCAGCTTATCCCTTATAAATTTGCGCTGTTTTTCGACAAGTTTTCCTTCTTTCCTTTTCATGAATTCTTTTAGTACTTGATGCTCGCCCGTGGCTTATGCTATTTTGACGAATTGGTCGTAAATTCAACTTTCTCCTGAAAGGGTTTTTCTAAAGTGGCTATCCAAGCTGATGATGAGTCATCTAAATATTTTTCCCAGAGGATGAACAGTACACTTTGGAGCGCTACGAGAGCGCACTTGAAATTAATGCTAAGTCCTTTCGTTAAAATGTTTGTAAGTATGTAAATGCGATATATAGTTAGTGCGTTTTGCAGCTAACATTCTAGCGACGAGCCAAGGATGGCGTTTATGCTGGGAGGTTTCGTCTCTAGCCATCATTCTTTTCCGTTTGTTCCAAAAGGACTTCCTGATATGCAATACGTGCTTAAGGAGCTGATTTAGGGCTGGCGTTCGTGATGAAGTCCACTGCGGTGTCCGCCTCGCAGCTGATGTATTTCCTACAATGTGTTGGTGGCTGTGTGAGGGTAATGCGGTGTTTTTTCGAGTCTGTGGGCGCGGGTTGTTTCGCTGGTGTTGTATGCACATGTCGCGGGTAGTAACAATGGGAGTCCGTGGGTGTTCCGGTTCGTTGTGAGTTTAGTGTGTGGTCTGTTGTTCCATCCTGACTTGAAAGGTGCGTGTGATAGGTTCTCGTATTTGCGTCCCTGCTCAATACAGTTTTATATTCCCACAACCACGACATATTTCACCTACGAGACATGGCGTATGTGTTAGTAATGTCACTGACATTTTTAACTTATTAAACGACACTAATAAACCGATTCTAAAGCCAGATATAAACTTCTTCCCAACGAAAGATAGCTCAAATAAATATGGCATTCACCGCGATATAATTTCATTGGCGAGGAGAATGCATACTAAGGGATTATTTGCCGAAAACTCAAATAAGATATCGGAAGCCTATACTCAGAGCCCCTAGAACATATTTCCCTAATGCAGAGCACAGCTCCGAACGTCACTATATATTAAGTCCGTCACAAAAGAAAATATTGGAAAAGAAAGCGAGCTCGAAAGCTCAAAAAACTCTTACAATTTAAAGAGCTATTTATGACAACCTAGCTTCTATAACTGATTTTGTTATCAAGCTGCAGCAAAAAAGGTGGCACTATAGTTGTTCTCCAAGTCGAAAATTACTAAAAGGCGCCTACAGACAGTAACAACTCTTGCCACTATGTAAAGGTAATTACTGTTACGACAGAACAGTTCGGTGAAGTAATCACGTTTAAAATAGGAAATTTATTAACCAGGGAAATAATTATCGAGACTGACAACAAATTTCTTAACCGATCGAACAACCAGCAGGTAGATTATAACTATAATGCCTAAGATTCATGAGATTTCCGCAGAAACATTACTTACCACAGACAAACAGCAAGGCGAACCGTTTCTAACAATAACACGCAAACAAAAATATCTCATAATATTCTTAAATTCAGTTCAGTTGAGTCATTCAGTCGTGTCCGACTCTCCGTGACACTATGGACCATATCACGGCATGCTTTCCGGTCTCTCACTATCTTCCTAACATCACATAACTTCCTCTGCAGCGCCTCGAGGATGCCATCTAACCATCACGTTTCCTGCCTACCCCTTCTGCGGTGACCCTCAACGTTTCCCAACATCAAATCTTTCTCCAGCGACTCCTTTCTTCACATCAGATGATCAAAGTAGCTCAGCTTTAACTTTAGAATTTGACCCTCCAATGAGCGGTCAGGGTTTATGGTCGACAATATCAACTAATTCGATCTTCTGGCCATCCAAGGACCTCTCAAGAGTCTCCGCCAGTACCACAATTCAAACGCGTCAATTATCGGCGGTCAGCCTTCTTCACAGTCCAACTCTCGCATCCATACATAAAAACTACAAAGACCATAGCACGAGTTATAGGGATCTTTGTTGGAAGACTAATGTCTCTACTCTTTACTGGGCGGTCAATGCTAGCCATGGCTCTATTTCTCAGAAGCAGGCGTCTCCAAATTTCATGGCTGCAGTCTCCTTCCGAGGTAACCCTGGAGCCTAAGAAGAGAAAATCTGTCACAGCTTCCACATCGTGTCCATTGATGCTCCAGGACTTGATAGGGCAAGACGCAATAATCTTTGTCTTTTTAATGTTCAGTTTAAGCTAAACTTCTCACTCTCTTATTGTACGCGCATCAGAAATTTGAGTTCCACTTCCATTTCTGCCATTAAAGTGATATCCCTCCAGATGAAGACTTGTCCAGACCGGCCTTCCTCATGATGCACTCAACATAAGCTAAAATAGGCAGGGCGACAGTATGAAGCCTTATCTCATTCCTTTCTCAATTGAAAAGAGATCAGTAAGAGCATGCCCAGTTCTGACTTTGGCCTCTTGCCCTTCATACATGTTCCTGAAGAGACAGATGAGGTGAATTGAAACTCCCATCTCTTGGAGCGCTTGCCAAAATCTGCTGTGATCTACGCAATCAAACGCTTTCACATAGTCATTTGAGCAGACTTAGATGGGTTTCTGGAACTCTCTTGCTTTTTCCATGATTCAGTGAAGGTTGGCAATCTGGTCTCTAGTTCCTCTGCCCTTGCGAAATCCAGCTTGCTCGTCCGGAAGCTCCCAATCCACATACTGCTGCGGCCTACCTTGGAGGATTTTCAACATCACGTTGCTAGCAGAGATAGATATACTTCATAGGTATACGGGTTATTGTTGATTACTACTTGAAAAGGGCTTCTATACTTTCATCAAACGGAATATGAGTGTGTGAGCTGTGACATCCACTTACACAAGTATTAGGCTATCTGGAAGGTTGGTCGTGTTATTAGTAAGCTGAATTATACAGAGCAATTGAGGTATGTAGTGTAGAAACGAAGGCAGCTGGGGCGCGAGGTTTGCTAGGTGGTAATTTGACGCTCACTGCCTTGTCGTGGCGGAGGGGCTTGCAAAATTCGATGAAGTCGTGAGCTCTGCTGTGTAGGGCCACCCAAGATAGACAGGTCACGGCAGAAAGTTCTGACAAAATGTGATTCACTGGAGAAGGTTATGGTAACCCACTGCAGTATTCCTGCCAAGAAAGCCCATGGCCAGTCACAATAGCATTAATGATATGGCGCCGGACGATGAGCCCCCAAGGTTGGAAGGCGTCCCATATGTTATTGGGGATGAACAAAGGGCGATTACTAGTAGCCCTAGGACGAATGAAGCGGCTGGGCTAAACACAAAAGGACGTTCAGTTGTGGATGTGTCAGGAAGCGACCGGAAAGTCCGATGTTGCAAGGAGATATATCACATAGCAACATGGATAGTAAGATCTATGACGCAAGGAAAAATGGATGTCGTCAAGCGAGAATTGGACAGATTAAACATTGATACTTTAGGTATCAGCGAGCTCAAGTGGACCGGAATGGGAGAATTTAATTCCGGTGATCATTATGACTTTTATTGTGGCCACGAATCCAGTGGCAGGAATGGGGTCGCTCTCATAGTAAACAGAAGAATGAGCAAAGCAGTGCTAGGGTACAACCCTAAAACGACCGAATGACTTCACTTCGGATCCAAGGTCACGCTTTAGGCACAACAGTTATCCAAGTCTATGCACCAACCACTACTGCTGAAGAAGCTGACGTTGAGAGATTTTATGCTGACCTGCAATGCCTTTTAGGCCGCACTCCATCATCAGACGTCCTTTTTCTAATAGGAGACTGGAATGCTAAGGTGGGAAGAGAAGAAATATCCGGAATTACAGGCAAGTTCGCAAAATGAAGCTCTGCAGAGGCTAGTAGAGTTTTGTCAAGAAAACAGCCTGACCATAGGGAATACTCTTTTTCAACAGCACAAAAGGCGCCTGTACACATGGACTTCACCGGATGGTCTGTACAGGAACCGCACTAACTGCCATCAAATCCCATTTAATACTATTTAGTTCCTCTAACAGCACTGCTAAATTAGATTCACTAGCTAGGGTTCTAGCGTTAAACGTTGCCAGGGTCAGTTCCCAATGGCGGCCTGTCCATCGGAACTAAGAATTCTTAGCACCCCCTGCTGTGCCACAGGTCTGACCGCTGCCGTCGTCAGTTGCTCCGCTGCCGCTGGTGACTGAGGGCCGGTGTTTTATAGGGCTGATCATAAGAGGTTGCGACCAATTACAGCACCAGGGTGGCCAACTCCTGTTCTGGTGAGGGAGGGAGTTATCTACAGGCAGCTTATCTCTTATAAATTTGCGGTGTTTTTCGACAAGTATTCCTTCTTTCCTTTTGATGAATTCTTTTAGTACTTGATGCTCGCCCGTTGCTTATGCTATTTTGTCCAATTGGTCGTAAATTCAACTTTCTCCTGAAAGGGTTTTTAAATTGGCTATCCAAGCTGATGACGAGTCATCTAAATATTTTCCACAGAGGATGAACAGTTCACATTGGAGCGTGCCAAGAGTGCACTTGGCATTAAGGCTAAGTCCTTTCGGTATCATTGCTTTCGTTAAAAATGTTCGTAAGTATGTAAATGCGATATATACTTAGTGCGATTTTCAGCTAACTTTCTAACGACGAGACAGGGACGGCGTTTATGCTGGGAGGTTTCGTCTCTAGCTATCATTCTTTTCCGTTTGTTCCTAAAGGACTTCCTGATAGGCAATTCGTGTTTAAGGAGCTGATTTAGGGCTGGCGTTCATGAAGAAGTCCTCTGCGGTGTCTGCTTCGCAGCTGATGTATTTCCTACAGTGTGTTGGTGGCTGTGTGAGAGTAATGCGGTGTGTGTTTGAGTCTGTGGGTGAGGGTTGTTACGCTGGTGTTGTATTCACACGTCGCGGGTAGAAACAATGGGAGCCCGTGGGTGTTTCAATTCGTTGTGAGTTTAGTTAGTGGTCAGTTGTTCCGTCCTGACTTGAAAGTTGCGTTTGATAGGTTCTCGTATTTGCGTCCCTGCTCATAACAGTTTCCTAACCTAACAACAGCGACATATTCCACCTACGAGACATGACATATGTGGTAGCAATGTCACTGAAATTTTTAACTTATTAAATGACAGCAACAAACCGATTCTAAAGCCAGATCTAAACTTCTTCCCAACGAACGATAGATCAAATGAATATGGCAGTCATGGCGATATAATTTAATTTGCGAGGAGAATGCGTATTAAGGAATTCTTTGCCGAAACTCAAATACGATATAGGAAGCCAATACTCAGAGCCCTTAGAACATAGTTCCCTAATGCAGAGCGCAGCTCCGAACGTCACTATATATTAAATCTGTCTCAAAAGAAAATTTTGAAAAGAAAGTGAGCTCGAAAGCGCAAAAACCTCTCTACAATTTTAAAAGCCATTTATGACAACGTAGCTTCCAGAACTAATTTTGTTATCAACCTGCAGCAAAAATGGTGGCAGGATAGTTGTTCTCCAAGTCGAAAATTACTAAAAGGCGCCTAAAGACAGTTTAACAACTCTTGCACTATGTAACGGTAAATACTGATACGACAGAACAGTTCGGTGAAGTCATCCTGTATAAAATAGCAGATCTATTTCCCGGGAACTAATTATTGAGATTGACAACAAATTTCTTAAGTGATCGAACAACAAGCAGGAGAATTATAACTAATGGCCAAGATTTATGAGATTTCCGCAGAAACATTACTTACCACAGACAAGCAGCAAGGCGAACTGTTTCTAACAATATTACGCAAACAAAAAATATCTCATACTGTGCTTAAATTCAGTTCAGTTCAGTCATTCAGTCGCGTCCGACTCTTTGTGACCCTATGGACCATATCACGCCACGCTTTCCGGTCTCTCACTATCTTCCTAACATCACATAACTTCATCTGCTGCGCCTCGTGGATGCCATCTAACCATCGCGTTTGCTGCCTAACCCTTCTCCGGTGACCCGCAACCTTTCCAACATCAAATCTTTCTCATCAACTCCTCTCTTCTCATCAGATGACCAAAGTAGCTGAGCTTTAACTTTAGACTTTTAACCTCCAATGAGCGGTCAGGGTTTATGGTCGACAATATCAACTGATTTGATCTTCTGGCAGTCCAAGGAACTCTCAACAGTCTCCGCCTGTGCCACAATTCAAACGCTTCAATTCTTCGGCGGTCAGCCTTCTTCACAGTCCAACACTGGCAACGATACATCACAACTGGAAAGGCCATAGCACGAGTTATACGGATCTTGGTTGGCAGACTAATGTCTCTGCTCTTTACTGCGCAGTCAATGCTAGCCATGGCACTCTTTCCCAGAAGCAGGAGTCTCTTAATTTCATGGCTGCAGTCTCCTTCCGAGGTAATCTTGTAGCCGAAGAAGAGAAATTGTGTCACAGCTTCCACTTCTTGTCGATTGATGCTCCAGGACTTGATAGGGCAAGACGTCATGATCTTTGTCTTTTTAATGTTCAGATTAAGCCCAAACGTCTCACCCTCTTCTTGTACGCGCATCAGATGTCTCTTGAGTTCCACTTCACTTTCTGCCATTAAAGTGGTATCATCCCCATATCAAAGTTTGTTGATACATTTTCCAGCATTCTTCACACCAGCTGAAACCTCGTCCAGACCGGCCTTCCTCATCATGCACTCAGGATATCTTTCTCAATCGAAAACAAATCAGTAAGAGCATGTCCAGTTCTGACTGTGGCCTCTTGCCCTTCATACATGTTCCTGTAGAGACAGATGAGGTGAATTGAAACTCCCATCTCTTGGAGCGCTTGCCACAATCTGCTGTGATCTACGCAGTCAAAAGCTTTCACATAGTCATTAGAGCCGACGTAGATGGGTTTCTGGAACTCTCTTGCTTTTTCCATGATTCAGTGAGGGTTGGAAATCTGGTCTGTAGTTCCTCTGGCCTTGCGAAATTCAGCTTGCACGTCCGGAAGCTGCAAATCCACATACTGCTGCGGCCTACCTTGGAGGATTTTCAACATCACCTTGCTATCATGCCAAATAAGCGTGATCGTGCGATAGTGGGAACAATCTTTGGCACTGCCTTTTTTGGAATGGGGATCTAAACCGACCTCCTCTAATCCTGTGGCCACTGCAGGGTCGTCACATTTGCTGACATATAGTATACAGAACATTAACAGCGTCATGGTTGAGGTTTTGAAGCAATTCAGCTGGAATGCCATCAATTCTGCTAGCTTTGTTCTTAGCAAGACTGGCTAAGGCCCATTAAACTTCACTCTTCAGGATGCCCGGCTCGAGGCACGTAATCACAACCGTCTTATGTTGGTTTTGCACTTCCGGGTCCTTCTTGTACAGCTCTTCTGTTTATTCCTGCCACCTCTTCTTTATCTCTGAGGCTTCAGTGAGGCCCCGCCTCGTTTGTCCTTTATCACGCCCAGGTTAGCACAGAAGCTTCCTTTTATATCTTTGATTGCCTTATACAGAGCTCTTGTGTTCCTCAATTGGCTGTTGTCCTCAACTGCTTGGTACTATATGTTCAGGGAGGCATTCTTATCTCTCCTTGCTATTTTCTGAAAGTCCGGATTGAGAACCTTGTATCTTTCTTTCTCCCCTAGAACTTTTGCCATTCTCCTTTGCACAGCTATTTGCAAAGCCTATTCATATAACCAGTTTGCTTTCGTGCATTTTTTTTTGCTTTGAAACTACCTTAGTAGCAACTTCTTGTATTATATCACGAACATCAGTTCACATCTATTCCGGCTCTCTGTCTGCTAGATATAATTCTTGAAATCGATTCCTCACTTCCCCAGCATATTCTGATGGAATTTGATTCAGATCATACCTGAAAGGTTTTCCTCAATTGAAGCTTAAATTTGGCAACAAGAAGGTGATGATCGGTGCTACAATCGGCCCCAGGCCTTGTATTTACAGCTGGTATAGCGCTTCTCCATCTCTGCCGGCAAAGAATATAATCAATCTGATTCCTGTACAGACCGTTCGGTGAAGTCCATGTGTACAGGCGCCTCTTGTGCTGTTGAAAAAGAGTATTCGCTATGGTTAGGTTGTTTTCTTCACAAACCTCTACTAGCCTCTGCCTAGCTTCATTTGGCTCACCAAGACCGAACTTGCCTGTAATTCCGGATATTTCATCACTCCCCACCTTTGCATTTCAGTCTCATATTAAAAAAAGGACGTCTGATGATGGAGTGCAGCCTAAAAAGCATTGCAGGTGAGCATAAAATCTCTCAACATCAGATTCTTCAGCAGTAGTAGTTGGTGCATAGTCTTGGATAACGGTTATGTTGAAAGGGTGACCTTGGATCCGAAGTGAAATCATTCAGTCGTTTTTAGTGTTGTATCCTAGCACTGCTTTGCCCACTCTTCTGTTTACTATGAGAGCGACCCCATTCCTTCAACTGGATTCGTGCCCACAATAAACGACATAATGAACTCCGGAATTAAATTTTCCCATTCCGGTCCACTTGTGATCGCTGATACATAAAGTATCAATGTTTAATCTGTCCAATTCTCGCTTGACGACAATCAGTTTACCTTGCGTTATAGATCTTACATTCCATGTTGTTATGTGATATATCTCTTTGCAACATCGGACTTTCCGTTGGCTTCCTGACAACACATCCACAATTGAATGTCCGTTTGACTTTATCCCAGCCGCTTCATTCGTCCTGGAGCTACTCGAAATCGCCCTTTGTTCATCCCCAATAACATATGGGACGCCTTCCAACCTTGGGGGCTCATCTTCCGGCGCCATATCATTCATGCTATTGTGACTGGTCATGGGGTTTTCTTGACAGAAAATTTTGCAGTGGGTTTCTATTACCTTCTCCAGTAAATCACATTTTGTCAGAACTCTCTGCTGTGACCTGTCTATTTTGGGTGGCCCTACACAGCAGAGCTCACGACTTCATCGAGTTTCGCCAGCCCCTCCGCCGCGATAAGGCAGCGAGCTTCAAATGACCACCTAGCAAACCTCGCGACCTAGCTGCCTTCGCTTCTGCACTACATACCTCAATTGCTCCGTATAATTCAGCTTACTAATAACACGACCAACATTTCAGATATCCTAATACTTGTAAAACTGGATGTCACGGCTCACACACTCATATTCCGTTTGATGAAAGTATAGAAGCCCTTTTCAAGTATGAATCAACCCTACCCGTATACCTATGAAGTATATCTATCTCTGCTAGCAACGTGATGTTGAAAATCCTCCAAGTTGTGCTGCAGCAGTATGTGGATTGGGAGGTTCCGTACGTGCAAGCTGGATTTCGCAAGGGCAGAGGACCTACAGACCAGATTGCCAACCTTCACTGAATCCTGGAAAAAGCAAGAGTTCAAGAAACCCATCTACGTCTGCTCTATTGATTATGTGAAAGCGTTTGACTGCGTAGATCACAGCAGATTGGGGCAAGCTCTCCAAGAGATGGCAGTTTCAATTCACCTCATCTTTTTCTTCAGGAACCTGTATGAAGGGCAAGAGGCCACAGTCAGGCCAGGGCATGCTCTTACCAATTTGTTTTCAATTGAGAAACGATTGAGACAAGGCTTCATACTGTCTCCCTGCCTATTTTAGCTTATGTTGAGTGCATCCTGAGGAAGACCGGTCTGGACGAGTCTTCAGCTGAAGTTATATCACTTTAATGGCAGAAAGGGAAGTGGAACTCAAGATACTTCTGATGCGCGTACAAGAAGAGAGTGAGAAGCTTAACTTAAACTAACATTAAAAAGACACAGATCATGGCGTCTTGCCCTATCAAGTCCTGGAGCATCAAGGGACAAGAAGTGGAAGCTGTGACCGATTTTCTCCTCTTGGCTTTGAAACTTACCCCGGAAGGCGAGTGCAGCCATGAAATTAGGAGACCTGCTTGTGGGAAAGAGAGCCGTCGCTACCCTTGACCGCCTTGTACAGAGCAGATACATTAGACTGCTAACCAAGATCCGTATAACTCGTCTTTCCAGTTGTGAAGTATGGATGCGAGAGTTGGACTGTGAAGAAGGCTGAACACCGAAAATAACGCATTTGAATTGTGGTGCTGGCAGAGACTCTTGAGAGTTCTTTGGACTGCCAGAAGATCAAATCAGTCGCTATTGTCGACCATAGACCCTGAGTGCTCATTGGAGGATGAAATTCTAAAGTTAAAGCTGAGCTATTTTGGTCATCGGATGAGAAGAGACGAATCGTTGGAGAAAGATTTGATGTTGGGAAAGGTTGAGGGTCATCGGAGAAGGGGTAGGCAGCGAACGCGATGGTTAGATGGCATCTTCGAGGTGCTGCAGATGAAAGTATGTGATTTTAGGAAGATAGTGAGAGACTGGAAAGCGTGGCGTGATATGGTCCATAAGGTCACGAATAGTCGGACACGAGTGAACGACTGAACTGAACTGATATCTATCTCTCTTTAAATTAGTCCTAACTATAATTTATTTCGAGTTTGATTCATCTTAATATCCGCAGAAAGTGAGAACCTACAGGGCACTCCATTCGGGCCTACTTACGCGAATATATTCATGGGAGTTGTAGAATCCAAAATACTAAATCGATTTCCAAACAAACCACTCACTATACCTTCGCGATATTGACGATATGTTCATGATATGACAGCATGGCTTCGAATCATTTTAATTATTCCTCTCGCATCTAATAAATATCACAGTAGCGTTAAGTGTACTTCTCAGTCGTCGCAATTGAATGTCGACTTGCTCGATACCCCTTGTCGAGGGGAAAGCCTAAACTAAAAATTTCTTTGTAGAGAACGTCAACGGATAAACCACAATACCTAGAATATACATTCATCCTCCAAAACCCCGTAAGCAATACATATTTTTAGGACAGGCCACACGGCTTAGAAGAATGTGTAGCAATATGAATGCATACATAAACGAAATACATTAATTTAAAGCAACAGTAATTCGTAGAAACTATCCCAAAGACTCCCTATATATGGCCCGCGAAATGCAAGCAATTTAAGAAGCAACAACGTACTCACGAAACTGCCAAAGGACAAAACTGAATGCCAACCTTTGTTTGCAACAAAATACTTCGATGCCTTTCAAAACATAAACAATATTGTTTGGAAATACCAATCCTTCCTACAGTGTAATGAATGCCTGACGAAAATATTTCCGGAGGCACCAATGGTAACGCACAAACGTAGCACACACCTCGGAGATATTCCCGTACATTATTAACTCGAAAACAAGCATCCAACAACACCACATAATTGCTCTCTCTAGATGTAAGACCAG
The DNA here is from genome assembly GCF_055883805.1 of Amblyomma maculatum. Taxonomy (NCBI): domain Eukaryota; kingdom Metazoa; phylum Arthropoda; class Arachnida; order Ixodida; family Ixodidae; genus Amblyomma; species Amblyomma maculatum. The sequence goes on from NW_028146745.1 coordinate 941,943, forward strand.
CAGTTATATACAAACAACAACACATGGTTAAAAGTAAATAAAGCGATTTCACGTTTCGCACTTAATCAGGCGTTAATTGCACATCTTCAAGACAGGACAGTCAATTAAAATATTGTTTAACGCCGATCAGGCAGGCACAAGCACAAACCTCTCGAAAGCTGCTTCCCTGAATTTCAAATAAAGTACCATAAGTTCGAAGAATAAATCATATATTCTCCAGCCACCATTTAAATCTTCAAGGTACAGAAGATATAGAGCGGCATATCTAATCCATAAATTTAGCACATTGCAACCAGCAGAATTATATATCAGCACGAACGTCAAAATCTCTTAAACACTGTGACATATATGCCCTGCATCGCTGGACGTAAAAGAAGACAACGATCAGAAGCAGTGACACAGAAGACGACAAAGTGGCAGCAACGTTTAGTGCTAGAAGAAGGTTAACGCTGCTGTGATTCTGTGCTTTGTGTGCTGCGTCATCCTGGACTAACCTTCGTGCACTAACCTTGCCACGTATCATCTTGGTGGAGGTGATCAAAGATCCCCGTGTGCACACATAAATTCATTTAAGCAGCCGAAAGCTGGATTTGCGCAGCGGCCGCCACCTACCTGGGATCACAACGTCAACAACGGCCACTATGACCTCTGACGAAGCTCCTACAACCGCAACAATATCGGCTCAACGACTCGTCCTCACAAAAGTCCGCCACCCTCACATCTTCAATGGCGAAGACAAGACAGATGTTGACGACTGGCTGGATGAATACGAGCGATGCAGCCGGAACAACCATTGGGACGCGACCATCATGCTAGCCAATCTGATATTCTATTTGGCGGGAACCGCTCGCACATGGTCTCAAAATCACGAGCACGAGCTGGTGACCTGGGAAATTTGCAAGCAAAAGCTTCAGGACTTGTTCGGGAAGCCAATTGGACGGACTCTCGCAGCCAAAACCAAACTTTCGTCTCGCGCCCAATCCACCACGGAGTTCTACCTGGCCTACATTCAAGACGTGCTCGCGTTGTGACGCAAGGCGAACAGCTCCATGCTGGAAATTTAAAAGGTAGGGCACATCCTCAAGGGCATTGCAGATGACGCGTTCAACATCCTCTTCTGCATGCATTGCTCTACCGTCGAGTCGGTGCTTCAAGTTTGCCGAAGATTCGAGCAGGCTAAACAACGATGCCTGGTACATCGCTTTGAGCGCCTTCCAAACACGGCTGCCACATCATCCTGCTATGATCTGGCTCCTCTGCAAAAGCCTTCTCAGTCCGCAACAATGAATCGGATCGTCAGGCGAGAACTCGAGGCATTAGCTCCTGCACCATTCCCGTCTCCAGTGCCTGACACTGTGGCCATGATACAGGCTGTTGTCCGACAGGAACTTGCCAACGTCGGTCTTTCCTCCAACCCCGTACCGCCCTCGTCACCATTGCATCTTGTTCCTGTAGTGGCTGCTGCAACCCCCAGCCAAGCTCCCCCACGTCGCTACATTAATCGCAATCCTGCAGAGTGGCGCACCTCAGATGACAGGTCGATTTGTTTTATTTACCGGCAACACTTCCCGTTATTGCCGCAGTCGCACCGTCCCCCCACCTCGTTCCTATTACAACACTGACCATCGGTACTACTACGGACCTCGACGCTTCCCTGCCCAACCTGAACAGCTCCGCCCCGCATATGATGGACCTGGACACTTCCCTGCTCACCCAGATGAACCTCACACCGAAGCCGTCTCAAGTGTCCGTCACTCCAGCCGATCTCCATCTCCACGGTCTCGTCAATCTCGTTCACCGCTACCTCGTCGCAAATCCTCCCCATCATACGCCGGCGCCCACTCGGGAAACTAGCGAGTGCAGCACCCGGGAGTGACGCTGCATTACCGACCCGGACTGTCAACTCGGAACTGACCCTCGCACCCAGACGTAACCTCATTGACATTTTTGTGGACGGAGTCTCAGTTTCTGCCCTTATTGACACTGGCGCCCACATTTCCGTCCTCAGTTCCTCGCTCCGTCAACGCCTCAACAGTCCTCACACCCGCTTCCTCATCTACCGTTCGTGTTGCTGATGGCAATACAGCTACTGTGATCGGTTTGTGTACTGCGAGAATTACCATGGCCGACCGCCATATCCCTGTCCTATTTACAGTCCTCACCAGTTGCTCTCACGACGTTATATTAGGACTCGACTTTTAACTGCACATTCCGCGCTCATTGACTGTTCTTCTGGACTGCTTCATCTGGACCTGCCACTTTGTCCTGACAAACAGGCCTCTGATACTTCAACTCTGCGTCTCCGCTCCTCTACATTTACTCGTCTGCCACCAGAAGCTGCAGTGTGTGTGCTAATGTCGCCTTTCCCCTCCGTTCCTGATGGCGACTACGTTGTTTGCCCCATAACCGACGGGACACTACAGCGTAGAATCGCTCTCCCTCATAACATTGTGCACGTAGAAAATAACGACGATTATATTCAGGTCTTGAACTTCGGCCTTTTTGTACACGTTCTTCCTGAGGGCATTACTCTCGCCGAACTGACCCCACTGTCTGACGTCACAGTTGCCGCTCTTTTGCCTGACCCTACTGCTAAAGTGTCGACACGACCTGCACCGTCCCCATCTCTGGAGGCCCGCATATCAGGAATGGTTGCATCTAATTTGCGCCCTGACCGTGCTACAGCACTTACGAGTCTTCTGAATTCGTACAGCGATATTTCGATTTTGGTAACCGCCCCTTAGCACAAACGTCCCTCGTTACTCATCTTGTCGACACCGGAGACGCCCGCCCAATTCACAGAAGACCTTATCGAGTCGCCATTTCTGAACGACGCGTCATACAAGATGAAGTGGACAAGATGTTAGCAAAAAACATTATAGAGCCTTCGAGCGGTCCCTGGGCTTCGCCTATCGTGCTTGTTAAAAAGAAGGATAATACCTGGAGATTCTGCGCTGATTACCGACACCTCAACAAAATTACAAAGAAAGACGTTTACCCGCTCCCCAGGATAGATGATGCCCTCGACCGCTTACACGGTGCCAGCTATTTCTCTTCCATTGATCTTCGGTTCGGTTATTGACAGATCGCAGTCGACGAACCGGACCGAGAGAAGACCGCCTTCGTCACTCCCGATGGCCTGTATCAATTCAAGGTGATGCCTTTCGGCTTGTGTAATGCACCCGCAACATTCGAGCGCATGATGGACTCTCTCCTGCGCGGCTTGAAATGGACGACGTGCTTTGTTATCTCGATGACGTCATCGTATTTTCTTCTACATTCCAAAGCCATCTCCATCGCCTTGATGCCATTCTTGGCGTCTTCCGAAGAGCTGGCCTTCAGCTGAACTCAAAGAAATGTAGCTTCGGCCGACGTGAACTCAAGGTGCTCGGTCACGTGGTCGACGCCCGTGGCGTTCAACCCGATCCAGACAAAATACTTGCTGTAAGTGCATTTCTTACACCCCGTTGTACCAGTGACATGCGTAGTTTTCTTAGGCTTTGTTCCTATTTTCGGCGGTTTGTACCTAACTTTGCGGATACGGCTCCTTCACTCACCAATCTTTTGAAGAACGACGCTCCATTTTGCTGGGACAAAGAACAATCCCAAGCCTTTTCTGCGCTCATTGCAGCCCTCACCAACCCCTGGCACACTTCAATCCTTCGGCACCAACGGAGGTACGCACCGACGCCAGTGATCACGGTATTGGTGCCATACTCGCCCAGCAACAGATGGGTCGCACTCGCGTCATTGCTTATGCCAGTCGCCTCCTTTCAGCGGCTGAACGAAATTACTCAATCACAGAACGTGAGTGCTTAGCCCTCGTGTGGGCCATTACAAAGTTTCGCCCTTACTTGTTTGGCCGCCCGTTCTCCATCATCACCGACCACCATGCCTTATGCTGGATTTCTACGCTGAAGGACCCTACTGATCGCCTAGGTCGTTGGGCCCTCCGCCTTCAGGAATACACTTTTTCTGTCGTCCACCTGTCTGGCCGGCTGCACGCTGACGCCGACTGCCTGTCCCGCAACCCGGTAGATCCCCCACCTGCGAGCGAGTGCGACGATGACACATATGTGTTGGCCATCTCTGACCTTTCAAACATTCGCCATGAGCAGCGCTTAGATCCGAAGCTTTGCAGCATAATCAATCGCCTCAGCACTGAACACCTTGATGCTACCCTCGCTCTGTTTGTGCTCAACAACGGCACCTTATACCGACGGAAAATACGACCAGATGGAGCCGAGCTTCTGCTCGTAGTCCCCGAACACCTGCGTACCACCGTTCTTCAACAGCTGCACGACGCACCCACAGCGGGTCATCTTTGTGTATCTCGTACGTACGATAGCGTCCGCCGCAGCTTCTTTTGGCCAGGTCTCTATTGATCTGTTCGTCGTTACGTTGCTTCTTGTGACCGGTGTCAGCGACGGAAGAAGCCCTCGGCTATGCCTGCTGGATCCCTGCAGCCGATCGACATCCCAGTAGACCCGTTTTCCCGAGTTGGCGTTGACCTCCTCGGGCCTTTCCCACTTTCTGCGTCGGGGAATAAATGAATTACAGTGGCCACGGATTATACTACGCGCTACGCTGTCACCCGAGCGATACCCACCAGCTGTGCAAGTATGTGGCTGCGTTTCTTCTCCACGACGTCATCCTGCTCCATGGTGCTCCACGCCAGCTGCTCACTGACCGTAGCCGTTGCTTTCTTGCTCGAGTAGTCGATGAAATTCTTCGGTACTGCTCCATTAAGCACTATTTTACCACCGCCTAATATTGACAAACGAACGGCCTCACCGAACGCCTCAACCGCACGCTCACGGACATGCTGTCTATGTAAGTCTCGGATGACCACCGTGACTGGGATATTCATTTGCCGTTTGTAACGTTCGCGTACAATTCCTCTCATCACGACACAATGGGCTACTCACCGTTTTATCTTCTATACGGCCGCGACCCTCCCCTTCCTTTTGACAGTGTATTGCCTTCCACCGCTAACGCAGTTGCTACGTTCGTGACGCCATCTCCCGAGCTGACGCAGCCCGTGTTATTGCTCGCCGACGACTGGCCTCCTCCCAAAATTCTCAAAAACGGCGCCATGATTCTCGCCACCGGAATGTCCACTACTCTCCGGGCTCTCTCGTCTTGCTTTGGACTCCCGCTCGTAAAGTTGGGCTGTGTGAGAAGCTCTTGCCACGATACGCAGGACCCTACCGTGTTTTACGGCCAGTCACTCCTGTGACATACGAAGTCGCCCCTGTACATCCCCCGCGACAGTCCTCTATGCCACGCACCGAGATTGTTCATGTCGCCAGAATGAAGCCGTACTACCCCTCCAGTAGTTCGTCCTAGTGCGCACCGGGCCTGTGCTTTTCGTGGGGGAGTAATGTGACATACATGCCCTGCATCGCTGGACGTAAAAGAAGATAACGATCAGAAGCAGTGACACAGAAGACGACAAAGTGGCAGCAACGTTTAGTGCTAGAAGAAATTTAACGCTGCTGTGATTCTGTGCTTTGTGTGCTGCGTTATCCTGGACTAACCTTTGTGCACTAACCTTGCCACGTATCAATAAATTCCCCTTGCGCCATAGCTAGTCCGGAAAACAATCCAGTAAGACAACACGTGTACACTCTATCCTCTTTCCGCAATAGCGTAAGCTGCAAGTGTTTTTCCAAACATGCTGCCTTTCATCACCTCCTATTTTGGGTGGCCCTTAAAACGTTCTTCGACAGCATATGGCCGGTGTGGTTCACTTGCCTTTTTTATTGTTCTGTTTTTGTCATTCTTCACTCCTTGCGGAAATCTTTTGAGAGCTGTTCCCAAGCGGGTGTATTTTTATCAGGACCCTTTGGAATGCCTGTCTCCAGTCAAGAAAGATGTGTCTGCGCTAAAATTGCTTCAGGTTCGCATTAATCATATATCCTGCTTTGTTGTTTTTCCTGCTGCTTTCGATTTATTTCCTTTTCAGGTCACAGGATAACCAGTTCTATGCTGAGATATGCATACCATAGAAACGACATAGGCGATAATTAACAGAAGAAACGAAAATATCTTCTTGTGAAGCCACGCTTTTACAGGCAAAACTTCTAAATGGAGTTAAAAAACAGACACGTTTTAGCAGAAGGCGAGAACAGCATTTTTCTTACCCTTTTTAATACATTATGCGCCATACAATTAGAACAGAGTGAACGATATAAGGAAGTTGGGAACAACATAGATATGAAATCTTTGTATAATTTTTTCAGTGAAACAGAGAATATGTACTCATAAAAAAAGCGAATAGCCAGAAAACGTACTGAATCGAAAAAATTGTATGTAAAACAAACTAATAAGGGCCGATCGGTAAACTTAGAAGAGACCACTAAGATGAGAAGAAGGTTCACAAAGTTTCCAGGAATGCTCTGGTAATTACATGGGACGTGTTACGGAAAAAGGAGAAACGAGCAACTGTCTGACATAGAGATATGTTGAACGGAGTCCGCCAGCAGAAACTCACCTGAATAGGTTATCGCGCCGCATAGGCTCAAAACTGGAAGACCATAAAAACCTCGCAAACGTTCGGTGAAAGCTTTTGAAAGTAAGGCCCCGCGCAATGGAGTACCTGCAAAACATTATAAATGTTTGTCGCCAGAAACATATTACAGGCTTGTGCTCGACCAAAAATGTATAGGCGATGCGGAAAAAAAAATTGAGCATATTTTTCGGTTGTTTCGGGACCCGCTCTTTGCAGTAGCACCCACTAAATTTTAAAGCATGAAGGGGAACTACAAAGGTATTTAGGTGGAACACGAAACCGTTCAATTTCAGTGTAATGAGTCAGTATTGCTCCCATTATGCGAACCGCAGGCCCGAACATTTACACTTATTCATTTGAGCGCCAGATATAATGCCAAACTGCAAATTTGGGGTTATAATTTTGTCAATGCTGGGTTTGTCCGAGCAGCAAAACGCCAAATATAAGGCGTAAGATTTCCCCTAACAAATGTGCACCCCTTAAGTACTGTTGATTAAACATTGGCTTGCTCGACAAGAGAAAGCAAAGACGAAAGCTGGACACGATGAAATGCATTCGCAAGGCCAATCTGGAGTAGAGCTAGCTGTTCATAAGAGCCAGAGCAAGAGTCGAGAATTCTACGTGCAATACGTATGTTATTTTGTATGGAGCGGCCTGTCAAGCCACACGCCTAACCAGGGCCAATGAGAACCGTCGTCACAGGTTGTAAACAATCTGATAGAACTTTCGCAAAAAATTTTGTAGTCCACATTTGCCAACGTGATTGGCCTGTAGCCATCCACTGAGAGAATTTTTTTTTATCCGTACTCTTTGGAATTAAGACTGTGATTCCTAGTAAAGGAGTCAGGAAGGACCCCTACACCTAAACTTAAAACGAAAATCTCTAGCAAGACTGGGCTCAGCAAAATAATTTGTGTGAGACTTTATCAAAAGCTTTAGAAAAGTCCAGGAATATGCAGTCTGTCAATGACCCTTCGTCAACCATGCAATGGAGGTGATGAGTGAAACATAAAGGCTGGGTCTCACAGGAGAATGTTTTGCCAAAACAATGCTGAAAATTACTGAACAAAGAAGTAGTTTCTAAAAATGTAGCAAAATGAAAGAAGACGACGTGTTGCATGATCTTGCATGATGTCCAGGTGAGCGATATGGGACGATTTGTTAGGACAGTGTTTTTCGCCAGACTTATGCAGAGTAATTACTGTTCCAACCTGCCTGTCATCGGGTGCGCAGCCTGTAACAAGCGCGATTGCTGAAAACGTTTAGACAAGATAATGGACGAGTACGCCTTTGTATTTAACAAAAAATTCAAATTTATGTTGTCAATCCCACAGGACGAGGACACCTTAAGCCTTTCAATTATACGTAATATTCCTATTGTGTCAAAAATGATAGGGTCCATCAAAGGGAAATCTGTGGTGCGATAATCAGGTAAAATGGTAGCGATTGGAGTGACCGAAAACGACAAAGAAAATATAGAATTTAATACAGAGGCCTATTTATCCGGAGGAACAGCTTCACCATTCATTGAGCTAAGGAGGAGATCAGACGTAACTTTTTGGTGCACTATGTTCCAAATTTGTTTTACATTAGTCCTCAGTAATGAGGGCAGAGTTTGGTGAAAACATGATCCCCTTGCATTTTTTAGAGCTGTTCGGTATACTGCCGCTGCCATAAGATACGCCTCCCATCGAGACTGTAAATTGGATCGCTTAGCAGAACTGAATAGACGCTTTTTCTTGTTAGCAAGACATTTTATTGACTGAATAAACCAAGGTGATTGCTTATTTGTCGTCACGGTACGTGGAGGCACATATGCATTAGTGAGCAAAGCAACCTTTACTTTAAAGAAATTCCAGTTCGCGCTGACCTAGCGTTGGGTAAACCCCAGTAAAACACTATCTAAAAAAAGGCATACCTCTTGGTTAATCATGACCAAATCTGCTCTGTTGTAATCCCTGATTCGTTTGATTTGTTTATCGCGATTAGGAAGAGAAGTATTTAGTTCAAAATGAAGCAACGAATGATCGCTTAACCCGGGTAAGTATGAAATCGAAGTGACGAGGTCAAGAGAGTTCGTTAACACCTGATCTAACACGCTGAATGATGATGACACAGTGCAGGTTGGTTCGGTGGTAAGTTGTGATAGATTAACATTTGCACACGTGAAAAAAGTTACTGCAATCGGTCGAGAAGAAGCAGGTGGGTTTGACCACACAATGGATGGATAGTTAAAATCGCCGACTAAAATGATAGGAGCGTCCATAAAGCGTACAACAATCATACTAATAGCATCATGTAGCTTATCTACCAAAGAACTGCCACACAATGGTGGCGCGTAGCAAATGCCCAAAATCAGTTTCTTAAAAGACACACGAAGTTCGACCCACATCATTTCAGATGAGTCACAACATTCATGCATGACGAAACAGGGTGGTTAGCAACTGCAATCATAACACCTCCGCCACATCGTTGCCTTCTATCAGATCGGTATATATCAATTTTTTTTGCAAATCAGAAGTTCACTGTTATCGACCCTTGGCAAAAGCCACGTTTCAGTTAATACAACTATATCAGCGTCAGCTGAATCAACAACAGAGATAAGTTCATCGCGCCTCGGTAGAACACTTCGTTTGTTGGTGTAAAGAACTGCAATGGGATGCGCCGTCACAGATGCCAATCCACTGCTCCTCACACAGTCCTATGGGGCGTCAACTTCTGGCGTCGTAGCCTGACCAGTGTCTGCAGGCGAGGAATCGCGAGATTGCGACTGGCAAGAGCAAAAAACCAAAACGTTCGGGTCTCTGAAAGAGCATTAGACACACTGTCCCAAATGTAGCGAACGTTCTCGATAAAAGCATGATCATAGCGTTATATGACCTCAGAACCCTGTCGTCGAAGATGTGGAGAAGTATCCCAAATTTATTTCCTCATAGCCCGAACATTGGGGGAAAAATCTTCAGTTATATAATAATCATACCCTTTAAGTTTTGAGAAATTGTTCATGACCAGCAACTTTTCGCGGAAGTCCAGTGCCTTGAGAATAACTGGGCGTGGATGCTTTTTCCGCTTTCGACCGAGTCAGTGGCAACGCGCTATGTTAGGGGGCGGAATGTTTAGTTTATCGGAAAAGATATGTGCAACTCTGTCAAGTAAAGTATTTTCATTTTCATCTGGATTTTTCTTCAGGCCGGTTATGATAATATTGTTGCGACGAGATCAGTTATCAAGGTCATCATTCTTTGCAACCAACCGAGCCACAGTTCTTGTTATGTGTTTTAATTTCGGAACGCAAGATATCGGAATCACTAGCGCTAACTGTTAAGCCACATGGTGACGTTTCAAGTGAAGCCACGCGGGTTTCAAGCGCATCAAAACGTGAGGTAACGGAAGCTTGAAAGGACATAAAATTTGCAAGTTCCTCAGTCATCTGCTTCTGTCGTTCAAGAACTTCGGCAAGCATGTTCACAATGTTATCAGTATTAATTGAACATGTTATGGCAGCCGATTGTTGAGCGGCCTTTGCAGAGCGCATGCACAGTACAGAAAGACTGTCATTGGTCTCATTGCAGTTTGATAAGATTCCGGGCTTGTTTGAGGAGTCAGATCTAGGAGGTCCTGTATTGAGCTCCACGTCTCCACTCAACAAAAGGCGGCTGATATAATGCATGGCGTTGGAACACAAATCATCTGCGTCTTGTGTACAAAGAAAGAGCAGTCATGATCGAATGTGTGATTTTAGGCACCGGGTATTCTCAAGATAACATACCTGCACAACGGAGAGACAGCGCTTTAGCGTTGTGTCACAGCAGCTGTTTTTTTTCGAGGAGTTTGCCACAAGGGATAAGTTGAGAAAGGGGGAATGGGATGCAGGAGATAGTAAGTTAAAAGAAGTGAAGTCAAGTTGTGCTTATGTATTCGAGAAGGTTGGCACTGTAGCGATTGTCCATTGTCCATTTCTCATAATCACTATCGCGATTCCACCGCAGCCCCACCTTCATGATTATCCGTTGCCTAATGTGCGTCGTTAATGGACACGTCCACAACAAGTGACGCACATCGCTGACGTCAGGTGGAGTCTCACATTGAGGGCACCTGTCAGTCACTGGTAGATCTTTTTCCCGCCATCGATGTCGAACAGATGGGTCAGAGCCGCCCCTGCCCGGATCCGGCGCACTGTCACCTCCTCTTGCCGAGTAAGACTACGGGGGGGATGGTGCGAACGCGGAGGAATGAGAGCGCGTGTTCGCTGGCACAGAACTTGCGAATCGGAAACGTGGGACAGGAACGGATCTGGGGGAAGAGGGGAAGGTGGTGGATCGTCTGATGGTTTATATGCGTCATAGCATCTGCTTGTATGTTATGTGTATCGCAAGCATGGCCGCGAATCCAGTGTATGCGAATAGGACATGGGTACTTTGAGCATAGCAAATGTATGGACTGTGTTGCTTTGCCCACTGAAAAACGAGGCCTCGGATGGCGCTTTTAAGATCTTGGCTGGGGCCGTCGTGCTGTTGCCGATGTTGATGGTGCGCTCACAAGTACCAAAGTTCCGTGGTTACACGCAGGAGCCGAGCCGTTGATCCACCCGACAAGCCGTAACTATCGCACACAAGGGCGATAGGGCAGTCGGGCGATGCACTTGCGAAGGTTTCCGCGTGCTGCTGGTAATTAGATGACCCGTCTGGGAAACATGCGCAGATGACGCCACTTAGGGTATTGTTCTATGAAACCGGCTTGACGATGCATCCAAGGATCTGCACAATCAAGAGACAGCGCTTTAGCATTATGTCAAAGCCGCTGTTGCTTTGCCCACTGAAGAACGAGGCTTCGGATGGCGCTTTTAAGCTCTTGGCTGGTGTCGTTGCGGTGCTGCCGTTGTCGACGGTGTGCTCGCAAGTGCCAACGTTCCGTGGAACACGTAGGAGCCCAGCCGTTGATCCAGCTGGCAAGCCGTAACTATCGCACACAGGGGCGATAGGGCAGTAAACTCACTTAAAGACTGAACACTATACCTCTCAACATCTAAGTAACGTCGACGGTGGAAACGTTTGTCTCACATGTACAAGAGCTCTTGTAATGCAGTTCATTGCTGCCTGATACTGAATCAGTATCATTATCCCTATCCCACCAAAAAACTGCAGTGTTATTGCACTCAACAGCCAAGCACATCTGGCTCCCCTGTTACGTCGAGCACCCAAGTAGCACAAAGTGGGATATGACGTGGGGGCCCGCGTTGGGCCCGTGAGGGCAGCCCACACGGGCCCCATGCGGGATTTGCAACACGTACCCAGAGGGGCCCCGCGTGGGCTGCCCAATTTCGCCGCGATCGGTCCCAAACTGTATCCGCGTGGGCAGCCCAAATGGGGCTGCCCGCATTCAGCCCAGGTAGAATGTGGGTAGGACACCAGAACCATTAGTGGGTCCCACGTTTGTGCAGGCAGTGACATCCATTGATCAAGGTTTTAATTTTAAGGTCGATTAATCCCTCCAATATCTGAATTGTACAAGCGCGGAATTTGCGAAAGCCAGTTGACCCACGTGCTGCCCTCATGGGTTGAATCGGGCCTTTTCAGGGCTACCCAAGTTCCAATAATCAAGTGTGAAACATTAAGCACTATTTTTTTTGCTTGTATTCTACACTCAGTAACATGAAAGAAATTTTCGTTTTTTATATACTCGTAAAGCGGAACAGTTACTGTTTCATATTCTCTGTCGATACTGCATAATTAACGTAGTTTGTAGAGTAAACATAGATAGTCTTTCTTCATTGCATAGATATGCTTAGGACAGATATGTGAAACCTCCAGAAGACGCAATTAGTGGCCGGTATAACATGATTTACATAAAGAAAATGGTGCCTTAAAGATAGGGTGGAGACGTTTCAGAGCGGTATGCCCGCCTACGGCCAATTTGGGGCCCACTGCGGCCTTTCATGGGCCGCCCCAATTGTGCTGACCTTATTTTTACCGCATGGACTACGAGTATATGTTGCATTTTCCCCCAAGTACCCCAAGAAATACCCGTGTGGGCAGCGTGGTGGTGACCTCGTTTTCAGCCCGGCCGCAAACCATGTGGGACCTATTCGGTTTTTGCGTGGGTAGCCCCAGTCGGATTAGCCCGTCATATATTTGCTTTAGGCCCAGATTTGCATCGCATCTGCCCTAAATTGCCCCACAAGAGACCGATGCGGGCAGAAGCGGGAAAGAGTACTTGCCTGCCCCGCTAACGGCCATGCGGAGCTTATCTAGGTATTTGGTGGGCAGCCCTATTTGGATATGTGGCGCAAACAAAGACAAACACAGGAGAAGACCCACAACACACGCGCACACTACCAACTGTAAGAAGAACCGGAAAACACTTCCTCTTCTACACTCAGGCACGTCTCAACTTTCTCTTCTTCTCATCTTCCTCTTCTTTGCCAAGGGGAAAATGGCACTCTCTTCCTCGCAGACCATAACCTTGTCCAAACATGGCGGTGACCAATCTCTTCTTCCTCTTCTTCTATTCTTCCTCTTCTTTACCAAGGGGATAGTGACACTTTCTTCCTCTCAGCCCAAAAAACATCGACCAAACATGACAGTCACAAATTCTATACTGTCTTGTAAATCCACACCTCTGCATTGCCCAGTAACTCCTACCACGCTGGACAGGCAAATATCACCACATAATCACAAGTCATACACTAAAAACACCACCACACAAATACAGCAAATACAGTAGGACATGTCCATCTACACCCCATAACTTAAGTAGTCCCTATCTATTGAGAAACGTTATCTTGCCAACATCTAAGAAGCCACGAGGCCCATGTACTTGAGGGGAAAAAAAATTCTGCAAACTCCCATGGCCCCAAAAACGTAAGATGAGTCCAAGAATAACAACTTTAGGCCAAGAATAACAGCTTGAGGCCCGATAATAATCTCGTTCTTTGCATAACTCAAGAGGATTGCTCAATAAAATTAAATTCTTTTCTACGTAAACTCAACGAAGCTTCACTAATGCATCTCTCATTTTTCTTCTGTATCCAATACGCCTCTAAAATTTCGCGTGCCATCTTATCCCGACTCTTGCCTAATATGTTTAACCTGCTAAACAACGGCTCACACTTGCACTTTTGGCAGTGCAAGGCTAAATTTGACCCTTTGCCATTTTCTATGGACTTATCATGTTCCCTCATTCTATCATTATTAGATCTTCCTGTTTGCCCTATATATAGATTACCGCACGTTAGAGGAACCTCATAAATCACCCCCACCCGACCGACATCCAATAAAAGTCTTAACATGCTTCTTATCGCATTGCCCTTTGTTTTTTCTCCCTATTATTGCACATAACCCACCCAGCTTATTGGGGGCAGAAAACACAACTGGCAAACCAGTTTTGCCAGTTGTGTTTTCTGCCCCCAATAAGCTGGGTGGGTTATGTGCAATAATAGGGAGAAAAAACAAAGGGCAATGCGATAAGAAGCATGTTAAGAGTTTTATTGGATGTCGGGTTGGGGTGATTTATGAGGTTCCTCTGACGTGCGGTAATCTATATATTGGGCAAGCAGGAAGATGTATTAATGATAGAATGAGGGAACATGAGAAGTCCATAGAAAATGGCAAAGGGTCAAATTTAGCCTTGCACTGCCAAAAGTGCAAGTGTGAGCCGTTGTTTAGCAGGTTAAACATATTAGGCAAGAGTCGGGATAAGATGGCACGCGAAATTTTAGAGGCGTATTGGATACAGAAGAAAAATGAGAGATGCATTAGTGAAGCTTCGTTGAGTTTACGTAGAAAAGAATTTAATTTTATTGAGCAATCCTCTTGAGTTATGCAAAGAACGAGATTATTATCGGGCTTCAAGCTGTTATTCTTGGCCTAAAGTTGTTATTCTTGGACTCATCTCACGTTTTTGGGGCCATGGGAGTTTGCAGAACTTTTTTTTCCCCTCAAGTACATGGGCCTCGTGGCTTCTTAGATGTTGGCAAGATAAAGTTTCTCAATAGATAGGGACTACTTAAGGTATGGGGTGTATATGGACATGTCCTACTGTATTTTCTGTATTTGTGTGGTGGTGTTTTTAGTGTATGACTTGTGACTATGTGGTGATATTTGCCTGTCCAGCGTGGTAGGAGTTACTGGGCAACGCAGAGGTGTGGATTTACAAGACAGTATATAATTTGTGACTGTCACGTTTGGTCTATGTTTTTTGGGCTGAGAGGAAGAAAGTGTCACTATCCCCTTGGTAAAGAAGAGGAAGAATAGAAGAAGAGGAAGAAGAGATTGGCCACCGCCATGTTTGGACAAGGTTATGGTCTGCGAGGAAGAGAGTGCCATTTTCCCCTTGGCAAAGAAGAGGAAGATGAGAAGAAGAGGAAGTTGAGACGTGCCTGAGTGTAGAAGAGGAAGTGTTTTCCGGTTCTTCTTACAGTTGGTAGTGTGCGCGTGCGTTGTGGATCTTCTCCTGTGTTTGTCTTTGTTTGCGCCACATATCTGAATACGATGATGCACCAACTAGCCTCTCAAGCCGTTATTTTGAGCCCTATTTGGAGCAGCCCAGAAATTTTCTGCATGAATTCCACATTTTCGTCTGACCTTCCTTCAAGTACCCCTCAAGGGTCCCATGTAGGCAATGTGCGGGAATACCCGTATTTAGCCCCACCGCGGCCCATGCGCGACCTATTCGGCTTTTGAGTGGGCAGCCCCAATTAGATTAGCCCAGGCTTTTCCTACACAAAGCCCAAATTTAATTTGCATCGGCCCTAAAATTTCCCAAGCGGGACTCTTGAGGGCCAGATGTGGGAATATGTAATCAGTTAGCCTTTTCTGCGCCTATATGATGTCCAGATGGGGAAAGCAGGGGCAAGCCCTTACAAAAATGCATGTTGGGTGTCTAAAGAAATTCGGATCAGATGTGTAAACATACGCTGTTGAAACTCTATTGAAAATCATCGACATCTTTGAAGGTGCCGTGTTGACCTCATGTTGAGCTCTTTTGGAATAGTGGCCCATGTGTTTCTTAATAGTGCTTTTCGAATTCGCACCACTGAAATTCTGTTGATTTCAGGCTCAACTGCTTCAGAAACTCTGCTAGTGACGCTTTTTGATTTTCTGCTACCTTTCCACTCCTGAACAACAGAAAATAGTACACGACCATCGGTTTGCCAGGAGCAGACATGAGGTGGTTTTCATTAATGCAAAACTAGTACAGTACATCTCCTAGCTGCGACAACTCACCACATTATATGTTCTGCTCGACCAATCAACAATCCTGTCAGATCAGTGCTTGGTAAGGATAAGTATAGTGAGGCTTAAAAGAACAACAAAAAAGATTTTGTTATTTTAAGTCCGATTATACATGCTCACTTAATAACGTATACTCTGACCTGGCTAGATTGTTGATTGGTCGAGCAGAACATAGAATGTGTTGACTGATCGCAGCAAAGATATGTGCTGTATTACTTTTGCATTAATTCAAACCAGCTCGTGTCTGCCACTGGCTAACCGTTGATCATACATCATTTTCTGCCGTTCCACAGTGGAAAGGGAACACAGAATTAAAATGCGCGTTAATAAGAAACGAAATAAGGATTGCATCGTTGCTGAACCCATACCATGAGCTGGGTTGTTTATTCGCTTTATTTCAATTCATGCTCAAGGTATGACGCCAGGCAGTTCTTTGTGTAAGATTCTGATACATCCGGGAACTCCTCACATGCGTAAACTGAAATAAACAATGGAAATCATAATTAGGGTGTGGTATATACTAACCAAAAAATAAAGCGAAGCGATCTGTATGCTGCCCCACGTCCTAGGTCAAGAAATTGCATTTCTTGTCTAAAATGAGTTGGCACTCTTTTTCACTGCTTAGTTAGCATCGCCGCTGCTTCCAGAACTCGCCAGCATTACCCTACGGCGCAGGTACGGTATCGAAATAGTACGACACTGTGCCGAACAACCCGTCAAGAACAGTCACCATTTAAAAGAAAGAAAATGCCGCGTCCGTGGTAGTGATAAACCTCGTTCTCTTTATCTCTCTCCCTTCCCCCCCCCCCTCTTTTCTTTCCGACGAGGCTGGCTTGCCTGCCGGAAATATGTACATACGCGCTGCATTATCTTGTAGCACATACTGTACAAGACTGGCATCAACACGAAAAGGAAAAGCAAAACACTCACCGAAACACAGACGCTCAGTCCGCCCCGCTTTTCGCCTTGAATCCAAAACGCCTGCGATTGTTCAACTTCTTAAACACGTTCTCTTCGCGCAGAAGCTCTATCCCAACAACGGACTCCTCCGAAGAGTTCAGTGCGTAGGGGTCTGACTTCACTTCGCGCTCCGATGTGAACAAAACAAACTTCGTGATAAGAGCAACCAAAGAACCTCCACACGATGCTTCGCTCACAGTGCAACATACGACCACGGTGGCGGGAAAGCGCCAACTGACCCACCGCCGCACTCACGTATACACGCGTCGCCGTGCAAAGCAAACACATGCAGAAAAGGGGCGCAGAAAAACGATTTTACTTCGGGGAAAAGGGGAAGCCGCGGCCACGGCGCGAATCCAGCCATGCCAAGGCTGCCTCGGTGTGGAGAAATGGCCGAGAAGGCAGAGCAGGGACACCGCAGGGAGCCCCCTCCGAGCAACAGGAAGCAACCCCGACCCTCCCGTCTTGCTGGCGCCCGTCCGCGGGGCACGGGGAGTGTGCGTACGAAGGGGACCGGCCGAAGCAGGCGGCCGAATGCGTGTTTGAAAAAGAGTTACCGGAAGAAAACGTGCTTTATCCTTCTTTTTTTTAATACAGTGAATGTTTTTGTTATTCTTGTTCACTAGTATCCGTGTGATCAAACCGTGATTATTAGCACACCCCAATACTTAAAGTGACTTAATTTTAGCGTGGTGGCCACTTCAAAAAAAGAAAGAAAGAAAAAAAAACTTTCGAAAGACACGCAGAGCGGTGAAGGATTTCAATGCAGACTGCACCTTATTTTGCGGCAATAAGCTATGGGCAAAAACATCTAAGCTTCTGCAGAATGTCAGACACTGAAGCATATACTGAACTTTGCAACTGGCTTAATGAAGCTCTGCCCTGCCCTACATAGTAGGTTAAATCTAGGATCGTGTTCGTTAGTGCGATGACTCACTGAACTTATTTTTGATATAAAATATATACGTATATCCTAGCATTACAATTACCTTGTGTGACATACAAAATATGATCTATTACGAGGTTTGACTATATAGCATTCAGTGATGTGTTTGCATTAATAGTGAGGGGAGCCTTTGCCATCATAAAGTTTTCAGGGCCATATTTTCGCTACTTTGTTGCGAACCGTGAGCTAGGTGTGCACCGTTTGTGAAAAACTGTTCATATGCACTTTAATAAACATGAACGTGCACGCAATTGGGCGCTGCTCTTATATTACGTTGCAGAATTTGGCCAATCGTTAATTTCAAGTGAGATCAAAGATGCATAACGAAATCGCTACATGTTCTCAACATTGACGCCTACCACTTAAAAACATGGGTCAGCACTACAGTATCCGCTATTTTTTTTCGTGAATGTTGAAAACTGACCGCAAAAAGCACATAGAAACAATAGTACAGAAAGTCTATTGGGTAGAACACAATGAAAATTTTGTTGACCGTGTGAAGACTATACTCAACTGGGACCGAAAGTCTATCGATATTCAATGAATTCAAAAGGCGGTCAATAGTCCGACAATGGAGTTTCAAAACCCATTTTTGTAAGGGAGCCCAAATTGGGCTTGCCTGCTTGATCCCTAAAGGGGGCCCTCATGGGTGTTATTGTGGTTACCCAAGCCCAACAACTTGCCCCCCAGGTGGGCCACGTAATGTGTGCTACTTGGGCAGCAATTGAGATCAACCAAGTTGGACACACATGTCGGGCAGCGACTTCGAGCAGGGAAGCCATTGAATAGCCCAACCATCTAGCAAGTTAGGCGCTCCTGTAGGGCATCAATTTTGAGGAGAGAAGCCAGCAGATAGGTTGAGAAATGTCCAGAATAAATGGGAAGACGTTCCAGTTACATGTGTGCTCCACAGAAAAGCCTTACAATTTAACGGGAACGTTGTTTCACAAGGACAGTTTACTTTTATCTGGAACACTGAAACACGCCTAACCAGGGCTAATGAGAACCGTCGTCACAGGTTGTAAACAATCTGATAGAACTTTCGCGAATATTTTGCAGTTCACATTTGCCAACGCGATTGGCCTGTAGCCGTCCACTGAGAGAAATTTTTGTTTATCCGTACCCTTTGGAATTAAGACTGTGTGATTCCTAGTAAAGGAGTCAGGAAAGACCCCCCCATCTAAACTTAAAGCGAAAATCTCTAGCAAGACTGGGCTCAGCAAAGGTTTGAAAGCTTTGTAAAAGTCGCATGATATGACATCAGGGCCAGGTGTTTTAGAGAGAGGTAATTGTTCGATTACCTGTTCTATTTCTTTCAATGTGAAAGGAAGTACCAAAGATAACAGCACAGTCATCATCTGATAAAGCCTTTATAAGAGCCCTGAAGTTAGCTAGTAAGTCCAATTTAGGAGTAGCGGAAGCATCACTGAGCAGTACCGTGTAGTAGCTCACAAACACAGAGATGATATCACAGGTTTTCGTTATAAGGGTGCCATTTGACATCATTCCTGTTATCAACTTGGCAGTAGCAAGACGGTTCTTGTCAAGTAGAGCTTGTCGCGTAATGGTGTCACAGTGCAATGGACAGTTTGTACGAGATCGAACTATGGCACTCCTGTATCTACAGCATCCTGTTTTTGTATTTCACACTTTGCACTAGCAATTTCGAGTAAATATTGCCGCGTGTCTCTGGGAACCGAGAAAGAAGAGGACGAAACTGAGGGTAGTGCGTGGAACGGATCCGTTCAGTGTTCGCTGTCTTGTATTCGTTACATTTTCTGGTGGACGAGTAGGGTACGATTTCCCTTTTTGCGGAGTTCCACCCCTCAAGGGCAACCAAGAGCTACCACGGATTTAACAATGGTCCATCGCAGTTGCAGCTGCCGCCTTCGAGGTCAGTCGCCATGTTTCGGGCCTCGTTCCTGCACGCCTGTGGCCAACATGCATAGATCAAACACGAATATTGAGGCTAACGGATAGTGTTCACGACAGTTCGTCGTCCTCCAGTCTCCAATGCCACCGTCCTTCTATGGCAAGCTCTATGAGGACGCTGAAGACTGGCTGGACCAATTCGGTCGCAATTACAACGGCTGGGATGAGCAAAGGAAGCTTCATAATTTGTACTTTGCTCGCGAAGATTCAGTGCGGGCGTGGTTCGTGAAGCACGAAACGACATTACCATCATGGGACCCCTTTCGTCGCCAGCTGTTGACGACCCAAACCGCCAACGACAGAAGAGAGCGTGCGTAGTCGGCGCTGCAATCTTGCTACCAAGCCCCTAACGAAAGTATTGGAATGTACTACGAGGACATGATCCGTCTTTTTAGGCATGCTGATCCAAATATGTCAGAGGAGAAGAAAGTGCGCCCCCTAATGCACGGTGTGAAAGAAAAACTATTTGCTGGGCTTGTGCGCAATCCACCTGGCACGGCATCAAATTTTCTAACGGAGGACACCACGATAGAACAAACACTTCGACACAGGGCTCAGCACTATAACTCTAACGCGTCCACAATGTCCCTGGTCGTCTATGGTTCCGGCTTCAACGGTGCATTAAGGGAGCTTATTCGCTCTGTGGTCAGTGAAGAGTTGAGACACATTCAGCTACAGGGTCTTTCGTGAGAGAGTTAGGCAAATCGTCCCGGACCCATCTGTACCTGGTGGGTGGCCACCGCCACCGAGTGTGCCAACCTACGCGTCCGTGATTCAGCAGCATATCCTCTGTGATTCTCCAAGAGCGAACACTGAGCGGATTCGTTCCACACAATACGCTCAGTTTCGTCCTCCTCTTTCTCGGTTTCGAGCTACAAGCGTCATTTACTTAGGTGCCTCACATTCTAATTCATAGAGGCTATACAAACTCTTATGTAAAGCACTCCAGGGATCAGGAATAGCGCATCTTTCTCATTCTCTAGCGTGAGGGTGACGGTAGTAATGATAAGCTAGTAGCGGCGTATTTCGGGCAAGCGTGTTTGCAATCAAATCGGATACGATTAGATTTAACTAAATTGGTTTGGATTGAACTGAATTCGATAGCTCTGATTTGGATTGAATTAGTTTGGTATTTGAATTACACAGGATTGGATTTCATTGTATATTACTGCAGTGAACTGCACTTGAATGCAGGTTGAGGACAACGCAGAGGGCTATGGAACGAAAATGGGTATCGTCATCATCATCATCAGCCTGACTATACCCACTGCCGGGCGTAGGCCTCTCCCATATTTCTCCAATTAACCCGTTTCTGCGCCTAGCTGCATCGACATGACCCCTGCGAACTTCTAACCTCATCCTCCCACCTAACTTTCTACCTCCCCCTGCTACACTTTCATTTTCTTGGAATCCAGTTTGTTACCCTAAGCCACCATAGGTCTCTCCTCGCACTACATGTCCTGCCCATGCCCATTTATTCTTCTTGATTTCCACTAGAATCTTAGTAACATGAGTTATTTCTCTGACCCCCTCTGCACGCTTCCTATCTCATAATGTAACCCGTACCATTTTTCGTTCCATAGCCCTCTGCGTTGTCTACAACCTAAGTAAAACCCTATTGGTTAGCCTCCACGTTTCAGCCCCATAGGTGGGCACAGTTAAGATGCAACTGTTGTATACTTTCCTCTTGAGCGATACCGGTAAGCTACTAGTCATACTCGGCGAGTGCTTGCCAACTGCGCTCCATTCATGATTCGAATCTGCGGTTACTACCTGTCCTAAGACATATTCGCCAACTAATTTCATTGCTTCGCTACCTAACGTAAACTGGTTTTACTTCCCGAAGCGGTTGAACATTACCTTAATCTTCTGCATGTTGATTTTCCAGCCTACCTTTCTACCTTTCTTGCCTAGCTCACCAATCATTCTTTGCAGTTCATCTCCTGAGTTACTTAGCAAACCAATGTCATCAGCAAATCGCAGATTACTGAGGTATTCTCCATCTACCCTTATCCCTAACTGCTCCCATTCCAAGCCTCTGAATACTTCCTCTAAGCAAGCTGTGAATAGAACTGGGGAGATTGTGTCTCCTTGCCTAACACCTTTCTTTATGGGAATTTTGTTGCTTTCTTTATGCAGAACTATGGTTGCTGTGCAGCCACTATATATATCTTCCAGCACTTCCACGTACGGCTCGTCTACCCCCTGATTTCGCAATGACTGCAGCACCGCCGCGGTTTCTACTGAGTCAAATGCTTTTTCGTAATCAATGAAAGCTATGTATGAGGGCCGGTTATATTCCGAGCATTTTTCTATCACCTGGTTGATGGTATGGATATGATCGATAGTAGAGTACCGCTTCTGAAAACCTGCTTGATCCTTTGCTTGATTGCAATGTAAGGTTGTCCTGTTTCTATTGCCGATTACCTTAGTAAATGCATTGTAAGTAACAGACAGTAAGCTGATTGGTCTGTAACTTTTAAAGTCCTTAGCGCCCCCTTTCTTATGAATGAGGATAATGCTTGCGTTCTTTCATTGTTGCGGTACCGTCAGTAACACCAGGCAATGCGTATACAAGGTGGGCAATTGTTCTACCACGATATCCTCCCGTCCTTTCATAAATCTCTAGTTACCTGACCCTGTTCATCTGCTTTCTCCCTTTTCATAGTTTCTATTGCTTAGTTAACCTCGTCCTTTGTCACTGGTGGAACGTCTGACTGTTTTTCCCTACCGCCAATCTCAGTATGGTCCTGACTACTTTGGCTACTGTAGAGATCAGTATAGAACTACTCGGCTACTTTGATTATCTGGTCCGTATTCGTGATGACGTTGGCTGCCCTGTCCTTTAGCGCATACATGTGATTTTTGCCTATGCCCAATTTCTCCTTCACCGCTTTTAGGTATCCCCCGTTCTTTACAGCGCGCTCAATTTTATTCTCCATGTTATTTTATTTATTCATTTATATAATACTGCGGACCTTGTTGTGGCCCGGGCAGGATGGGCATACAAAGTACAGATTAATTACATTAGCAGACGTAAGAACAAGAGGACCAATATTATGGGTAAAAAGAACACTCGGTCTTGCAACCGAACAATTCCTAAAACAAAACGTGAAGTGTAAATGTACAAATGAACCGTCAGTACAGTTTAGGCAGTGAAAAGTAATGTAACACAAAGGTCAATGTCAGTAATTGCCAATTCACTAGAAAATGAAATCAGTAATTCAAACGGTCAATGGAATCAGTACTGTTTACTAGCGACTGAGGTAAATTATTCAAATCAGTTATAGTACCTGGCAAAGAAGGATACTTAAAAAGGTTACTTGTGGCATTATAGGGACTCAGAGAGTCAGCATGACGATGACGTGTTCGGCGTGCGGCCATTGGCATTACATAAAGCTCAGGAGTGAGGGTGAGGAGATTATTTTTAGGAAAAAAAAGAAATTTCAGCCGTTGTATTTTTCTTCTTATTTTCAATGTCTGAATGCCATGTTGTCTCATTTTTTCTGTCGGGGAATCATACAGTATTTCGAAAAAAAAATTCTGATTGTTTTACGCGGTAATATTTCTAGTGTATCAATGTTTTTGAGTAAGGGTCCCACACTATGCAGGCATACTCCAGGTTTGGTCTGATTCTTATTGTGTAGGCTAAAGTTTAGTTTCAGTGGGAGCCTGTTTTAGTTTATGACGTACAAGACAGAGTTTACCAAAGGCTGAGTCACATACGTTAGAAAAGTGAATGTTTCATTTCAGGTTAAGAGTTATTGTGACGCCAAGATATTTGCATTCCCCAACCTAGGCTAGTGGCTAAGATCCAAGACTGTAAAAAAAAAGATAGGTTATTTTTTGTTATCTTCAGGTAAACTGTTTTGTTAGCACTTACCTTCATGTTTCAACGATTGCACCAAGAAAGAAGGCTTTGAAGTTGATTGTTCATAGTTATGTGATAATCGCGACCAGTTACCTCATTGAACAGTACACAATCATCAGCGAACAATTTTATTTGAACTGGTTCTGTGACAAAGCTTGCATTGTCAATAATATAAATCAAGTATAATAAAGGCCCTAAAACACTGCCCTGAGGGACGCGTGAGGTAACTGGAAGTTCATTAGAATGGTAAGTATCGATACTAACAAATTGTTTTAGGTTAGTGAGGCCTGCTGAAGCCCAATTAATAGTCGAAAAAAGAAGGGTGATTATCTGAAGTTTTTCAATTGCCTTGAAGTGTGAAACAAGGTCAAATATTTTCATGAAATCTTAAAATATTACATCTGCCTGGCTGGATTTGTCTCGAATATTCGCACAAGAATGAATAACCGATGTTAATTGGTGACAGTAGAAAAACCTTTTCGAAAGCCATACCGCTCAGCTGACAGTACACTGTTATCATTTAAGAATTTAGTAATGTAGTTAGCTATGGTGTGTTCTAGCATCTTGCAGCATGATGACGTTAGCGATATTGGGCGAAAGTTATTTATCAGTGTAGATCCCCTTTCTTCGGCACAGGAACTAAGCTTGCGGCTCGCCATATACTTCCTTATATCGGCCACTTTGCGCTTATTGATTAGCTTTGATATCTCTGCCAATTCTATGTGGTCTGTTGCATTGGAAGCTTTCATACTCTGGCGTTTTTTAATCAAATCTTTGGTCTCCTTAGACATCTCAATGGTTTCCTCTCTAACTATCCTACCGCATACTTCTACAGCGCTCTCAGTAAGGAAATCTCTGACATTATTGTTCATTGCTTCTAGGGTAACGTCGGCATCCTCGGTGAGAGCTGAATATCTATTCTGTAGCGAGATCCTGAACTCTTCTGCCCTCCCCCTCACCGCTAATTTGTTGATGGACTGCTTTCTCACTAATCAGCTGCGTCCCTTCTTCAGATCTAGACCAATTCGGGACCTCACCATCCTATGGTCACTGCATCGCACTTTCCCGATTACCTCTACATCCTACATAATGGCGAGGGTTGAACACAGTATGAAGTCAATTTCATTTTTAGTCTCCCCGTGAGAACATTTTCATGTCCATTCCCGGTATTTCTGGTTGCTGGAGAATGTAGTCATGATTCATAAGTTATTGCGCTCTGCAAACT
This sequence comes from Amblyomma maculatum, assembly GCF_055883805.1. Taxonomy (NCBI): domain Eukaryota; kingdom Metazoa; phylum Arthropoda; class Arachnida; order Ixodida; family Ixodidae; genus Amblyomma; species Amblyomma maculatum. The sequence continues at coordinate 966,624 of NW_028146745.1, forward strand.
CAACTATTAACTCCTCCCGTGCTATTCCTACACTGTAAAAACAAAAACATCTTTTTGGGCATTTGATTCAAAACACCCTTACATCCTGAGTTTAGGGTGTTCGTGCCATTGGAAATCACCTCTTGCATGCCAAAGGGGTGCTTTGGTTGGAGAATATGCCTTAGGGTGTTACGGGCAAGCAATATCACCTAACATACTGGGGGTATATGGCTGCGTAACTTCGTAGCCTTTTATACACAAGCGGCGCTGCTAATATAACCCAACACCTAAATAAAGCACCAAAAGTAACGCTAAAATTAAAATTACACACGAGTGCTTTCTAAAACTGAAACAGAAACTGAAACAAAATTTCACCGCCAGGAGGCCGCCGGTAGCTACGAACGCTCTTTTCAAATTTCACAATATGCCCGTTAGCATTGTGGGGTGCGTTTCGACCACGTTTCGGCGAATGCTGAATGTGCTTCTTCGATTGTGCACCCTCGTGAAATGTGTTGCATTTCCCATGCATATGTGTTACAGAAGTGTGTACGCTTGTGAAGTGCCTTCTACATGTGGTGTTTAACGCAAACGGGCATTTATCGTGTCGGCAAGTGTCCGGGCTTCTTTTTGCTTTGCTCAGGCCTAATGCTGCACCGCTTTATGTTTGAGATGTTCGAAAAAAGAAGGCATGGACGATTTTTTTTTCTGCTTGACTAAGAGGTATATGCGCCGACTACATTGCACTCGCGCTGAAATCGCACTGGTTGGTTCGGTGCTGGTGATACGAAGGCGGACAGCGTACTTTGCGGCTGACGCAATCGTCTGTAAATGTAAGCCTATTCTCACGCATATTGCGCTTTGTGGGAACAGTGTCCTACCCGATTGCTGCATTCTGTGTCATTTTGTGCCGGAACGCTCCAGAATGTGCTGAAATGAAAACGTGAGACATGCGCTTGTTTTCACCTGGCTGCCAAAATGACATCGCACATGTGGTAGATGTCGCGGCGAGTTACGCAGATTTCGCGCAAGAACATCAGTCTCAACTTTCTTGAACAGAAATAATGTATGTGCTATGTTTCCTTGCATTTTGTACGCGCAGGAGGTTCACGAAACGATTTTTGTTTCTTGACAGTTTGATACTTGCGCTCAGTTCGCAACGACTCGGTTTTGTTCTACCGTTTCCGTTCGTGCGGCAAGGTCATGTTGGCGCACTACCTTAATTCTCCTAGCACTCTCGACTCCCCCCTCCTCCCTTATCTCTTACACTTCGCGCTCGCTCTCCTGAAACCTCTTTCATGCTTCGTCATCTTCTTTCACTCGGAGCGCTGCGATCCCCCCCCCCCTTTTTTTTTTTTATTTACTCGGAGCATAGGCGCGCACCGTCCTGCTGCTCGGGGAGCGTCCTCGCACAGCCCTTCTGTTTAGACTTTTTGTTCGAGGAGGCTATGTTCGTTCTCGGCGGCCGTTCAGCAGGCCCGCCTTTGCGCTCGTGTTCTCGGCATCGAAGTGCGCTGGTCGGCTGGCCTGGTTGCATAATAGTTTATTCCAAACTGCGTAAACTATATGCCGCTATCATCAGCCCATGTTAACTTCCCCGCGTCTGGATTTGCCTTTTTTAATCACAATGAGAGCATTTTTCATTTTACGGGGACCATATTATGCGGTTGCATGAAGTGTGAATTTGCATTTTTATTATGCTGCTTTTGCTATGGCGTTTACTTTCGCTCTCGAAGAATCATTTAGGTACGTATTTTATTTTCAGCAAGACTTCAATTAAGGCACTTGTACACGTGCTAAGTCAGCTGATGCGGTTCAAATCATCCAGTTTTCATTATTTTTGTGGTCACATTTCAACATAACTGTTTGACCGCATTACTTGATTTTTGTAGTATCTTTAGACTAGAATAAATGGATATTCGATACTGATGCCTCAGCATTCAAGTAGAGGTCGACAGCTTGAATTCTGTGGCCAAATATTTTACCGGATGTTGCTATTACAGAGTTTGATTCTGACCAGATGTTTACTTTTTTTTTGTCTTTTGCTTGAATGTACATATGAAGCGGTTATCATAGCCTTAGTCGCATATGTTTACCTTCTTTGCTCATCACAGTGCGCATATTGCAGGCAAATTTGTGACTTACTGTTACTAAAAAATTTGTAATGTATGTGTTGAAAGCAGTTTACTGATTTAAAGGGCCTAGAAAACAATTTGACTTTCATATGCTAACGATGCATGTCTGTAGATTGTCTCTAAGACTTGAAGCCTACTTTTTAAAGCTGAGCGGGGACCGTTAGTTTAGAGATATATTACATATTTTATTGCCATTCAGCCGTGTGCCAAGTTGAGGGAAGGAGGATCATAATTTTTGCTTTGTTCTTTTTTATACTAGACTTACCTTAATATTTCTTGCAGTTTGGCGATGGGTGGCAAAATACTGATGGCTTTTGCAGTTTTCTGAACTTAGTAAATATTTGTATTTGCTGTTTGCTAATGCCAGTTTTTTTTTTTTCAGATATGTACAAAGGCATCAATTGCCTTAGCTTTTGTACAATGATTTTTAATATTCAGTTACTTGAAACATTGAGTAAAATGAATTCTTTATGGCTACCATTCACACAAACTTGCAGCTCTTACATGACGTCAACATGCTGATCAAGAAGGACGGCAAAGAGGCAGTTGAAATTGGCCTTAACAAGACACTTGTCTTGGTTTTGAAGGACACCATTCGTGCAAGAAAAAAGGACATTGCCCGGGTGCTCGAAGTATGTTTTGAGGGAATGCGTGAAAAGAAAAAGAAGCGTAAGTATTAAGCTGTTTCCTTCTGTTTGCTGCATGTGCTATCAAATTGGCAGTTTTTCGCTAAATGCCTACATTTGTGCCATTTCGCATTGCCTTATAGATATACTAAAAACATGGCTGAGCCTCAGAAAGAATAATAAAACCATAACTAGCCTGTGCATTTCTTCATATGTAACAATTTTCGCATTAGCTAAATTTAAATTACCTATTGTTCTTCTCCATTGCAATGGTGCAGCCTTTTCGAATCTGTTCAACTAGTAGCAGAGAATTAGGTGATACCTGATTCAAATCTTCACAAGCTTTGCTAATTTTTGCTGTCAGATGTTTGGCTCTCAGTTTGCGTGCCTCTACATGTTTTCAATGTTGTTTATTTGCCTTCCTAAATTAGACAATAAATTATCGCCTCAAAACTCGGCTGTCTCTTTTTACCAGCAAGGAGGTACAACATTGTTGTGTTGCTTATTTCTATTGTAGATGTACAGACAGTAAGCATTCTGCAACCCTTGGCAAACATTGGGAACCAGCCGGGAGCCCTGGATGTTGTTTGTATCATTTGTAAGTTTTCTCTTTGTCATTTGAATATTCCGGAAGCCTACTTGAAACCGACATTATTAGCGAATTTTCTTTGTTTCTAAAATGGTTTACAGTCTAACTTGTAATATGTATTAGTGATTCATAATTGAAATAGAAATACTGCACAAGTTTTCATCACAACTGTGAATTCTTTGCTGTGAAAGGATTATTTGCACTGTAAGTACAATCAAAAGAACTTTTAAGAGAGTCCTGCCATCACATGCTTACCACGTCGTATTGCATACAAGAGTCACCTGATGAAGCACTGGTAATGTCAAGATTGGTGCAGTGTGCCATTTGACTAAGCACTCTGCTGCAGTGGACCAGCAGTGCTTTATCAGATGGCTCTTGCAGGCAGCTTGGTGGGGTTTAGCATTTGCTGGAAAGGGGTCTCTCAACCTGCTCATGCATGCTAGTACCTAACATATTCCTAATGTCTGGAATATATAATCTGAGACTGCTTCAAAAGAAATATTTGCCACATTGTCTTATCCTACAGGCCTCTGAAGAAGGGTAATGCAGTTTAATAGTTGTTTTAAAAAAATGCTGTAATTTGCTAGCCAAGTTTGAAATGATGTAATGATTTTAATTCTTCTGAGATTAGGTTTACCACATTGGTTGGGAGAAAATACTGCTGTGTGTCAAGGTTCATGCTGTATAAATACAATGCCTTCAACTAAAGATGCTAACATTTCATGCATTAACCATGTGGCACTGTCATAGACATTCTCATTTATAGTAAACATTCTCAATAAATTCAAATTGTTATTTTTGCATTTCACGTTAGTCAACATATTTTTAGTCATCATCATCATCATCATCATCATCATCATCATCAGCCTGATTATACCCACTGCAGGGCGAAGGCCTCTCCCATATTTCTCCACTTAACCCGGTTCTGTGCTAGCTGCATCCACTTGACCCCTGCGAACTTCTTAATCTCATCCGCCCACCTAACTTTCTGCTGCCCCCTGCTACGCTTTCCTTCCCTTGGAATTCAGTTTGTTACCCTCAGCGACCATCCGTTATCCTCTCTTCGCACAACATGTCCTGCCCATGTCCATTTCTTCTTCTTAACTTCCACTAGAATGTCGGTAACTTGAGTTATTTCTCTGACCCACTCTGCACGCTTTCTATCTCTTAATGTTACCCCTACCATGTTTCGTTCCATAGCCCTCTGGGTTGTCCTCAACTTAAGTAGAACTCTCTTGGTTAGCCTCCACGTTTCAGCCCCATAGGTGAGTACAGGCAAGATGCAAGAATATTTTTAGTATTCGAACCTTTAGTATTTCAAAGTGCTCAGACTGCCTGCCGCTATAACGTTTACAACTTCTTGAAAACTTGAGCTTCCTGCCGCCTCTTGAGGCTCACCACTGATGTTCTGGATGTATATGCATACAATGTGCTATGCGTGGAAAATGTTTTAACATGCCATGCTTCAGTGTTGACATTTTTTAGAGCTTCTGCTGTTTGGTTGTTTGGTAATGCTCTGCTGTTGCACATGTAATTGTAGCTCAACTCGAAGCTCCAGTGTATACTTTCAATGAATAATGTGTGATGAAGTTTCAGAACTGCCACATAGAGCAGCGAGAACAATTTTTCCTTGTTACTAAACCTTAAATGTAAACACTTCAGGAAGCATTGCGATGACCTAGGGCTTGGCTGGTTCATACTTAGCACAAGAAGACGTGCAAAAGTTCAGAAATGCATTATGTGTTATGTATTACATGCACTTTTTTTTTGTAGTGCCCCATCACTAAGTATGCTCTTTCCACGTTTTTTTTGTTTGGTTCTGCAGTATCTACTTGGCCAGTGCAGGGTATGCTGTAGGCCTAGTGTGAAGCCTTCAATTGAGCCAGCTGTTAATATTTTAGTAGTAAACACCGTGCTCCAGTGTTGTTTATTGTTTATTTACATTTTTAACTATCATAATAAGCATTCCAGTTCATGTGAAATGAAAAGTTCGGGTGGCAGCATAGAAGTTCTCTAATCCAGGTGCTTTTGATGAGTGTAGCCATTTTTGTTTGATAAAATAGCTTGCATAATCTAAAATTACCATGCAACAGCATGCTGCATGAATAAAAATGGGTTGACCTTATGTGCTCTCATTTATGACTTGATCAGACTGCTGGCTTTGTGCCTCCTGAACCAACCATAACAGTATACTCTGCATTGTTAATTGTGAGATAACCACCAGTGGTTTCCGATAGGGCCCTTTTCCAGCACACTGCTGTACACTAAAGGGGCATTGGCGTATTCAAAATATAGAGTAGAAAATATGTTGAATTTGCTTTTTGCCAGGTGCAGTCCATATTTATACAGCTGCTCTGTTATGCACTTCTTTCACAATTTTATCAAGGAACAGGAAGAAAAGCCTGACACGCCGTGCGTCGGATATACTGGGAGCAGCATCAAAGAAGCTGAAGAGCATTTCCCCTTCATTCAGCAGCAGAAGCTTCTTCGAGTCATCGACTCTACTTAGGGTATTGTTCCAATAATGGGTCGATTTTGGCTGTTCAATCTGACATATGGCAAGGGGTCCGACAATTTGTGCTGCTTTATAGAGCACCTCTTTTTGGGTGTCTGCGTGTCCAAGCCAAGATGCGCTGCACGACGCTTTATTTCATCGCTTAAGGCCGAATTTTATGCAAGCGCGCGCGTTGACACTGACAAAGAGAAATGCCACTGTGCTGTTGTGTTCATTGTTCGGTTCTGTTTTTGAAAAAAATTGTATACTTTGTTGTCTGCATTTGTTGGAACTGTTTTGCTTCTTTCATTTGTTTAGGTATTTACGTACATACCAACTATGTTTTTTGCCCGTCTGCTAGGCTCTCGGTGGAGAGTGGCAGTATTATTAAATAAATGAGGTTCCATAGCGCGCATCAATGAAGAAACAAAACACAAGTGCCCCCCTACCCCCCTCCCCCTCCACCAGCACCCGAGCACCCACTAGCCCGAACCCGGACCCTTCTATGCCGACTAAAATACTTCCAGTTTCCTTCTGTGTGACATTTTTTTGTAACATGCTCTGTGAATTTGAAAAAACAATCATACTGGCATGGGCCATTCGAGATGTCCCAATAATGGCATGCAGCATCTCTTTACATGCTCATTTGGCATTACAGGTGGTTAAAAGGAATACCATTAAGCTTGATTGCAAATGTGCACATAGGAAAACCATTAAGGAACGTGTAGTGGCAAAAGTAATTCCTAATTAGGGATTACAATATATGGACGTTATCCGCACTGATTTTTATCAAGGGGTGTAAGGGTGCAATGCCACTGCTTCCCCCTTGCAATAGGGTGCAAAGGTGATGAAAACACCCCAGTGCATTGGCCCCATAGAAGGGTGTTATGACCAACCGAAGCACCATCTTTGAGGGTGTACTGGCACTCTGAAGCCACTTTTTTTCAAGGGTGCATGGGTGTTAGTTATAGACATGCGAAAACACCTAATAAGGTGTTTTTGTTTTTACAGTGTAGAGCCAATGCCATAGTCTTCTACTGCCTGGTTTAATGCCTGATTTTTCTCAACCTTGGCATTGAAGTCGCCCATTGGTACAGTATACTGCGTCTTGACATTTCGCATTGCCGATTCTGCATCTTCGTAGAATGTTTGAGCTGCCTGGTCATCATAACTACATGTAGGTGCATAGGCCTGTACAACCTTAAGTATATACCACTCATTAAGCCTAATTACGATGCCTGCCACCCTCTCATTAACACTAAATATTCATTTATATTACCAGCTATATACTTATTGACAAGAAGACCTACTCCTACTTCTCGCCTTTCCGGTAAACCTCGACAACACAGTACGTGCCCATCCTTCAGTACAGTATATGCCTCATTCGGCCTCCTAACCTCACTAAGCCCTATGACATCCCATTTCTTACCCCCGAGTTCCTCTAACAGCACTGCTAAACTATAGCTTCACTAGCTAGGGTTCTAGCGTTAAACGTTGCCAGGGTCAGATTCCACTGGCGGCCTGTCCAGTGGAGCCAGGAATTCTTAGCACCCCCTGCTGCGCTACAGGTCTGACCGGTGCCGTGGTCAGTTGTTGCGCAGCCGCTGGTCACTGAGGGCCGGGGTTTTATAGGACTAATTATGGAAGGTTGTGGCCAACTCCTGTTTTAGTGAGGGAGTGCGTTGCCGGAGATGTTCACCGGGATAAGGTCGCACCCCTAACCTATATATGCAATTGCATTGCCACGCGGATTTTTTTTTCTTATCCGGTGGAGATTTGCGCGGCACAGAAATTCGAAGCGCTGTCCTCTTGCATGCAAGGAGGATATTTTACCGCTGCGTCACCGCTGCACCAAATGTGTATGGGCAACACTAAAGGATAGGAAATGTGCCGAGTGGGTCAGAAAATACCTAAGTTTACTGACATTCTAGTCGAAATCAAAAATAACTGGGCATGGGCAGGAAATGTAGAGCGAAGAGAGGATAACCGATGGTCGCTTAGGGTAACAAACTGGATTCCAAGGGAAGGAAAGAGTAGCAGGGAGCGGCAGAACGTTAGGTGGCGGATGAGGTTAAGAATTTCGCAGGGGTCAAGTGGATGTAGGTAGCAGAGGACCGGGATAATTGGAGTAATATGGGAGAGGTCTTCGCGTTTCAGTGGTTGTAGTCAGGCTGATGAGGTAGATGATTGCGTTGGAGAAAATTACATTGTATTAGTTGGACTGAGTTATAATAGACTGGATCGGATTGAATAACCCTCGATTTGATGGGATTAGATTGGATTGGAAAGGACCGGAACCGCAGTCGTGGTTAAGTGGTTTGGGAGTCCGTCTCGGCTGCGTGGGATGGTTCGTTCGAAACTCGCCGCCGGACACCCACCGGTAAGAATGGGTACAAGCATCCCTCGGCCTGGCGCCGGGCTCTCACAGGGCTGTGCGCTTAGAAGAGGCTCTGCAAACCCCGCTGCGGTCCTTCTGGGGCAAAATAGTTTCGAACATTCAGCCTGCAAAAGTGGTTCGAGTTACCGTGTTTCACGGGATTCAATACTGAAAACGAGCCGTGTCCTGCTCACGTGAAAGCCCAGAAGAGTCTTGAAGTTTCAAGTACGAAACGCTCTAAGGCAGCGTGTCGAAGGACGTACACATTCACTGTCACTGACGAAGTTCACTTCTCAGAGATCACTGCAGTTCTGGGCAAGTCCGAATTTCCGGCTGTCTCACTTTACGAGAAAGGAGTAGGCAGCCCAGCGCCAAGCCCACATGCTTTCGCTACGCGTGTCTTGACCTAGTTGAGCTAAGCCACCGCCAACGTCAAAGCTTAACTATAACTCCGTATCATTCGCTAGCCCTCGGTTTAACCAGAGCAAAATCAAAACTAATTTTTGTTCAACTATCGCTCGAGCATTTTGTTGTCTCCTAAATATCTGTATAACAATCAGAATCTCGTGGTTTTAATAACTTCTGTTCACTTAGTTCATTATTTACTGTACAGAAAATGGTGCATAGATCCGCCATAGATCTTAAAGCACGAAGACAAACCAGTTAGAATAAAAAAATATGCCTAAATGGTCCCCGCTGATACCCCTACAGCGGCACCACCACCTCTTCCTCCAGCAAGGGATTCTCAGGAAGCGTCAAATTACAGGGCAGCATGCGTGCCGTACCTACTCTGGTTGCTGAGCGGAAAATACTAAGTGTCATAAGTGCATAGCATGAGGACATAATGACAAACGTTCAGATTTTTGAAGGTAATAATTAACGTTCATGAATAAACGAAAGCAGTACTGAGGGAAGACTGCAAATAGTCAAAACAAGCAACGTACCCAGTATTGTTAAGCGAATAGAAGAGTAAATTAGGGGATCGTTGTGACGCCCGACAGAAAGAGGCCAACACTCGGTGAGGCCAATAAAAGCGTAGGGCATTGTTAGTAATTATTTATATATTTTTTTTGTTATTCACCTGCAGTTGTCCTGTATTTTTTGTGAAGACAGTAATCAAATATAAAGTAAAAGGAAACACAACGCGCCGGAAGTAAGAAAAGAGCCCACTACTTTTAAATGTCGCAACCGGTGATATTAATAACTGAGCTACATCGATAGCTCTCACCCTCTACATACTTCGTTCTAATGTTGCCTGTAACTGAACCATGGGAGTGGTCCCCAACACCATCCCCATTCATAGAGCCGGGCGTGTAACGTGGTGTGTTACCGCGAGATTCCCTTGGAACGTGATCGAATTTACAAGGAGGGCGGAAGCTCTGCAAGAACCCTCAAGCGCTACCCATGGCTTCAGGAACAGCCAGAGCGTGGACCCTCGTAAGCTCTCTAGGAGGAGATTGAAAGATAACGTTTTTGTAGTACACAAATATTAAAAGTGAACTGAAGGTGAAGAGTAGCGAAGGGTAGAGAATTTGCTTAATTGTTTCTTTTTACTCACCTGTAAAAGCACTGCAATCATTTTAAGGAGATATATAATTAAATGCAGGCTGGTAAGAGCACCGGACTCGATGTTTCGAAGCCGAGGGTTCGGTTACCACCATCGGTGCGGTATCTTTTCGTTCAATTTTCATTACATTCTTTTTCTTCATTAAAAATTTACAGTACTATAGCAGGTAAACTACAAAAATAAATAATAATAAAAACCTTCTGTGCTTCGCTTGACCTCACCGACAGTTGGCTTCACCTATTCGTCTAAAATGAATTATTTTACATATTACCCGCACTGCTACCAACGATGTCATTGTAAACGCTATCGATGTTTTTACTTCTTTTTGCTTTTATCTGTGTGCCCTTTAATAGTTTCCTCAATGCGTTTGCAGTGCGTTGTTTGCTTTTTACAGGAAAAGCAACGAGCGTTTAAAGCAGATTTCTTGGACCCTCGAGAATATTTCAGCCTGACACTTAGTTTAGACTACGTCTTCTAAGTTTCCTACACATGCGGTGGACCGGTAGAAAATCGCCTTTCAAATAGCGGCGCATATTTAGAAAGAAAAAATGCTTTTCGCAAAGAAGTATTTTTAAATGTCGCAGGCTAGCGTTGAGTGACGAAACAGGGAATGTTCTTTTATGAACTCTTCATGGTAATTTGAATCAATGTCGTGGCGCCAGTGCTTTTGTTGCTATATGCAATATGACAACTTTATTTTTTTATATGTGCATTTCTTGTATAAAACTGAATGCACCCTTCGCATGACAGCAAGGTTATTTTATTTATTAACATATTGTTTGATTGAGCACCGGAAAAGTTAGTGTTCTGGAATATAGCCGCGGTAGTTCCGCGTGAATTATAATAAACAGCTTTTTCTTAAACAAGAATGTCTTTAGCGATGTGCACTTCTGTTTTTGTTTATTCCTATGTAACATCGCTTTCAAAACTTTTTGTCACGATTCTACCACAAGCCGACTGTGCGTTGCTGCTAACATGACTTTCGGTGCAAATGTGTTCGCGCTAAGGAATGAATAGATATCATAACACAGAGAGGAAAAACTATGCGAAAACCATTTATATTTATTACACGCATTCTTGATACACTGTAAAAACAAAAACACCTTTTTGGGAATTTGTCTGATTCAAAACACCCTTACACCCTGAGTCTAGGGTGTTCGTGCCATTGGAAATCACCTCTTGCATGCCAAAGGGGTGCTTTGGTTGGAGAATATGCCTTAGGGTGTTACGGGCAAGCAATATCACCTAACATGCTGGTGGTATATGGCTGCGTAACTTCGTAGCCTTTTATACACAAGCGGCGCTGCTAATATAACCCAACACCTAAATAAAGCACCAAAAGTAACGCTAAAATTAAAATTACACACGAGTGCTTTCTAAAAATGAAACAGAAACTGAAACAAAATTTCACCGCCAGGAGGCCGCCGGTAGCTACGAACGCTCTTTTCAAATTTCACAATATGGCCGTTAGCATTGTGGGGTGCGTTCCGACCACGTTTCGGCGAATGCTGAATGTGCTTCCTCGATTGTGTACCGTCGTGAAATGTGTTGCATTTCCCATGCATATGTGTTACAGAAGTGTGTACGCTTGTGAAGTGCCTTCTACATGTGGTGTTTAACGCAAACGGGCATTTATCGTGTCGGCAAGTGTCCGGGCTTCTTTTTGCTTTGCTCAGGCCGAAGGACTGCTGCACCGCTTTATGTTTGAGATGTTTGAAAGAAGAAGGCATGGACGATTTTTTTTTCTGCGTGACTAAGAGGTATATGCGCCGACTACATTGCACTCGCGCTGAAATCGCACTGGTTGGTTTTGTGCCGGTTATACGAAGGCGGACAGCGTACTTTGCGGCTGACGCAATCGTCTGTAAAGGTAAGCCTATTCTCACGCATATTGCGCTTTGTGGTTACAGTGTCCTACCGGATTGCTGCATTCTGTGTCTTTTTGTGCCGGAACGCTCCAAAATATGCTGAAATGAAAACGTGAGACACGCGCTTGTTTTCACCTGGCTGCCAAAATGACATCGCACATGTGGTAAATGTCGCGGCGAGTTACGCAGATTTCGCGCAAGAACATCAGTCTCAACTTTCTTGAACAGAAATAATGTACTACGTGCTACGTTTCCTTGCATTTTGTACGCGCAGGAGGTTCACGAAACGATTTTCGTTTCTTGACAGTTTGATACTTGCGCACAGTTCGCAACGACTCGGTTTTGTTCTACCGCTTCCGTTCGTGCGGCAAGGTCATGTTGGCGTACTACCTTAATTCTCCTAGCACTCTCGACTCCCCCTCCCCCCTCCTCCCTTATCTCTTACACTTCGCGCTCGCTCTCCTGAAACCTCTTTCATGCTTCGTCGTCTTCTTTCACTCGGAGCGCTGCGACCCCCCCCCTTTTTTTTTATTTACTCGGAGCATAGACGCGCACCGTCCTGCTGCTCGGAGAGCGTCCTCCCGCAGCCCTTCTGTTCAACCTTTTGTTCGAGGAGGCTATGTTCGTTCTCGGCGGCCGTTCAGCGCGGCACGCCTCTGCGCTCGTGCTCTCGGCATCGAAGTGCGCTGGTCGGCCGGCCTGGTTGCATAATAGTTTATTCCAAACTGCGTAAACTATATGCCGCTATCATCAGCCTATGTTAACTTCCCCGCGTCTGGATTTGCCTTTTTTAATCACAATGGGAGCATTTTTCATTTTACGAGGACTATATTTTGCGGTTGCATGGAGTGTGAATTTGCATTTTTATTATGCTGCTTTTGTTATGGCGTTTACTTTCGCTCTCGAAGAATCATTTAGGTACGTATTTTATTTTCAGCAAGACTTCAATTAAGGCACTTGTACACGTGCTAAGCCAGCTGATGTGGTTCAAACCATCCAGTTTTCATTATTTTTGTGGTCACATTTCAACATAACTGTTTGACCGCATTACTTGATTTTTGTATTGTCTTTAGACTAGAATAAATCGATATTCGATACTGATGCCTCAGCATTCAAGTAGAGGTCGACAGCTTGAATTCCGTGGCCAAATATTGTACCGGATGTTGCTATTACAGAGTTTGATTCTGACCAGATGTTTACTTTTTTTTTTTTTTGTCTTTTGCTTAAATGTACATATGAAGCGGTTATCATAGCCTTAGTCGCATATGTTTACCTTCTTTGCTCATCACAGTGCGCATATTGCAGGCAAATTTGTGACTTACTGTTATTAAAAAATTTGTAATGTATGTGTTGAAAGCAGTTTACTGATTTAAAGGGCCCAGAAAACAATTTCAGAAAACAAAGTCTAATATAAAAAATAACTAAGCAAAAATTATGATCCTCCTTCCCTCAACTTGGCACACAGCTGAATGGCAATAAAATATGTAATATATCTCTAAACTAAGGGTCCCCGCTCAGCTTTAAAAAGTAGGCTTCAATTCTTAGAGACAATCTACAGACATGCATCGCTAGCATAAACGATGCATGTCTGTAGATTGTCTCTAAGAATTGAAGCCTACTTTTTAAAGCTGAGCGGGGACCCTTAGTTTAGAGATATATTACATATTTTATTGCCATTCAGCCGTGTGCCAAGTTGAGGGAAGGAGGATCATAATTTTTGCTTAGTTATTTTTTATATTAGACTTTCCTTAATATTGCTTGCAGTTTGGCGATGAGTGGCAAAATACTGATGGTTTTTGCAGTTTACTAACCTTAGTAAATATTTGTATTTGCTGTTTGCTAATGCCAGTTTTTATTTTTTTTTCTGATATGTACAAAGGCATCAATTGCCTTAGCTTTTGTACAATGATTTTTAATATTCAGTTACTTGAAACATTGAGTAAAATGAATTCTTTATGGCTACCATTCACACAAACTTGCAGTTCTTACATGACTTCAACATGCTGATCAAGAAGGACGGCAAAGAGGCAGTCGAAGTTGGCCTTAACAAGGAACTTGTCTTGGTATTGAAGGACACCATTCGTGCAAGAAAAAAGGACATTGCCCGGGTGCTCGAAGTATGTTCTGAGGGAATGCGTGAAAGGAGAAAGAAGCGTAAGTATTCAGCTGTTTCCTTCTGTTTGCGGCATGTGCTATCTAATTGGCAGTTTTTCGCTAAATGCCTACATTTTTGCCATTTTGCATTGCCTTATAGATATACTAAAAACATGGCTGAACATCAGAGAGATATTAAAACCATAACTAGCCTGTGCATTTCTTCATATGTAACAATTTTCGCATTAGCTAAATTTAAATTACCTATTGTTCTTCTCCATTGTAATGGTGCAGCCCTTTCGAATCTGTTCAACTAGTAGCAGAGAATTAGGTGATACCTGATTCAAATCTTCACAAGCTTTGCTAATTTTTGCTGTCAGATGTTTGGCTTTCAGTTTGCGTGCCTCTACATGTTTTCAATTTTGTTTATTCACCTTCCTAAATTAGACAATAATTTATCGCCTCAAAACTCGGCTGTCTCTTTTTACCTGCAAGGAGGAACACCATTGTTGTGTTGCTTATTTCTATTGTAGATGTACAGACAGTATGCATTCTGCAACTCTAGGCAAACATTGGGAACCAGCCGGGAGCTCTGGATGTTGTTTGTATCATTTGTAAGTTTTCTCTTTGTCATTTGAATAGTCAGGAAGCCTACTTGAAACTGACATTATCAGCGAATTTTCTTTGTTTCTAAAATGGTTTACAGTCTAACTTGTAATATGTATTAGGGATTCATAATTCAAATAGAAATACTACACAAGTTTTCATCACAACTGTGAATTCTTTGCTGTGAAATGATTATTTCACTGTAAGTACAATCAAAAGCACTTTTAAGAGACTCCTGCCATCACATGCTTACCACGTCGTATTGCATACAAGAGTCACCTGATGAAGAACTGGTAATGTCAAGATTGGTGCAGTGTGCCATTTGACTAAGCACTCTGCTGCAGTGCACCAGCAGTGCTTTATCAGATGGCTCTTGCAGGCAGCTTGGTGGGGTTTAGCATTTGCTGGAAAGGGGTCTCTCAACCTGCTCATGCATGCTAGTACCTAACATGTTCCTAATGTCTGGAATATATAATCTGAGACTGCTTCAAAAGAAATATTTGCCACATTGTCTTATCTTACAGGCTTCTGAAGGTGGGTAATGCAGTTTAATAGTTGTTTAAAAAAAATGCTGTAATTTGCTAGCCAAGTTTGAAATGATGCAATAATTTTAATTCTTCTGAGATTAGGTTTACCACATTGGTTGGGAGAAAATATTGCTGTGTTTCAAGGTTCATGCTGTATAAATATAATGCCTTCAACTACAGATGCTAACATTTCATGCAGTAACTATGTGGCACTGTCATAGACATTCTCATTTATAGTAAACATTCTCAATAAATCCAAATTGTTATTTTTGCATTTCAAGTTAGTCAACATATTTTTAGTATTCGAACCTTTAGTATTTCAAAGTGCTCAGACTGCTTGCCGCTATAACGATTACAACTTATTGAACACTTGAGCTTCCTGCCGCCTCTTGAGGCTCACCACTGATGTTCTGGATGTCTATGCATACAATGTGCTATGCGTGGAAAATGTTTTAACATGCCATGCTTCAGTGTTGACATTTTTTAGAGCTTCTGCTGTTTGGTTGTTTGGTAATGCTCTGCTGTTGCACATGTAATTGTCGCTCAACTCAAAGCTCCAGTGTACACTTTCAATGAATAATGTGTGATGAAGTTTCAGAACTGCCACATAGAGCAGCGAGAACACTTTTTCCTTGTTACTAAACCTTAAATGTGAACACTTCAGGAAGCATTGCGATGACCTAGGGCTTGGCTGGTTCATACTTAGCACAAGAAGACATGCAAAAGTTCAGAAATGCATTATGTGTTATGTGATGCTCTTTGTTTTTTTTTTTTTTGTAGTGCCTCATTACTAAGTATGCTCTTTCCATGTTTTTTTTGTTTGGTTCTGCAGTATCTACTTGGCCAGTGCAGGGTATGCTGTAGGCCTTGTGTGAAGCCTTCAATTGAGCCAGCTGTTCATATTTTAGTAGTAAACACCGTGCTCCAGTGCTGTTTATTGTTTATTTACATTTTTAACTATCATAATAAGCATTCCAGTTCATGTGAAATGAAAAGTTCGTGGGGCAGCATTGAAGTTCTCTAACCCAGGTGCTTTTGATGAGTGTAGCCATTTTTGTTTGATAAAATAGCTTGCATAATCTAAAATTACCATGCAACAGCATGCTGCATGAATAAAAATGGGTTGACCTTATGTGCTCTCATTTATGACTTGATCAGACTGCTGGCTTTGTGCCTCCTGAACCAACCATAACAGTATACTTTGCATTGTTAATTGTGAGATAACCACCAGTGGTTTCCGATAGGGCCCTTTTCCAGCACACTGCTGTATACTAAAGGGGCATTGGCGTATTCTAAATATAGAGTAGAAAATATGTTGAATTTGCTTTTTGCTAGGTGCAGTGCATATTTATACAGCTGCTCTGTTAAGCACTTCTTTCACAATTTTATCAAGGAACAGGAAGAAAAGCCTGCCACACCGTGCGTCGGATATACTGGGAGCAGCATCAAAGAAGCTGAAGAGCATTTCCCCTTCATTCAGCAGCGGAAGCTTCTTCGAGTCATCGACTCTACTTAGGGTATTGTTCCAATAATGGGTCGATTTTGGCTGTTCAATCTGACATATGACAAAGGGTCCGACAATTTGTGCTGCTTTATAGAGCACCTTTTTTTGGGCGTCTGCGTGTCGAAGCCAAGATGCGCTGCACGACGCTTTATTTCATCGCTTAAGGCCAAATTTTATGCAAGCGCACGCGTTGACACTGACAAAGAATAGTATTAATATTGTGTACTGCGATTATTGTTGCATACGACTAACGTTTTGTTGTTGATTTTTCAGAAATGTCACCATGCTGTTGTTTTCATTGTTCGGTTCTGTTTTTGAAAAAAAATTGTATACTTTGTTGTCTGCATTTTTTGGAACTGTTTTGCTTCTTTCATTTTTTTAGGTATTTACATACATACCATGTATGTTCTTGCCCGTCTGCTAGGCTCTCGGTGGAGAGTGGCAGTATTGTTAAATAAATGAGGTTCCATAGCGCGCATCAATGAAGAAACAGAACACAAGTGCCCCTGCCCCCCTCCACCAGCACCCGAGCGCCCGCTAGCCCGAACCCTGACCCTTCTATGCCAAATAAAAGACTTCCAGTTTCCTTCTGTGTGACATTTTTTTGTAACATGCTTTGCGAATTTGAAAAAACGATCATACTGGCATGGGCCATTCGAGATGTCAAAATAATGGCATGCAGCATCTCTTTACATGCTCATTTGGCATTACAGGTGGTTAAAAGGAATACCATTAAGCTTGATTGCAAATGTGCACATAGGAAAAGCATTAAGGAACGTGTAGTGGCAAAAGTAATTCCTAATTAGGGAATGCAATATATGGATGTTATCCGCACTGATTTTTATAAAGGGGTGTAAGGGTACAATGCCATTGCTTCCACCCTGCAATAGGGTGTAAAGGTGATTAAAACACCCCAGTGCATTGGCCCCATAGAAGGGTGTTATGACCAACCGAAGCACCATCTTTGAGGGTGTACTGGCACTCTGAAGCCACTTTTTTTCAAGGGTGCATGGGTGTTAGTTATAGACATGCGAAAACACCTAATAAGGTGTTTTTGTTTTTACAGTGTACTCTTTAGCCAAAGCGACTTAGAGAAAGTATTAAAGGCATACTGTAAAAGACTATAAAATAAATTAATTCCTCCTTCCAAGCGATTGCTTCGGTCTTTTGGCCCATTGTAAATGCGAGGGCGTAAGACTATTCTATTTAAAAATGCGTCCAGCATAACACAAACACCCGGATGTGTGTACGGCTCGCGTACAAGACTAAACATTACGACGACGAGTTTTGCTGCTTAACAATCACGCCGATTCTTTCTGATAAAAATTGCTAGTCAACTTGCGGCTTATGGGGTTAATAGTCTCCAAATGTTAGCCCAGTTATGCAACGTTTTTCAGTGGGCTCTCTGAAGTTCACAAGTGCATCTTCGCGCCGCTCAGCTGAGAGTGCCATGAAAGAGCACCGCGAGGCACACGTCCTGCAATGCGCCCCCCCCCGCGGCAATAACTTTTTGCATAGCACAAGTCTCCACATCTCTTGCTCTCATAGAGGTCGTTTCTCTGCTTTTAGAAGTGAAATACAAAGTCATGGAAGATAAGAATAACGTGAGGTTAACCTTCAGGACATATATAAACTTCATTACGTATTTATTGTTCTTAAATAGCCTCAGGCCAGGGGAATGGCTTACAAGAAAATAAAAAGAAGTTTTAGCAACATAACAGAGTTTAAATAATGCGACTGGGTATTAAACACCATCTAAGGTGTGATGTGCTGAACATAAGGGTAAAATAAAATGGTATAGTTTAAAGAGTTATACTTATTATGTAGAATGCTAGCTACTTCGATTAATGTAAATATTTCTGAAGAATCAAGACGTGCTTGTTCACCTAAAAGCAACACGGGGCGTAAAGGAATATCTTCGCTGTAAAATGATAAAATATAATTTTTTTCATAAAGTTAAGACATAATTTACTGTCAATTCACCACCGCACCCTTCGCAGAGGGGTTGGTTTTCTTTTTTGAGTAACAAATTGTGATTGAGGCGGGTGCGTTCCTTGCGCAGGCGACATAAAGTTACTTCTTCAAAACGTTCCTTATGTCTACAGTATTCTCAGTCTCCTAAAAAGGGATTTACAGAGTGTAATATGTTGTTTACTTGTTCGTCCCTCACAAGATGCCATTTGCCTGGTAATTAACTGCATACTAGTTTTATACAAACCCTCAGTGTCATGCTCACTTCTCTAATTTGGCCAAATTGTGCTTGAGTTGCACATGCATCAGCTTTGTTTTTGTTTTTTTTTTTGCCCTCAATCGCAACAAGGCCTGCGAAATTTATCTTCTGTTTTCGACCTGGTATTTTAGCTATGTTATCAAAGGCGGCATTGGCCTGATGCCAACCTACGGCCGTCCATCTGCTGCTGGTCGATAGAGCACCTGTCCGTACACGGGTGTTCGACCGATTGACGGCCCTTGGTTGTTTACCAGGTGGGCTTAGGTCAGGTAATGCCTAAAGCCCAAGATCGGGCACCTGACTGAACGTCGACCAATTTGGCCATGGTTGCTCATCCATTGGGCGAATCATGGTCGGCCACGCACTAGGTTGAGCAAGTCTCGGCCAGCGCCAGCAGCCCGAGCACATTGGCCAGAGTGAACGCCGAACTGTGTGTCAACGCGGTTGCTCGGGTATATGGAGGCCCAAAATTGGCCACGTACCAGGTTCGCAGCAGCCGGGGAGCGCCCACGGCCTAAACAGTAAACAGTTTACTGGATGTGGAATACATTCACGAGGCAGCGTAGGAAAGCGTTAAGCACGACTTAGACCAATCATACAGAGGCGGTTTTAATAAGGTAAATTCAAACAGAGAATCCTCAAACGCAAGATATTGCACCACATTCCTTTATATAAGCATCAGAGATTGCAGGAACCTGCTCACCTAAGTCTACCATCCATAATTTAGCACCTTATTTTTAAAATTTTCTATTCAGTTTGCGAACCCACTGCGGAATTCCTACGTACATGAGATGCAAGCCAGGAATAATAAATTTTTCGGGCTTGCTGATGTCGACATCCCTGAGTCAGACTGTTACAATGGCAGAAACACTTCTGATAAAAATGAAGGCTGGTGTGAGCCGAAATTAACCGGCGGGAAAAGAAAGGCCGCTGTGAATCCATTTTCCCACATTGGAATTCACGGCCGGCAAAATACGGCAAACAGGCATGTGTACCCATGACATTTTCTGCCCCCCCCCCAGACTTGCCCATAAGTCATCGACTGTAAGAAGAGGCCTCGTCAGTGGTTCGCTAAGTGACCCACCAGTGGCGCCTACGAAATTCCATTGTCGCGTGCGAAATAGTATATAGGACAGACGGCCCATTGCGTGAATTATTGACTTACGGAACATGCACAATACATGAAAAACAAGGAGGGTGAGGGATTTGGTTTGCACGGCAGCTCTTGCACCAATTGTGCAGCACGGTTCCGACACGTGAGAATTCTCGGTAAAGGCAGACGTCAGACAGCTTGTGAAACTTGATATGCCTTTTATACTAAAAAAGCAGGTTCCAACTGTAAGCGTTGTACGTAGGTGTTTTTTTATCAGCCTGAGCAAACATTTTTGTCAAGGCTGCTTTGATAAGATCGATGCCTTTTTGTTTATACCGTGTACGTGTGCGTATTACCTTAGAAGGCTATGCATGTGAGCTGCTTTCATGTGATTAATCAAGACCAGAAAGTGCCGATGCTGCTCTTTACCTTGTGTGCATCAGTGTTCCACTGAATACCCTATTATTATGTCTGACAACCAACCAGCTCAGCAGTTAAGACTCAAGAACGTCCACGTTATATGTTGTGCGAGAGCCGAACAGTCACATTGGTATAAATTTTTATTATCATCATCATCCTCAGCATGACTATACCTACTCCAGGGCGAATCCCTCACCCATATTCTTCCAATTAACCCGGCCCTGTGCGAGCTGCATCCACTTGACCCCAGCCAACCTCTTAACCTCATACGCCTAACTTTCTGCCGCCCCCTGCTATGCTTTCCTTCCTTGGAATCCAGTTTGTTTCCTTAACACGTTCACTGCGTTGTGGCCCACCGGTGGGTCACGCAATGCAGTCCAGCCGCGCTGGCGCCAACAACGAGGCGTTTCTTGCAGTGCGGCGACGATATGTTTCCACAAATACATGGAAATGCGTTTCCACTATCATATCACAGATGGCGGTAGAGATATAACAGATATAAAATTTCGCAGATAACGAGGAACCGAGCGCCCAGCAGGGTCGTCTCTATCGTATTCGACCCTTGATGAATAAAATGAATCGCAATTTCTGCTCAGTGTTGGAGCCAGGCAAAGAGATTGTCATTGACGAAACGATGATTCCGTGGCGTGGGCGCCTCGCCTTCAGGCAATACATCCCAGGTAAATCCCACAAGTATGGAGTCAAGCTATACAAGGCCTGCACGAAGGAAGGCTATACATTGAAAGTGCAAATATATGCCGGAAAATCTGACGCCATAGCGGGCATGGGGCATGTCGAAGAAGTAGTGGTAAATTTGATGGCTGGCTTCACCGGCTGTGGTCGCACACTTTTCGTGGACAACTTCTACGCGAGCATGCCGCTTGCGTCACGCCTGTTGAAGGATGATACATTTTTATGTGGCACTCTCCGGTCGAACCGAAAGGAGCTTCCGAAAAAAGAAGTTGCAGAAGCTAGAGTAAAAAAAGAGGAAGTCGTTGGTCTTGAATCCCACAACGGCGTAAAGGTGCTAAAGTGGTTGGATAAACGGCCCGTTCTCATGATGACAACGGCTGCTGAGCATGACGCCAACCTTGTTGATAAAAAACGAGAAAGGGTGAGCTGATCATGAAACCGCGTACTGTCCTCGACTACAACGCGGCGAAAAAGGGCGTTGACTACAGTGACACAGTGACCAAATGACGTCCTACTACTCCTGCCTACGGAAAGGGCTCAAGTGGTATAGGAAAGCTGCGGTGGAGCTCATCGTTGGAACTGCAGTTGTGAACGCATGGGTTGTCCGTTCAATGGTGGACGGTAAAACATCGCCAATCATCGAATTCCGCGAGGACTTGGCACGCGCACTTTTCGCCACAGCTAAGATTGAGACCGAAAGGACACGCGGAACAAAGCGCGCCCATACGCATTAACAGGCCGATGGACCTGCACGGTCTGTCCGAAGGAGATGTACTGGATCCTACGCATCGCTGAGAGCTCGCAGAAGCCCAGAGCAGGCAAGGGTAATGGCGAAGAAAGATTGTTACATTCTGCACAAATTGCGAGGGAAGGCCATTTATGTGTTTGCCATGTTTCAATCTTCTGCACGAGTAGAACTCCTGAACATAGACTGCGTTTTAGACATCGTGAGCTGGTGGCACTTAAGACGTTTAGTTGCAAAGGCTGTGACTTGAACTGTTTTTTTTTTCTTCGGAAAATTATTCTGGAAATATTTCAATAAAATGTCGAGTTTGAAGTGTAATTCTTGTGTCTTGGTGCTTAGTTAATGCTGAAACGCAGGGTCACGTGGCGTTGCCCACCAAGAGGAGCTGGTCAGTACGTAGCAAACGTAGCAGGCAACGGCTTCAGAACGCAAACTCTTTACTGTGGAAACTCGTGCATGCCCAGTAAAAGAAAGAAGAATCGAGGGCGCGAGAGCAACAAGAACGACTGAAACTCTTGGCCGCGATCTAATTACATAAAGCAGAAATTTTGTCGACAGAAAGGGCGCCGTTTTTCAAAGACATCCTTGAGAACTTGTTTCAGTCACGTTCATTGGGGATGAAGCGAGCAGAGTCGCGGTAATAAATGACTCCATAAATTCTCCAGGTGCCGTATGCTACAAGGATCCATGATCCATTTGGTTCTTTACATCAGGTCATTTTTGTTCGATGACGTAGCCGTGCTATTCAAACGTTCGTGGGAAGCGACATGACTATTGGCTCATTGGCGACTGGACCTCGCTATTGGACGCACCTTGCAGCCAATATTGAATGGCAACGAATGGCGAAGGCTATCGTCAACCCAGGTATCTGCTGCTTTTCATTTCTGTGATTGGTCGATCGTCTGTCAGGCTTAATTGCGTCACGCGAAAGAGAGTGGAAAAGGGGCAATAGATTCTTATAAAATGCGGCCCCAGAGGAAGCAACTTCCTGGAAATGCACGGGCCAAGTGAACCACTTGATTTTCTGCCCTAGCATACATGATTGAAGTAGCCCGCGCAAACTGCGACTGAAAATGCCAGTACAGCCATCTTTCAGCAGGCAGAAAAAACAGCCTCATAAGTGTGTCCCACCGATGTGTCACGCCGCACCCGCGGAAAGCGTCGGGTGACCCACCGGTGGACCACAACGCACACAGATCAAAACTATGATAAGGGGCTGCGCAGTGAACGTGTTAAGCGACCATCGATTATCCTTTCTACACGCTAAATATCCTACCCATGCCCATTTCTTCGTCTTGGTTTCCACTAGAACCTCAGTGACTTGAGTTATTTCTCTGAACCACTCTGCCCATTTCCTGTTAAAGTTATCCCTACCATTTTTCGTTCCATAGCCCTCTACGTTGTCCTCAATTTAAATAGAACCCTCTTTGTTAGCTACCATGTTTCAGCCCTTTAGATAAGTAAAGGTAAGATGCATCTGTTGTATACTTTCTTCTTGAGCAATACCGGTAAGCCGCTAATCATAATCTGGGACTGCTGCCAAATTTGCTTCATCCTTGTCTTATCGTCCTTATAATTTCCCTTTCATGGTGCGAATCTGCGAGTACTACCTGTTCTTAATAGACATATTCGCCTACTACTGCCAGTGCTTCGCCACCTAACGTAAACTGCTGTTCCTTTACTAGGCTATTGAACATTACCTTAATCTTCTGCATATTGATTTTCAAGCCTACCTTTTTACTTTTCCTGTCTAGGACATCAACCATTGTTTGCAATTCATCCCCCGAGTTACTAAGCAAGGAAACATCAGCAAATCGCAGATTATTGAGGAATTCTCCGTCTACTCATATCCCTAAGTGCTCCCATTCCAAGTCTCTGAATACTTGCTCTAAGCAAGCTGTGAATACTACTGGTGAGATGGTGTCTCCTTGGCTAACACCTTTATTTATGGGAATTTTGTTATTTTCTTTATGCAGAACTATGGTTGCTGTGCGCCCCCTATATATATATTTTAGCAATTTCACGTACGCTCGTCTACACCCTGATTTCTCAATGCCTCAATTACCACCGAGGTTTCTACCGAGTCAAATGCTTTATATAATAATATGATATCTTCTATGATATATATATATATAACAGGATATCATATAATATAATAATATGATATCTTATATGATTATATATATATATATATATATATATATATATATAATGTGATATATTATTAATAGTTTATATATTATATTGCCACCTAGTGTCCCCCATGTTCGTGCTACGCCTGGAAGAGAACACTGAAGTTGACTCGCGTGCTGTGCGCCGAACTTTGCCTGCTGGTAAAGCTTTGTCCTGTCGTTTTAGTCACGTCTAGCCCTGTTGTCCGTGACATATTTTGGTGCCGGCGCAGGGCATCGATCGCAGTATATGTCCTGCACTCCTCTGCATACCCAGGATTCAGGTCCTGTGCCAATCGACACTCCTGTTCACCGCGCTAGCCGGAGGAACCTAGGCCTACCACCTGAGCACGGGCCGTTGGAATTCACCACCGCAGCCGCCCCTCGACCTGTCTTGGAAACTCCACCTTATTACACGCTACAGAACCCACGACTGCCTAAGGCTTTCCACGGCTGTCAGACGGAAGTCGTCGAAGACTGGCTCGCCCAGTTTGGAGGGGTCGCCGCATTTAATCAGTGGGATGACGCCGCGAAGCTCAGGAACATCTTCTTTAGCCTGGAAGATGGCGCTCGTACTGCTCGTACTTGATGCGAGAATCGCGAAAGCGCACTAACATCGTGGCGCGAGTTCTGCCGCTGCGTTCTGGACACCTACACCAGCCCGGATTACCGAGAACGAGCGGAGACGGCTTTACGCTCTCGCATACAGATGCGTAACGAGACCATAACCATGTACAGTCATGGACAATATTTTGCGAGACGCCGGAGCCCCGTTTCAAAGCTGCCTCTGGGCCACTAGGCGGCGTGGTGCGCGCGTCGAGGTTGCGCGGGCCGATGACTAGGCGCATGCCCGTCCTATATGCGTCCGCTGGCCTTTCTCCTCGCTCGTTTTGTTTGCAGCGCTGCTTATTCCGCACTTGGGCGCGGCTGGCGCTGTTTACTGCTCGCGCCGCTCGAGCTATGCGGCCGTCGTGCTCGGCGTGCAGCCAGTCGAAAGCGATAACAGCGCTCGTGCACGGGGCCCGCCACCTTTATACCGAATCATTTAGATCTGTTTCTTTTTTTCTTTCAATAATAACATAACTTCTGGCATGCGATAAAGGTCTCGTTTCTGCAAACTGCCCACTGCGATGAAAACATCTCGATAAAGACACTCGGTCCTTATGCTTCAACTGCGAGCGTTAGCGTGCATCGCAACTCATTCATAGTTATTGTGCCGACCAAAAGCGTAAAAGAGAGAAATAATCCTAAAGCAACAAGTTTATTGTCATAAAACAAAAAATAAAAATAAAACAATGCAGACATCACTGGCAAACGAAAAATTCCTAATACTTGGTGAAACCGCCATCAGCAGCGATGACGCTTGCCAACCGGCGTGGCATCGATTCGTAAAGGGAACGAACCACATCTGTGTCCGCACGAAGCCTTTCCCATTCACCTCTGATCGCTTCCCAGAGTGTGTCTGCGTTGGCATCCCCAATGTGAGACCTCATCAGGTGAGCTTTCAATAGGCCCCACACATTTTCAATGGGACTCATGTCGGCTCCCTTCGGAGGCCATGGCAGCTGCCGCACGCCACGAGCGTCGAGAATAGCGCTCACTTTTCGAGACGTGTGTACAGGACTCCTATCTTGTTGAAAAAGGTAGAATCCATCTGGGAATGGTCCGTCAAGGACATATGGCGTTAACACACTCTCAATGATGTCGACGTAGGCGTCCGAGGTGAAGGATCCATCGACTCTCACCAGAGGCCCCAGTCCATTTCTTGACATGGCGCCCCATACAGCCACGGAACAGCGACCACTGGAGAACACATTTTGCACGTATGGCGGGTCGTATCTATATAGGAGAAGAAAATCAGTACAAAGTTATAATTTGGGTCTTATGCATCAGGTTGAGCGCGAGTGAAAACTAACTTTTCCGTGTAAAAAGGTTTGATTAGCAACTGTGAATCGTTTCTAAATAATTAGTACTTGAACCATGCTACTAAATGCAAGAGTTGTTTCGGAAGAGCAATTACTTTAGAGTAAATTGCGGCATCGGCACTAAGAAGCGTTTGCTAATGGACTCTCTTCGGAAGGGCGCTTCATCAACATCGTGCACCTCCGAGATATTGCATGCTGAGGAGGAGTATTCGGCATTGTTTACGACGTATATTTCATTTGGGAACACGAAGACAGCAGTTTGCCGCTATATCCTACTTTATTCGTATTCTTCATATAAAATATTCAAGATTTACTTAGACGCAAAAAAAAAGGGTATCCATACCTGCAATTCACTGGCCTCCAAACTCGGCACTTCTGGTCCCAGCAGGTGGAAAAAGAAGACTCGTCCGAGAATATAACTTCGGACCAGTCGTCCACAGTCCACCCTTTCAGAGAGTTGGCGAACTCGAGCCGTTCCTTGCGCTGTTTAGTTGTCAGATGCGGCTTCTGGGCAGCCATGCACGATCGGAGACCAATTTCTTTCAGCCGCCGCCTGATAGTTTTAGCAGATATATTCAGTGCAAGTTCCTTGCGGATTTCTTCTGCAGTCATGAAGGGGTCGGCCACCGATGCCGCTATGATCAGGAGGTCATCTTCTTCTGTTGAAGCTCTCGGTCGACCTGGGCGCTTGGAATCTGCCAGGCTGCCTCCATTGCGGAAAACGCGAATGGTTCGAGCTACTGCAGATTTGGAACGACCGGTACGGCGAGCAATTTCTCGCTGGGGAACACCTTCCACGAAGAGACATGCAATCAGTCTCCTGTCGTCGATCGGCACTCTTGGAGGCATTTTGCAACTGGCAGGATTTGCGATGAAATTATATAGGTTTTCCTGGATATCGCTAACCAATCATAAATCAAGTAACGTCGATGGCTGAGCAGAAAATATAGGCGTTATGTGGGAAGAATGCTTGCGCTATCTCGCCTTTCTACGATCAGACGATGCAAGCATGTGCTCATCAGCCTTATCACGTCAGAGTGACTTTTAAACAACTATAGTTCGAAAATTACGGTATTACATCACATAAAATGACAGTATACATTTTACGGCCTTACGTCCCCGACGTGATAAGGCTGATGAGCACATGCTTGCATCGTCTGATCGTAGAAAGATCTGATCGTAGAAAGGCTTCGTGTGGACACAGATGTGGTTCGTTCCCTTTACGAATCGATGCCACGCCGGTTGGCAAGCGTCATCGCTGCTGATGGCGGTTTCACCAAGTATTAGGAATTTTTCGTTTGCCAGTGATGTCTGCATTGTTTTATTTTTATTTTTTGTTTTATGACAATAAACTTGTTGCTTAAGGATTATTTCTCTCTTTTACGCTTTTGGTCGGCACAATAACTATGAATGAGTTGCGATGCACGCTAACGCTCGCAGTTGAAGCATAAGGACCGAGTGTCTTTATCGAGATGTTTTCATCGCAGTGGGCAGTTTGCAGAAACGAGACCTTTATCGCATGCCAGAAGTTATGTTATTATTGAAAGAAAAAAAGAAACAGATCTAAATGATTCGGTATAAAGGTGGCGGGCCCCGTGCACGAGCGCTGTTATCGCTTTCGACTGGCTGCACGCCGAGCACGACGGCCGCATAGCTCGAGCGGCGCGAGCAGTAAACAGCGCCAGCCGCGCCCAAGTGCGGAATAAGCAGCGCTTCAAACAAAACGAGCGAGGAGAAAGGCCAGCGGACGCATATAGGACGGGCATGCGCCTAGTCATCGGCCCGCGCAACCTCGACGCGCGCACCACGCCGCCTAGTGGCCCAGAGGCAGCTTTGAAACGGGGCTCCGGCGTCTCGCAAAATATTGTCCATGACTGTACGTGGAGCACATGACTAGGCTGTTCCGACGATCTGACCCGGCCATGCCCGAAGAGAAAAAGGTGCGCCATCTCATACACGGCGTTAAGGAACAACTGTTCGCTGGGCTCATGCGCAGTCCGTCGAGCACAATTGCCGAGGTTTTTTCGGAGGCAATCAAAAGGATGCTCCAGCAGCAGTATACGACCTACGACAGGCCGGTACTCGCAGCTTCGCTCACGGAGCCGCATTCGGCCTTCAGAGCTGCTCCGGATCTCCATCCGCTCCATTTTGCGTGAAGAGCTCGAGATGCTTTTTGGTGCTCCCCAGCCGACGGTCGGCTCTGTCGCTAGCATTGTTCGAGAAGAGTTCCAGCAAGCATTTCGGCCTTCGGTACCATCTGCTAACCCGCCATCCTTTTCCACCGAGTCCTGTCGGCCAACGTATGCGGACATCTTGCGAAGCCCCCAACTGATTCCACACAATTACTGCCACCCGACCAATGCTCACCGTATTCATCCCACCCCGACCCGTACATAGACAACCACCCCGACCCGTACATAGACAACCACCGACCACCCCAGCGAAAGGCAGACCAGTGGCATGCCCCAAATCGGCAGCGCCTGTGCTTCCACTGCTGAGAACCTGGTACCCTGTATCGACAGTGCACATATCGACAACTGGAACGGAAGGGTTTCCCCATCGACATGCGTAGCCCTCCTTTAGGCCAACGACCCCGGGATATTGAGGACTACGTAGCCCAGCAGAGCATGGCGCCAACTTTTAGACGACAGTCATGATCTCCGTCTCCACGCCGACCATCTCTTCAGCCCAGCTCTTCCTGGATGGCGCAGCGACGGTGGCCTATTCCGAGCCGGGAAAACTAAAGACAGCGACCTCAGGGGGCGAGGTCGCTTCAAATCGGCGCTACGAAGACCCCGCTACAACGCGACCTGTGAGCGACCGTGACTTGGCGGCCCCGACGACAGTTCGTACAAGTGAAGACGGACTCTCGCTGGATATGCCCGTGGTCCTCGACGGCTATAAGGTTAGCGCATTGGTAGACACTGGTGCTGATTTAAGCGGGAAGCTTGCGGCGCTTCTAAAAAAAGTGATGATGCCATGGTCTGGCACGCAGAGTCGAACCGCTGGCGGGCATGTCGTAACTCCGAGCGGTCCGTGCACGGCGAGAGTCCAAATTCGCAAATCCACGTTTGTTGTCAGCTGCCTTGTGATACCTTACTGCTCCCTCGACAGTATCCTTGGTGTCGATTTTCTCCGGGAGTATGGGGCCATTATCGATCTCCGGAAGCGTACTGTGACATTTTCGACCGAGAAAGCTTATGATACTGACAACGCACACCGCCAAAGCCGCGCCCCTCTTCGAATTTCTGCCGAGAGCGTTTCTATTCCACCACGTTTCAGTGTTTTTGTGACTGTTAACTGCGATGAGCTACGTGACGGAACGGCGGTCGCTGAGGGCAACCAGTCCCTTTTGTTCACCTACGGCATCACCTCGGCGCGGAGTCTCATCACCTCCGTAACGGCCGATCTGAGCTCCTGGTGACTAACTTCACGAACGAACCCCGCCATCTTTTCCGCGCTACCGCAATCGCATTCGCCGACGCCTTAGCGGACGTTTCTGAATCTTACATACGCAGAAGCTGAAAATGTGCGCCCATCCTTTGATCGTCTGGATATGTAATGTAATGCCCTTATGTTACGTAATGCAATATGTAATGCCTTCGAGCCTTTAAGGGAAAAATAAATGAAATGAAATTAGTACAGATCTCTCGGAAGCAGCAGCACGACCTGCGTTCTCTCCTTCCAAAATACAGTGCTTGTTTCGTGACGTCATCGAAAATTCGGCAAACGCCTCTTGTCCAGCACCGTATGATTACTCCCGACGATGCCCGCCATATACGCCAGCAGCCGTACCGCATCTCAGCGACGGGACGTGAAGCGATTCAGACACAGGTTCAGGAGATGCTTCGTGATGGTGTCATCCAACCCTCCAACAGTCCGTGGAAGTCCCCTGTCGTGCTGGTGACAACAAGGATGGCACCCTTCGCTTCTGTGTTGATTATCGAAAGTTGAACGACATCACTCAAGAAGACGTCTACCCGCTACCCCGTATCGACGATTCGCCCGACAAGCTTCGTCGCGCCCAGTACTTCTCCTCCATTGACTTGAAGAGCTAGTACTGGCAGATTGAGGTCGATGAGCGCGACCGCGAAAAAACAGCTTTTGTCACCCAAGATAAAATGTATAAGTTTAAAGTGCTGCTATTCAGCCTATGTTCAGCGCCGGCTGCTTTTCAGCGCGTGATGGACACCGTTCTCGCCGGCCTAAAATGGCAAATCTGTTTAGTTTATCTCGACGACATTGTAGTCTTCTCTGAAACCTTTGGAGAACACCTCGAACGCCTTCGCACAGTATTAGATGCCCTCCGGTCAGCTGACTTGACGCTCAAGCCCGAGAAGTGCCACTTTGGCTACAAGAGTTGACGTTTCTCGGTCATCTTGTGAGTGCCGCACGTGTTAGGCCAGACCCCGAAAAAACTGCCGCTGTCGCCAGATTTCCCGTTCCTGCCACGAAGAGGAGCTTAAAATGTTTCCCGAGTTTGTGTGCATACTACCGCCGCTTCATCGCCGACTTTTCCAAGATAGCCGCACCCCTCACCCGCCTCACGCGGGGTGATACACAGTTCGTGTGGGCCGCCCAGCAACAGGAGGCTTTTGCGGAGCGGCGCAGATGACTGCAAAATACCCCTGTTCTTGCGCGCTTTGATGACGACGCTGCCACCGAAGTCCACACCGACGCCAGCAACAACGGCCTTGGCGCTGTACTCGTCCAACACCAAGCTGCCATTGCGTATGCCAGCCGCACGCTCTCCCGCGCTGAAACAAATTATTCCACTAAGGTAAAGGAATGGCTCGCTGTTGTGTGGGCAACTATGAAATTTAGGCCTTACCTCTATGGCCGCGCGTTTAAAGTCGTTACTGACCACCATTCTTTGTGCTGGCTGGCCAATCTCTGTGACCCATCGGGGCGGCTAGCACGATGGAGCCTTCGCCTTCAAAAATTTGATTACTCCATTGTGTACAAATCTGGTCAGAAGCACGAAAATGTTGACGCGCTCTCGTGGGCACCCGTCGGATTTGTCGATAGCGTCACTAATGACAGAGGTTTTCCTGGACTAGTGAATGCCTCAGACATGACCCGACAGCGAGCGGACCCAGAACTTCCACCTGTCATTGACCACCTGTAGGGTCACGCTGCTGACGTCCCCCGCCAGTTTGGAAGGCACCTGTTTGCATTATGTCTTCGGAATATCGTTTTATTCAAGAAAAACTCCAGCACTGTTGATCGAGCGCACCTCCTTGTCGTGCCGGCCGACCTTCGCGACGATATCCTTTTTGCTTGCCACGATGAGCCCACCTCCGGCCACTTGGGCTTCGCACGCACACTCGCTCGAGTTCGTCAAGCCTATTATTGGCCTAAACTTTCTGACGCCTTTCATCGCTACGTCAGAGGCTGCCGCGAGTGTCAACGTCGGAAGGTGCCTCCTCTCAAGCCCGTGGGTTTGCTCCAACCTATTATTCCACCTCGGACGCCGTTTGACCAAGTTGGCATCGACCTACTGGGCCCATGTCCGCTGTCATCGATGGGTAACAAATGCATTATAGTCGCGACCGACTATCTCACACGTTATGCGGAAACCAAGCCAGTGCAGCGGGGCACATCAATTGAGATCGCTCAGTTCTTTATGCAGCAAATTGTGTCGCGTCATGGCGCACCATCCCTAGTAGTAACCGATCGAGGCACCGTGTTTACGTCACAGATCATGCACGACGTGCTCGAGCTTAGTCATACCAGCCACCGAAAAACTACTGCATATCACCCGCAGACGAATGACCTCACGGAGAGACTCAACAAAACCATCGCCGACATGATCGCAATGTACATAAAGTCGCAGCACATACACTGGGATGAAATTCTCCCCTCCATTACATATGCCTACAACACGGCCACCCAAGAGCCGACGCGTTTTACACCATTTCGCCTAGTCTACGGACGTGACGTTCAGGCAATGTTGGATGCCATACTTCCGAGCTGCACAGATGATCATCCACTCACGCCAGACGCCGAGCAGTTTGCTCTGCGCACTGAGGAAGCACGTCAACTTGCCCGCATTCACATTTAGCAACAGCGGGGCACGGACGCACGCCGCTACAACCTCCGTCATCGGCACGTCGCATACCATCCTGGAGAGAAAGTTTGGGTGTGGACCCAGGTGCGTCGGCCCGGCTTGTGTGATAAACTGATTTCCCGTTACTTCGGACCTTACGAAGCTCTGCGCCTAGTCGCGGAAGTGACATACGAAGTTCTTCCAGTGGGTACTGTGCAGCCCTCGCGTCGGCAACCACGCTCCAAGGTCGTACACGTTGTCCGCTTGAAGCCCTATTTCAAGCGGTAGTGCGCTATGCGCTTGTTTCGTTGTCGCGTAGGGCCCCTTACCCCGCCTCCGTTATCTATGCTGTCCATGTGCTTATCTTTGTTTTTGCTTACATTGGTCATCGCTCGCGCTCCGTCCCTTAGTTCTTTTTTTAAGAGGGGGAGTAATACCACCTGGTGTCCCCATGTTCTTGCTGCGCCTAGAAGAAGATAACACTGAAGTTGACTCACGTGCTGTGCGCCGAACTTTGCCTGCTGGTACAGCTTCATCCCGTCGTTTTAGTCACGTCTAGCCCTGTTGTCCGTGGCAATATATATGGTTTATTATTATGTTTTATGATATGGTTTTCTTCTGTATTGTAATGTGGATACGTACACGTCCGGAAAATATATAAGCGAAAATGAAGAATGGCAGCTGTGTAATCAAATCAGCCGTATGGCCAGACAGCAGGAACAAGGATGATAAAGCGGGGCTATCTACGTGGTGTGGCCGACAGCATGAAAGCGTGAGAAAGCGTGAGCCGGCGAACCTTGTTCGGGGCAGCCATAGATGCGGCATCCGATACTGCGGACATATGTGTGAGGAAAAGAAAAAAAGCACAATATAGATAAAGAGGAACAGCAGCAACAAGGAGCGCGAGCTTTTGAACGGTGTCACGTAACATGTAGCCTCGACACAATCCTTCCCGAGCATTTTTACAACCGCCAGAGCCAAGGTAGATATACAATGGTAGCGAAGGCTCCAAGACGCCCATTGGTCCAAAAAATGGCGGCTCATGGGCACCGCCATATTGGGGGGCAACTATGTATGAGTGACTTCAATGACGTCACGCATACGTATGTTTTTGCGCGAATTTTAAAGTGGTCTTTTTATAGAACCCGCATTTTCAAGCCGGTATCTCATGAAGGTTGCCTTTCAGTGCGCACCAACCTTTGCCAGTCAAATGTGCTCCAGTTCCTGCTAGTTATGGCCTTGCTAGTGTGCAATTCGGAACCCAATGAAAGTAACTGGCAAAGAAGGCAGCATAGAAAGGCAGGAACACTTTCAGACGCTGGCTTACCTTGGCTGGCTAAGAATGCATTCATGCATGATTCGTAGTGGAAACCTTGGTGGAAATACTGGTGCTAGTACTTTTGAGTACAAGGTATGATGCACGAAGCACAGGCTTAAGTGCACAGTTTGCAATACAGTGTACGGCAAGTATGGTTTTCATATTCATGGTTTATTACAGCAACCAAACAAATACAGTGATAAAGCACACCAACAAAAAATACGCGTCACAGGCAGCTCAAGCAGTAGTTTCTTTAAGCTGACTATTCATCTCAATGGTGACAGTGCGGATAGAAAAAAGCCCTGCAGTTCCACGACCGTTGCCAGGTAGGAAATTGAAAAGCATAGAAGACAGTGCTAGGACAGCTTCAATTGAGGCAAACATGACATGACATAAGTAGGCGCATCAACATGGGTCGCAGCCTTTTTGACTACAGATACGCAGACGGTTCGAAGTGCTTGGAACAAACCCGCAAGTCTCGCAGCTGCCACGGTGTCTTCTCCAGGCTGACGTTGTGGTAGAACTGCACCCACGCTAGGCACCTGGACGTGATGCAACGTGCACGTTATTCACAATTGCGCCGTAAGGAATACTGCATACTCCAAACGCCAATGCGTCATTATTCCTGTCAGTGCTAACTGCAGTACAATATACTTTCATTATATCTGAACAATGGTAGTAAATGCTCGCCCCAAACTCTCAGCTCCTAAGAGGGCGGTTACGCACGCTCGTCCTCATGCCATGCGGGTAGCTATACTTTTCTATGGTTAAGATTGACGAGAATGAAGTGCGTTTAAAGTTACCCTAACGGTCATGCATATGCAGAATAGCAATAACAAGACAGGCAGTAACTCCTGCCGAGTGAATTCAGTTAAAGCACCCTCAAGGCCGCGCATATACTCGTGGCTGAATTTCGATACTACCAGTTGCGAGGGTGAAATTGGCTTCGCGGTGTTGGAAAACTAAACAGTGTTGTGCTCAGACTTGTCAGGCAGCACAATTGGTTTTAAATTGGCCTTCCGGTCAGTGGCATGCGCGTGCTTACTCCTGAGAGCCCGGTATCAAGTTAACGCTGGTGATAGCCGGCTGCATGAAACTCACCATAAATCAGACAAATGGTGGGCCTCTATCGCACAGCTCAGTACTTAAAGTGTGCGCCCTGTAGTGTAGTACATAACTATTGCCAAAAAAAATGAAGCCACGTGCGCACGAACTGGTTACAGAAACAGCAGCGAACCGCCCAACGAAAGCATTCGGAGCATACCTAGAGCAAACGCCCTGTAGCAGACACACTGACAAGAGCTCACCTGAGAAAGTCCAGCGGGAAGCGGTGTAGCTTGACACCGACGGCACTGTCCATGCTGTCGCAGTGTGCCACGGCGCATCGTTTCTTCGCACGCCGCAAGCTCATCTTGAAATAAAGCGCTAAGCGCTTCAAAAGAACAGCGCGAAGCGTGCAAAGACGGAAAAAGACTTCGCACTGGCCGCACGTCAAAGGAAACGACAAAACCGAGAAAACTGCCGCAGCGGTGCGGCGGGGTGCAAATTTTACAAAACGGTGACAGAGAAGCGACGCGCAAGGGCGACGAAAACTTCGCAAAAGGGGCATTTCGAGACTGGCGATAAGAAACCGCTTCGTGAGCTCCAGCGGCCACTGTGGCCGGGTGCCGAAACAAGGTCTGCAAAGTCAAGCTGCAAATGCACCGCACACTCATTCACAGGGGGCGTAACAAGAACGTTGCAAAAAATTAAAAATGTGGCGTAATGTTTTGCTGAAATAGTTTACCTATTTTATAAAACGTGGCATTAAAATATTTATTTCTTTATGTTGTTTTATAGCGTTTTTATTTGTGCTTTTGAATTTCATTACCTAAGTGCTACGCTCCCCCCCCCCCCAAAGTGGCTGTGCTGCTGTCGCACTAAACCGTTTTTGGGCCCAGCCTTCGCCACCATTTTACATCCGCCTTGCCAGAGCTGCCTGTACCAGCCACATATGGATGGGTGACGTTGCCACTGTCGAGCGGCTCCGGATTCCCCTACGTTTCTAGTTCTCATTGGCAAGAGCCGACCGCAGTAGATTAAGCCAGTATCTGACACATTTTTTCTCGGTACAACATGAACTGAAGTGCTAGTTGGTCAAAAATAGCATGTACCGCTTCATTTAAAAGAATCTTTGGCTGAGTGGCTGTAGCCTCCACATTCTACCACATGATGAAGAGGCCCGCCCAGCGTACTCGCTACCCGACAGTCCCCATGTTCCTCGGCGCTTTTGTTCAACTGATCGCTCGCGAATTTTTCGGTCTTACACATGTGTGAGTAACTTTAAGATTTTTGTGCTGTCATTTCGTTTGTTAACTCTGTTCATGAACCATTTATTGTGCAGCAAAGGGTATACAGATCCGTCATATACGTAAAAGCACGAAACAAAGCATCTAAACTTATGCTTTTATTCCCTTTGTTACCTTAATTTCATAAGTTATTTACTGTGCAGCAAAGGGTGCATAGATCGGCCGTAAATATAAAAGCACGAAGCCAAGCAGGGTAGAGCAAATATGTGACTAACCGGCGCTTGCAAATACCCCCACAGCTTCACCACCACTATCCCCTCCACCAAGTAGAGGAAAAAAGTAATTGCCGGGCAGAATGAGTGGCGTACATGATTTTGACTGGTGAAGGGAAAACAAATAATGTCATAAGTGCGTAGCTTGAGGAGAAAATGAAAAACTTTCATATTTTTTAAACTCAGTAATTAACTTTCTTGAAAGAACGAAAGTGGTACTGAAGGAAGACTGGATGTAGACAAAACAAGCAAAGTACCCTGCACAGTAAAGCGAATAGAAGGGTAAATGAGGGAGTCCTTGTGAAGACCGACTGAAAGAAAATTACTCAGTGAGGCCATGAAAGTTTAGGTACTTTGTAATCATTTATTTTTGTTATTCATCTGTAGTAGTATCGCATCATTTTAGAAAGAAAGTTAATTAAATACAAATTCGAAGGCAACACAAAGCGGCGGTGGTGAGAAAGGAACAACAAGACCTCTGAATATCGCATCCGGTGCAGTTAAAAACTGAGTTATATCGACGGCTGTCGCACCCTCTACATACTGGGTTATTATGTTGCCTAGCTGTAACTGAACCATGGGAGTTTCCCGAGCGCCACCCTCATTGATAGAGCCGGGTGTGGAACGTCCGGTGTTACCGCGAAATTCACTTGGAAAGTGATCGAATCGACAGGGAGGGCGGAAGCTCTGCAAGAACCCTCAAGCGCTACCCATGGCTTCAGGAAAAACCAAAACAAGGACCTTCATAAGGTCTTTAGCAGGAGATTGAAGGTTAAGATATTTATGGTATACAAATGTTAAAAGCCAACTGTATTTGAAGAGTAGGAAAGCGTAGGCAATTTAATAATTTATTTTTTACTCACCTGTATTAGCACTGCAATCATTTAAAGGTGATGGATAGTCAAATTGGTAAGAGCAGCAGTAATGATTAGCTGTTCGTTGCCAATCTTCGGAGCGACAGAAGCCTCTCCAAACGTGGTCATTTGGCAGTGAAGAAGCAGTAGACGATAATCAGATGATGGTTGAGAACAATTATGTTTACAGAAGAGAAACTAGTATACATTGGCAAACTGTGAATTACAGTAATAAGAGTCACAGAGACAACTGTAACTTAAAACAAAATAGACTCTCACACAGAGAAGTCACTCTGCAAGCCCATATTTTTCTACCGAGCATTTCGCTTAAAGCCTAGAGACTGTAAATACGTGCTAAGCACGGAGCATCAATCTTGACTGCCGAACAGTCCGAGCACCGCTTTTTGATGACAAAGATCATCAAAGACCTCAGGGCGGCCACCTAAGGGGATCCGCCCCGAAAATGAAACAGCCACTCAAATTATTCAAAAACATGCCACAACCCCAGTGGGTTGGGAATAATCTTGGACCCAAGTCATTAATTATGCCAAATAAAAATACAACATTCAAAACACACATTCTGTCGCCGGCTCCCAACCCTCTCACACGGCGCCTGTCTTTACCTCCCCTCCTCAGCGTGTTTGCGACGCGACCTTGCAGCTGACGCCTTTGTTAAAGAAACACCGCGAGGGATCTGGAGACTCGGCTACCCAGCCGTCCCGTTCAAGGAAAAGGGGGGGGGGGGGAAGCGGCACTGTCCCAGAGCAGTGTACAGTCGTCATTGCTCGAACCCGATGTCTGGCTACACAGCGGGAGACCGCTGGGCTGATTCGCTCCTTGGGAGGGTCAAGGGTCGCGCCTATTGTTGCCTTCTGCAGGACATTTAGTGAGCGCTTGTGGCAGTGCAAAAGGCTTCATTAACGGCGTCTCCCTGCACCCATGCTTGGCGCCACGGCGGGAGGTCACTGGGCGGGCCGGCAGTAAAGTGGTTCGCAGAAGCGTGCAGCTGTTCCCGGTTGATAAGGGTGCGTCTGC
This sequence comes from Amblyomma maculatum, assembly GCF_055883805.1. NCBI lineage: Eukaryota > Metazoa > Arthropoda > Arachnida > Ixodida > Ixodidae > Amblyomma > Amblyomma maculatum. Next base: position 1,004,080 of record NW_028146745.1, read on the forward strand.
CGTTCGCTTTCTGGCGATGCCTCGGGGCGAAGGGACAAAACAAACCAAGCCTCCCGCGCGCCCCGCGGGCAGAATTTAGCGCCCAAGAAGAGGGGAGAAAAGAAGAAAAAAAAACAGCGCTCGCTCTTTGGCCTCGGCGCGTTGGGGGTTCGACCGCCAGCTCGACTCCACGTGCGAGTCGCTTTTCACGGCGGCCTTACACGTCCCTCCTAAGAGGGTAAATGAACCTGGCATCCGGTCATTTACACACAAAATAAAAACACAGGCCGCTACATTCCTCTTCAGGCGACCATTTCGCCAGGCTACAGCGCACCTAAATCCGTCCCCACTGAGGAAAACCGTAAATTGAAGTCGGGCAATAAAACCAATACAAAACAACTGCACTGAAAACACAAAATTTCTGCATGACAGCATGCCAAATCTTGCATTGCGTACCGCAGTGTGCCCTATATTTGCTGTACATGAGGCACCATGTAAAGACATACAAAAAAAATTGCACTACAAGAGCGCGTGTAGGCTAAACAGAGTTCGCCATAACCCGAGTCTCAGCACAAAAGCACTCCTGCGTGCAGCACGGTTGTAGCACGCGTCACACATCACATAACACGGCGGGTGACAGGAACACTCACGCCACTGCACAGTTCCCGCTCCGTCATGCAACTGTCTTTACACCACTGCTTGGTGTCGCCAAACAGTTCCGTGCACGCCACCCGTTGAGTGAGCAGGAACCTTCGCGCCTGGTCAGGCGAGCATGGCTATGCCAAATAACCAGATCCAAAATTGGACAGTAAGGCTTTCTTCGTCCCTGTACTTTGTACAAGATTTGTACGAGGGCTCTAATGACGAGGCTAGCCCATGCAGTTTCCTGCGCTGGCGAAGTGAGTTTGGCACGCGCCTGCTGCTATAAGCCGGAACACTATAGATCTCGTGCGAACCTCGGCGCCCGCGTTGTCGTGTAGCAGTGGCCTTTAACGCCTGCGGCACATTGTTGCCGCCTCCCGCGGCGCCAGCACTAGAGATCCTTGCACTGACCGTCGATGGAAATAAAAATACAACATTCAAAACACACATTATCTCGCCGGCCCACAACCCTCTCACACAGCGCCTGTCTTTACCTCCCCTCCTCAGCGTGTTTGCGACTAAAGTCCCTTGATAATTTGAAAGTAGCGACACTCTCCTCCGAGCCGCGCTTTCCTTCTCGATTCTCCTCGCGCAGCAGCGGCGAGCGCTGCGCATGACACGCTTTTTCTCCTTGGCGCCCGCCGGTCGGCAGCAGCAGCGAGTGAAGCGCGATCTTTTGGGCCAGGTCTGCGCTCCAGGAGAGCACAAAAGTTTTGAAAAATTGCGAGAAAAGCATTGAGAATGGCAAACGTAATGTTCATGAATTGATTGGTTTCTTCTTAGAACTGTTTGAATGGCCAAATACTGATAAACAAAGCTTCCAGGCGAGTTCTGTGCTGCAGACACTTTTGAAGTCACATGATAAGGTGTTTTACTTTGTGCACCTAATCTAGTACTGCCTCTGACTTTCTGTTTTTTTTTAGAGCGTGAAATCTGTCACCGCGGTAAAACTCCGAAAAACGATCCAGGTTGGTGCTTTGAACTTCAAGATCAGAGAAGGTAAAAGCAGGACTTAGTCTATTTCGCTACTGTCAAGCAATCTGTCTAAGCATGATATATGTCACGTGTTCAACCATGAGATTGGATTATTGGTTAATTGTACATGTATTTTGATCAATTACGGGGCAAATTAATTGATATTTTGTAAATTACAATTAAAATCTCAATTTTAGCTGCGACATCGAACCATATACCATTGGAAAGCTTAGGCCAAGTGTAATGGCACTGTGCTAGTTAGCGATCCGCAATAATCTGTGTTAATTAGTTATTTTGTGTAAACCCAAACTTTGAGCTGTTTCTTGCCTCGCCCAGGCAGCACCAGCCATCGGCCCAATATTGCGGATTCAATGGGGATTACTGGCACACAAGTGGCTCAATGGTGCCAATGACCTACCAATAATGCGTAGCCATGCTATAGCATAAGCATTATTGGCCCAGTGAACTTCACCCATATCCCTTATTGGTAATCAACCGGCTAACAGCGGTCAATAATGCCCACGCATATTGAACCGCTTGTCAATATTGTATACACAATGAGACAACCTGGTCATTATTGGCCAACCATCTACAATGGTTTGCCAATATCTTTCACACCATGGTATAACCTGGTAAATATTGTCCGGTCAGTAACAAGTTCTTCTCAATATTTAATATATCTAGACATACAGTGGTCAATAATATCCAACCAACTTTGGCGGCCTTCTAACATTGTAATATCTTGGTTTCTACTGGTCGATATTGTCTAATGAGCCTTAATGGCTGGCCAGCATTGCACATATCATGGCACAGGTTGGGCAATAATGTTTTGCCAATATGGCTGTCTTGTCAGCATTGAATATATATTGGCATGCATTTGTCAACATAGTTCTGACAGTCATGGTGGCCTGCCAAGAATGTATACAGGTCGGCTGACTGTGATGACTGTGAGGACTGTGATGACTAACCAGCATTGAACATATCATGGCATAGCTTGGTTAATATTGTCCGGTCATTATGGTTGTCTTGTTAACATTGAATATATCTTGGCATGCGTTGGTCAATATTGCCCCACCAGCTTTGGTGGCATACCAACATTGCATATATCTTGGTTTATAGTAGTCAATGTTTTCTAATGAGCTTTGATGGCTGGCCAGCATTGTACATATAATGGCATAAATTGGTTAATATTGTCCGGCCATTATGGTTGGCTTGTGCGCTATAAATAAATCTTGGCATATATTGGTCATTGGTGACCCGCCTGTCATGACGGCCTGCCAACAATGTATACATATTGCATTATATTGTGCAATATTGTTTGATGACCTGGGATGGCTAGCAAGCATTGCACCCTAATGGCCTAGGTTGGGCAATAATGTTCTGCCAATATGGATGGCTTGTCAACATGGAATATATATCGACATAGATTGGTCAATATTGTCCCGTCAGATGTGGTGGCATCCCAATATTGTATAAATCGTGGTTTCTAGTAGTCAATATTGTGTAACGAGCTTTGGTGGCTGGTCACCATTGCACATTTCAGGCTGCGGTGGTGCTAAAAAAACAGTAGAAGCAGCTCTGACCGACACAGACATTTTTCAATGTGCATGTATCCCAATATGACAGTGTTTTTGGGCTAATTTCGTCCCAACTAAAAATTTCGCTGGCATCAGATCCTTGGGATGTACTTTGCGGGGCAACATTCATTTCGGATTGTTGCAACTGAGGTCTGCGAATCTGCGCTAGCAGTACGGTAAGATACTTTTTTTTGCATGATTTGGTGCAGCATGTTGTCAGCCTTGATCATAATGTCAATAACCGATATGCTTGCAGGAACGGGAAGTCATTTATTTCGACCGCACCACGCCAGTCAGTTCTGAACTGTATTTTCAGCGCACTATTTTGTATGCATAAACTCTGGTCATAATGACAACATTTACGGCGCAGAGGTGGCCAATTTTTATTGAAAAAGAAAAATGTGGCCCTGTAAAACATGATGCGTGTTTTGTGTGATTTTCAGGTTACAACTTCATCACGCGTGTTGTGTGTCTGAAGTGATGAATTTCTTTTACATACTATGTTCAAAACTCATGGTTAAGGTGAGCTTTCTGGAACATGACTTTAAGTTGCGAGCGAATATTTAATATTGTAATTTGCCGTTATGAATGCGCGTTTGAAATGGTCTAAACAACGTGTAGCTTATTCACGTGTTTGATCTTCCTCCTGCGCTAATCCCGAGTAGTAGAAGTGTCATAGAATAGTCAGCAGGTGCAGTTTTATAATTGATTGTAGGAAACTAAAAGCATCCGGAAAGAAGATCTGCCGATGCACTTATTCTTACTGCTAAATTTTATTATTTGCGGAAATAAATAACTTTTCGTTCAAAAATGCACTTATCCACAATTATAGATTGTCATATCGCGCAGAAAAAAGGGGCTTGCCTGAAACATGATACTTTAGCTTCTACTGTCCGCGCAAGAAATGTATCAAAAAAAATTCTGATAAGGGGATTCTTATTTACAGTTGCTGCCATAGTTCTTATACTTTACCACACGTACAAACTTGTTCCCACAACAAGCGTAATGCTAAGCTACGGATTTCATAATTTTTTCAATTTGAGTATATCATACGAACCCCAAAGCATCTGTGTCGTACGTTGTTTTGGCTGCAGCTCTGACAAACTTTAAAATAGTCTGTTTGCAGTAATGATGCGAAGTATACTAATTTTAGCAGCCGCGGTCGGAGTGCGACTGCCATTTTTTGCGTCTCTTTTTTCTTTTGTAGTTTCTTTTAGTTCTTGCGGCAATCGATCCTAACAAAAACTATTCAAAGGAAAGCTATTGATTTGAAGCATGCAGTTATGACAACGTCTTTCGATCACAAAGGCACTACAAGTAGAAGGGGGCAAGCACTGACTACCATTTAACGAATAGATAACGGCAAATATCATTTTGTTTTATGTTTCCAGCATCAAGAAAACATCCACATGGGAAGCTGTGCACAGCTGCCAGATGTCGCAACCAATGTAACCAAGTTAAAATGGCAGGCCTCACCGAGTATGCAGCTTATTTCAACCTGAGTAAACCAGACAAGAAAGTTGTCTGAGGGCCAACAGGTGGTGCTTTATTTTGCATTTTTACTCCACGGTCTAGCTGTACATCCACTTTCCAAAAGTTTTTTCTCTTAATGGGATTTATGAATGTTGCTTTTATTTCTAGGTGCCATCTGCAACTTTTTCCACGCCCTGTAACTCATGCACACTTAATAAATCACCATGCAATGTGCCTTCCGGCTGTATTATTTTCTGTGCAGGGATATTCTCAGCCTACTGTATTTAAATAAAAAGCTACATTAAAATCTCAGCACTGCATCTGTATGGGATGGCATTGTAGTTGCCGATTAGCCATAGCGCAAAATAGCAACTAGCCGTAGTACTGATTATTGCATTCAGCGCTATTATGTGCCACACTGCCAATTGCTCTGGCTGGATGCCAGTAATGCAAAACCAGTGGGCAAGATTGGATTGGAAATATTGGGTAGCCGATAAATCTGGCTGGATGTCAGTTGTGAATATCCTGTGAATAAGCATGGATACAAGATATTGGATTCCCAGTCAGCTTGGCGGGATAGCCGTGATATAACAACCAGAGAGTGAGATTGGGTGGAAGATATTGAGTAGTCATTGAGTGCCATTGAATGCCAGTAAACAAGGTAGTATGCCAATGCTGGTTTTGATAGGAGAGCCAATCAAATTGGTTGGCATATATCTTGGCTCTTTGTGCGCCCCAATCAGACGCCAATATGGACCGATATTGGGACCAATATATACAAATATTGGACCAGTGGCGGTCCATTGATGGCGTGCTGCTTGGGAGGCTTGCCATGGCTGTCTTGGATGCTGATGGAGGAATTAAATAATTTTATGAGTGCGCGGCCACTCACTGACTTCGCGCGTGGTTAAAAGACAGCAGGGTACACTGGGAGAAGTGGTGGGCCCTATTGCCGACACACTGAAGTTCTGGGGCAAGCATGCTGTGGCCTCATGCGCTATGTAAAAGAGCGTAATTTCATTTAACGCAACAATCAAATAAAAAAACAGGGGGCACATAAGTCTTCAACGTGCGGAAATGAGAAAGCGTATAACTGCCAATTCCTTAACTATCGCTATCCTATCTGTCACTATATCTACTATGCCGTCAAGTGACCTATCATAACTGTCACTATTCGCAACAAACACTATCACCTCACTATCCGGGCCTATTACTATCATTTGTATTATTATCCGTAACAGTCACCATCATTAGCTATCACTATTCATAACCATCACTATTTAATCTGATGCCGTCCCATGACCCATTGATATACTTCAATTTTCGTTGACTTACGTTGTCAGTCATATCTATTACCTCATAATATCTCACGAGACAAGTATACATTGACTTTTAATTCTTATACTTTCTTATTTTGTCATAAATGGAGGTGGGAAAAGAGCAAGCCACAGAAATAACTGACTACTATCATCGCGAGGTTCATGTCTCTGTCGAGGAGGCTTCCCTTGCTTCAGGACAGGTCGGTGAGAGAAAATTGATGGAACTGCGTTGGGGCTCAGTTTTTTTTTTCAAATTCGTGTAATATTGGCGGCTTAAAGCGGTCTTCGGTAAAGTGTAGCTAGAACATGAAGCGATGAGTTAATCACTCAGGCTAGGTGAAAAAAAAAACTTCTTGCATACAATTGAAATGAGTAATATGTTACAGTGCAAAGAATTGTTAGTCGCAAAATGTTCCCCTATTTTTATATCATAACTATAATCATTATTGATTGTTTAAGTTTCGTAAATACAGAAAATTTATGCAATTATTCAGGCTGATCTGACATCGATGGGAAAGCGTTTCTGCTAGTAAATGAATACGCGGAATCGCGGTTTTAGAGCTCCAGCTTTCAAAGCGAAGGTAACCTGCCAACGCCTAGTCGTCATGGTCAAAGTGAAGCGTGTGTGATCTTGTGAACACCCCCTGCACATTGGCAATATATCTGATAAAACGAATGCATACTTTTTAACCCACGCGGACGTCGAAGCATGGCAAGATACATTGAAGAATTGACAAAAAAATGCCCTACGACCTAACTAGTGCAGATTACCCGCAATACTTCGGGTTTACTTGCCAAAGAGTTTTTCAGGGCCAGCATTCATTGCTCCTGAATAACCGACGCACACTACAAGTACAAACTGGAAAGACTAGCTCCTCTACAAACCCCAATTTTGATTTTTAGTGAAGCAGGTCAGGACTCCTAGCATAATCGCGACAAATGCAATCGAGAGACTGTACCTTTCCAGTTATCACTGACATGAAAAAGCAGATTATAGTGCCGTATTTCTGACTACAGAAGTCGACAGCGTGTGAAATGATGGAGCCTTGGAGGCTCGCAGAATATTCAACATGCTGCAGAGGACAACCTTATTTTTATACAATGAACATGTTGCCGCCACAAAAATATTGAGGAGCAAGCAGGAATAGAAAATGCAGTGTCAGGTGACGCGTTATTACGGGGAGTGAGAAAGGCGCATTACATCGCAAACAACCCTGTTCTTTCTAGGAATAAACTTCTTTGACTAATCTTGTGAATCCATTGACTCTTGCACAAGCCGTCACGCTTGCCTTGAGGTATCATGAATACCGCATAACCATCTTCAGGCCGCTTGCTGCAGTTGTACGCGCAACAGCACGGCATAGAGCTTGCACGCTGCAATAAAAGCACAGCGCGCGATATTCGCTCGCCGAGAATAGGAGAAAAATGGCGCGAAGGAAAAAGAAAACACAAGGAAAATGCAGGACGCGCGTTGGTTTACAAGGGCAACGGCAAGGAGACCAATCGTCGCTCAGGAAATCGGGCGGAAAGCCGGCCTTCAGCAGATGGGTGCGCAAGGGCGAGGAGGAGGCGAGGAGGTAGCGCGGCGGCGGCAGAGTTCAATCGTTGGCGTAACTTTCAAAGTATCAAGGAGTTTTATTTGCAACGCCACCTTGCAGCTGACGCCTTTGCGAAAGAAACGCCGCGGGGGATCTGGAGACTCGGCTACCCAGCCGTCCCGTTCAAGGAAAAGGGGGGGGGGAAGCGGCACTGTCCCAGAGCAGTGTACAGTGGCCGTTGCTCGGACTCGATGTCTGGCGACACAGCGGGAGGCCGCTGGCTGATTCGCTACTTGGGAGGGCCAAGAGGCGCGCCTATTGTTGTCTTCAGCAGGACATTTAGTGAGCGCTTGTGGCAGTGCAAAAGGCTTCATTAACGGCGTCTCCCTGCACCCATGCTTGGCGCCACGGCGGGAGATCACTGGGCGGGGCGGCAGTAAAGTGGTTCGCAGAAGCGTGCAGCTGTTCCTGGTTGATAAGGGTGCGTCTGCCGTTCGCTTTCTGGCGATGCCTCGGGGCGAAGGGACGAAACAAACCAAGCCTCCCGCGCGCCCCGCGGGCAGCATTTACCGCCCAAGAAGAGGGGAGAAAAGAAGAAAAAAAAAACATCGCTCGCTCCTTGGCCTCGGCGCGTTGGGGGTTCGACCGCCAGCTCGACTCCACGTGCGAGTTGCTTTTCACGGCGGCCTTACACGTCCCTCCTAAGAGGGTAAATGAACCTGGCATCCGGTCATTTACACACAAAATAAAAACACAGGCCGCTACATTCCTCTTCAGGCGACCATTTCGCCAGGCTACAGCGCACCTAAATCCGTCCCCATTGAGGAAAACCGTAAATTGAAGTCGGGCAATAAAACCAATACAAAACAACAGCACTGAAAACACAAAATTTCTGCATGACAGCATGCCAAATCTTGCATTGCGTACCGCAGTGTGCTCTATATTTGCTGTACATGAGGCACCATGTAAAGACATACAAAAAAAATTGCACTACAAGAGCGCGTGTAGGCTAAACAGAGTTCGCCATAACCCGAGTGTCAGCACAAAAGCACTCCTCCGTGCAGCACGGTTGTAGCACGCGTCACACATCACATAACACGGCGGGTGACAGGAACACTCACGCCACTGCACAGTTCCCGCTCCGTCATGCAACTGTCTTTACACCACTGCTTGGTGTCGCCAAACAGTTCCGTGCACGCCACCCGTTGAGTGAGCAGGAACCTTCGCGCCTGGTGAGGCGAGCATGGCTATGCCAAATAACCAGATCCAAAATTGGACAGTAAGGCTTTCTTCGTCCCTGTACTTTGTACAAGATTTGTACGAGGGCTCTAATGACGAGGCTAGCCCATGCAGTTTCCTGCGCTGGCGAAGTGAGTTTGGCACGCGCCTGCTGCTATAAGCCGGAACAATATAGATCTCGTGCGAACCTCGGCGCCCGCGTTGTCGTGTAGCAGTGGCCTTTAACGCCTGCGGCACATTGTTGCTGCCTCCCGCGGCGCCAGCACTAGAGATCCTTGCACTGACCGTCGATGGAAATAAAAATACAACATTCAAAACACACATTTTCTCGCCGGCCCACAACCCTCTCACACAGCGCCTGTCTTTACCTCCCCTCCTCAGCGTGTTTGCGACTAAAGTCCCTTGATAATTTGAATGTAGCGACACTCTCCTCCGCGCCGCGCCTTCCTTCTCGATTCTCCTCGCGCAGCGGCGGCGAGCGCTGCGCATGACACGCTTTTTCTCCTTGGCGCCCGCCGGTCGGCCGCAGCAGTGAGTGAAGCGCGAGCTTTTGGGCCAGGTCTGCGCTCCAGGAGAGCACAAAAGTTTTGAAAAATTGCGAGAAAAGCATTGAGAATGGCAAAAGTAATGTTCATGAATTGATTGGTTTCTTCTTAGAACTGTTTGAATGGCCAAATACTGATAAACAAAGCTTCCAGGCGAGTTCTGTGCTGCAGACACTTTTGAAGTCACATGATAAGGTGTTTTACTTTGTGCACCTAATCTAGTACTGCCTCTGACTTTCTGTTTTTTTAGAGCGTGAAATCTGTCACCGCGGTAAAACTCCGAAAAACGATCCAGGTTGGTGCTTTGAACTTCAAAATCAGAGAAGGTAAAAGCAGGACTTAGTCTATTTCGCTACTGTCAAGCTATCTGTCTAAGCATGATATATGTCACGTGTTCAACCATGAGATTGGATTATTGGTTAATTGTACATGTATTTTGATCAATTACGGGGTAAATATATTTGATATTTTGTAAATTGCAATTAAAATCTCAATTTTAGCTGCGACATCGAACCGTATAACATTGGAAAGCTTAGGCCAAGTGTAATGGCACTGTGCTAGTTAGCGATCCGCAATAATCTGTGTTAATTAGTTATTTTGTGTAAACCCAAACTTTGAGCTGTTTCTTGCCTCGCCCAGGCAGCACCAGCCATCGGCCCAATATTGCGGATTCAATGGGGATTACTGGCACACAAGTGGCTCAATGGTGCCAATGACCTACCAATAATGCGCAGCCATGCTATAACATAAGCATTATTGGCCCAGTGAACTTCACCCATATCCCTTATTGGTAATCAACCGGCTAACAGCGGTCAATAATGCCCACGCATATTGAACCGCTTGTCAATATATTATACACAATGAGACAACCTGGTCATTATTGGCCAACCATCTACAATGGTTTGCCAATAGCTTTCACACCATGGTATAACCTGGTAAATATTGTCCGGTCAGTAACAAGGGCTTCTCAATATTTAATATATCTAGACATACAGTGGTCAATAATATCCAACCAACTTTGGCGGCCTTCTAACATTGTAATATCTTGGTTTCTACTGGTCGATATTGTCTAATGAGCCTTATGGCTAGCCAGCATTGTACATATCATGGCACAGGTTGGGCAATAATGTTTTGCCAATATGGCTGTCTTGTCAGCATTGAATATATATTGGCATGCATTTGTCAACATAGTTCTGACAGTCATGGTGGCCTGCCAAGAATTTATACAGGTCGACTGAATTGTGATGACTGTGAGGACTGTGATGACTAAGCAGCATTGGACATATCATGGCATAGCTTGGTTAATATTGTCTGGTCATTATGGTTGTCTTGTTAACATTAAATATATCTTGGCATGCGTTGGTCAATATTGCCCCACCAGCTTTGGTGGCATACCAATATTGCATATATCTTGGTTTATAGTACTCAATGTTTTCTAATGAGCTTTGATGGCTGGCCAGCATTGTACATATAATGGCATAAATTGGTTAATATTGTCCGGCCATTATGGTTGGCTTGCGCGCTATAAATAAATCTTGGCATATATTGGTCATTGGTGACCCGCCTGTCATGACGGCCTGCCAACAATGTATACATATTGCATTATATTGTTCAATATTGTTTGATGACCTGGGATGGCTAGCCAGCATTGTACCCTAATGGCCTAGGTTGGGCAATAATGTTCTGCCAATATGGATGGCTTGTCAACATGGAATATATATCGACATAGATTGGTCAATATTGTCCCGTCAGATGTGGTGGCATCCCAATATTGTATAAATCGTGGTTTCTAGTAGTCAATATTGTGTAACGAGCTTTGGTGGCTGGTCACCATTGCACATTTCAGGCTGCGGTGGTGCTAAAAAAACAGTAGAAGCAGCTCTGACTGACACAGACATTTTTCAATGTGCATGTATCCCAATATGACAGTGTTTTTGGGCTAATTTCGTCCCAACTAAACTTTTCGCTGGCCCGGACATCAGTTTATGTTCAAGTGTAGAAGGTGTTCCTACGCCATAAGTAACTTGGGCCACCATATATACAATGTTTTTTTAAGATTAATGTACAGATATTCTTAACATTATTTGACTGAGCTGACCACACAAAATGCACAGAAGCGCCCATCATGGAAAATGTAGAATATATTTTTCGTGATTTACTAATTGTTGCCGATGACTTGCGATTATATTTGACGATTTGGTAGAGTACTCTTTCATTTACGATTTTAGGCACAATTAATTGTTATGTAAAATTTTGCATATAATATCTTCGAGACAATTCCTGCAGACTAGAGGGCCGGATGTAGATCACGCGTGGACGTGGCTAACACAGATAGTGTTCCAAACTTTAGCCAAGTGTTGAACGAATTCTGACAGCACATGGAATCTACACTGCAGAAATTAGCGAAGGCGAGATTAATGATGCTGCGCACGGTGCATCACGTATCATTATCGTTATCAACTAAACGCAGCGTCATTACCATTGATACTGTCATCATTGTCATTACCTCTAATTGCGGCGTCATTCTCGTCGCTATCATTACGGTAGACAAGAATTATACGTATACGTATGCTGCTTGTTTCGCGATCCAGGGTTCTGCGCAGTTGGTTAAAGCGCTTGCTAGGCTAGGAGTCCGATTTCCGGTGGAGACGATTTGTTTTTCTGATCTCGTCAAACCAGGATGATTGAAAGTGATAGACATATCAGTGCACAGATCCTGAACACATCTCGGCAGCAACTATCGCGCATGGAATTTCGTTCTATGGGCCTATATATACGCATACGAGTGCACAAGCATACGCACACGCTCGAGCACACATCTGACAAGCAAAAGTTTAATAGATGCGTGTCCATGAAAAAACTCCTGCGCAGTCAAAAACGGAAGGTACTCAAAGGCAAAGAACGCAACAGAACATGTGAGTTGTTTGAACAAACACCAGTCGCTACGTTTGGATAGTAAACGCAGAAACGATCGAATATATCCGGTGAATACACATCCTGTAAACGTTTGTCTATGATTGGAAACACGCACGCGTAGCATCATTATTTCCGGCTTTTTTACGCGATAGAAAGAAACCCTACATATGTTCAAGCGATAGCAGAGGAGTCAGAGATCGATCGTGCTAGCCAATCAAACACTCACTGTATGATTCGCCATTACGCTAGCTGTTTCTGGCATTCAGCATCAGCAGCGACTATACCACGCCTCAATACTAGCTGTTCTTATAGACAGATATGTTGGGCTGCTTTCAAGGCCTTCGAGTTCTAATATCTACTAAACACAAATTCGCATCTTATTCCTGTACTCTTTAGCGCTCTGCTGTGGGCTTCAGCAACAGGCAGATAAAGGCTGAACGACTTTAGTCATCGCTTGGCAGCGCATAAAATATTTCAGCTCAAAGAAAAAATACAATCAACATATTCTACGCTGTCTAACTAATTCACTTGACAAGAAAAGAAATCTGGACTGTACTAGAATGGTCCTTATTCTAATGCGACCTAAATCGCACACTGCCGACACGTTGAGTGATAAAAAAATAAACAGCACTACATATGGCAAGGCAAACGAAAAAATAAAAATTTAAAACAATTACTTACAGTGCAATGAATGCGTGCTCATGCGTCACCAGCATATATGGTAACAAAATTGAAATTGCATAATAACAATGCTCTCTATCGAAGTTATTTTTGTTCAAAAGCTGCAATACATGGCTCATAATGATGCATTTGACTTTTGACAGCGTTCTCCTAAGCACTGATCAGAAACTATTCTTCAGGCATTCTATGCCTTATTATCCAACCATATAATCACCGCACCGAATGCCGAAGGCGTTTCCCTCCAGAGAACTAAACAATTCTATCCCATCGTATCAACCAGGTAGCTAATGGCAATTCATATATATTCAAAGTAACGCGAGTGCGTTATTTAGGCAGTTTTGGGGCATTGTTAGAGAACACCACTCTCAAAGAATTTAACACATGATTGAGAATTAGGTTTCCTCTCTGTAATATTCTGCCGCTTTGACAAGCGCAGCTTCCGCGAGCTGAAAGATGATTTTACCGCGCTTCTTTCTCAGGTCTACACCTGAGAAAGAAGCGCGTATTTCTTGCTGCTTTATATGCCCACGCTTAGTTCTATGCGCATTTTTTTTGTTTAAACGTCGATCTGATTTGACAAAAAAAAAATAATCAACATGGGAATTTTAACCTTAAAGCACCCGTAGTTATGGTCGTGTTCGCTTTTCTTTTCCTTAATAGGAATACAGCAAGTATACGGGCTGCTGCATCGTTCAGTTGCGCGACATGACGTTTCAAGAGCACTCTGTCATGAACCTGTGTGCCATCTCTAGTAAAAAAAATATGTCCATTTGCTCGAACCGAGAACGATTCCGTGAAAACTCAAGATTGTTTTACGTATGTGATTATTACTGAAAAACATAGGTAAAACGTATTTTGCATAAACAAAAAAATGTAGCGAAATTTGGCACTGAAATCGTTACCGAGCCAACAGTCGAGGCGACCAAAGAGCTCCGAACGCACTTCTCGTTGTTTTAGCGAAGCCGAGGGCAAAACTGCGCATTCCTCCTCACAAGCTTGGCGCAAAGAACACATGGTTTCCATTCTCTCATCCTTTCGTCGCCTCTCCGCCCGAGGGCCTTGAGTAAGCAATTTTCCAAACCGCTTTCAACTTCACATCTTGTAGCCTTTTCTCCCTCTGAAGCAGTCATCGCGGAAGGGCAGCGACTTTGACTGCCCTTTCATTCTTCCCGGCTAGGCATGCGTTGCTCACAATGCCCCCCATTCTACTCCCCCGCACTCTTCCCTTCCTTCGCGCCAACTTCTTCTTCTTCTAGGATGTGTGGAATATTCTTGGGGGGGGGGGGGGTGATACCAGACGCAGGTTATACCGGCCTAATGTCACGGCGGAACTCTTGGAGTCCGCGGGAAGGGGAGATGGGACGTGGGGAGGGGTGGGGGGAGTCAACTTTCTTGGCCGGCAGCCTTCTGGGCTCGCGCGGTACTACGGGACCTCTTTCATTTCTCTCACCGCCTTCCGATCTTCATGCCTCCTCTTTCGACAGATCTCAAGCAAAAAAAAAAGAGAAAGAGAGAGAGAGTGAAAACACAACGACCCTTCTTCCCCCTTCCAACCATGCCTCGAAACTCGACACAAGCGGCTGATTCGGAGGCGTCCGGCCGGCTACACAATCCCCACCCGCTCGAGCTGCTCGAGCTCCCGCAGCTTTGGACAGCAGAACCGATAAACCAAGACTTGTGAAAGTTCCGATTCGTTTTAATGGGCATGACTGAAAGAGGATATTTGTGAGTACCACCACCATTTTAAGTTGTTTGTTCATAACTGAGCTCTCTGAGATTATTTCTTGCTTTGTCTCCTTGTAAGATCGCTACTTTTTCTTACCAGGTGTATAAAGCATCAGATCCTTGGGATGTACTTTGCGGGGCAACATTCATTTCGGATTGTTGCAACTGAGGTCTGCGAATCTGCGCTAGCAGTACGGTAAGATACTTTTTTTTTGTATGATTTGGTGCAGCATGTTGTCAGCCTTGATCATAATGTCAATAACCGATATGCTTGCAGGAACGGGAAGTCATTTATTTCGACCGCACCACGCCAGTCAGTTCTGAACTGTATTTTCAGCGCACTATTTTGTATGCATAAACTCTGGTCATAATGACAACATTTACGGCGCAGAGGTGGCCAATTTTTATTGAAAAAGAAAAATGTGGCCCTGTAAAACATGATGCGTGTTTTGTGTGATTTTCAGGTTACAACTTCATCACGCGTGTTGTGTGTCTGAAGTGATGAATTTCTTTTACATACTATGTTCAAAACTCATGGTTAAGGTGAGCTTTCTGGAACATGACTTTAAGTTGCGAGCGAATATTTAATATTGTAATTTGCCGTTATGAATGCGCGTTTGAAATGGTCTAAACAACGTGTAGCTTATTCACGTGTTTGATCTTCCTCCTGCGCTAATCCCGAGTAGTAGAAGTGTCATAAAATAGTCAGCAGGTGCAGTTTTATAATTGATTGTAGGAAACTAAAAGCATCCGGAAAGAAGATCTGCCGATGCACTTATTCTTACTGCTAAATTTTATTATTTGCGGAAATAAATAACTTTTCGTTCAAAAATGCACTTATCCACAATTATAGATTGTTATATCGCGCAGAAAAAAGGGGCTTGCCTGAAACATGATACTTTAGCTTCTACTGTCCGCGCAAGAAATGTATAAAAAAAAATTCTGATAAGGGGATTCTTATTTACAGTTGCTGCCATAGTTCTTATACTTTACCACACGTACAAACTTGTTCCCACAACAAGCGTAATGCTAAGCTACGGATTTCATTATTTTTTCAATTTGAGTATATCATACGAACCCCAAAGCATCTGTGTCGTACGTTGTTTTGGCTGCAGCTCTGACAAACTTTAAAATAGTCTGTTTGCAGTAATGATGCGAAGTACACTAATTTTAGCAGCCGCGGTCGGAGTGCGACTGCCATTTTTTGCGTCTCTTTTTTCTTTTGTAGTTTCTTTTAGTTCTTGCGGCAATCTATCCTAACAAAAACTATTCAAAGGAAAGCTATTGATTTGAAGCATGCAGTTATGACAATGTCTTTCGATCACAAAGGCACTACAAGTAGAAGGGGGCAAGCACTGACTACCATTTAACGAATAGATAACGGCAAATATCATTTTGTTTTATGTTTCCAGCATCAAGAAAACATCCACATGGGAAGCTGTGCACAGCTGCCAGATGTCGCAACCAATGTAACCAAGTTAAAATGGCAGGCCTCACCGAGTATGCAGCTTATTTCAACCTGAGTAAACCAGACAAGAAAGTTGTCTGAGGGCCAACAGGTGGTGCTTTATTTTGCATTTTTACTCCACGGTCTAGCTGTACATCCACTTTCCAAAAGGTTTTTCTCTGAATGGGATTTATGAATGTTGCTTTTATTTCTAGGTGCCATCTGCAACTTTTTCCACGCCCTGTAACTCATGCACACTTAATAAATCACCATGCAATGTGCCTTCCAGCTGTATTATTTTCTGTACAGGGATATTCTCAGCCTACTGTATTTAAATAAAAAGCTACATTAAAATCTCAGCACTGCATCCGTATGGGATGGCATTGTAGTTGCCGATTAGCCATAGCGCAAAATAGCAACTAGCCGTAGTACTGATTATTGCATTCAGCGCTATTATGTGCCACACTGCCAATTGCTCTGGCTGGATGCCAGTAATGCAAAACCAGTGGGCAAGATTGGATTGGAAATATTGGGTAGCCGATAAATCTGGCTGGATGTCAGTTGTGAATATCCTGTGAATAAGCATGGATACAAGATATTGGATTCCCAGTCAGCTTGGCGGGATAGCCGTGATATAACAACCAGAGAGTGAGCTTGGGTGGAAGATATTGAGTAGTCATTGAGTGCCATTGAATGCCAGTAAACAAGGTAGTATGCCAATGCTGGTTTTGATAGGAGAGCCAATCAAATTGGTTGGCATATATCTTGGCTCTTTGTGCGCCCCAATCAGACGCCAATATGGACCAATATTGGGACCAATATATACCAATATTGGACCAGTGGCGGTCCATTGATGGCGTGCTGCTTGGGAGGCTTGCCATGGCTGTCTTGGTATGATGCTGATGGAGGAATTAAATAATTTTATGAGTGCGCGGCCACTCACTGACTTCGCGCGTGGTTAAAAGACAGCAGGGTACACTGGGAGAAGTGGTGGGCCCTATTGCCGACACACTGAAGTTCTGGGGCAAGCATGCTGTGGCCTCATGCGCTATGTAAAAGAGCGTAATTTCATTGAACGCAACAATCAAATAAAAAAACAGGGGGCACATAAGTCTTCAACGTGCGGAAATGAGAAAGCGTATAACTGCCAATTCCTTAACTATCGCTATCCTATCTGTCACTATATCTACTATGCCGTCAAGTGACCTATCATAACTGTCACTATTCGCAACGAACATTATCACCTCACTATCCGGGCCTATTACTATCATTTGTATTATTATCCGTAACAGTCACCATCATTAGCTATCACTATTCATAACCATCACTATTTAATCTGATGCCGTCCCATGACCCATTGATATACTTCAATTTTCGTTGACTTACGTTGTCAGTCATATCTATTACCTCATAATATCTCACGAGACAACTATACATTGACTTTTAATTCTTATACTTTCTTATTTTCTCATAAATGGAGGTGGGAAAAGAGCAAACCACAGAAATAACTGACTACTATCATCGCGAGGTTTATGTCTCTGTCGAGGAGGCTTCCCTTGCTTCAGGACAGGTCGGTGAGAGAAAATTGATGGAACTGCGTTGGGGCTCAGTTTTTTTTTCAAGTTCGTGTAATATTAGCGGCTTAAAGCGGTCTTCCGTAAAGTGTAGCTAGAACATGAAGCGATGAGTTAATCACTCAGGCTAGGTGAAAAAAAAACTTCTTGCATACAATTGAAATGAGTAATATGTTACAGTGCAAAGAATTGTTAGTCGCAAAATGTTCCCCTATTTTTATATCATAACTATAATCATTATTGATTGTTTAAGTTTCGTAAATACAGAAAATTTATGCAATTATTCAGGCTGATCTGACATCGATGGGAAAGCGTTTCTGCTAGTAAATGAATACGCGGAATCGCGGTTTTAGAGCTCCAGCTTTCAAAGCGAAGGTAACCTGCCAACGCCTAGTCGTCATGGTCAAAGTGAAGCGTGTGTGATCTTGTGAACACCCCCTGCACATTGGCAATATATCTGATAAAACGAATGCATACTTTTTAACCCACACGGACGTCGAAGCATGGCAAGACACATTGAAGAATTGACAAAAAAATGCCCTACGACCTAACTAGTGCAGATTACCCGCAATACTTCGGGTTTACTTGCCAAAGAGTTTTTCAGGGCCAGCATTCATTGATCCTGAATAACCGACGCACACTACAAGTAGAAACTGGAAAGACTAGCTCTTCTACAAACCCCAATTTTGATTTTTAGTGAAGCAGGTCAGGACTCCTAGCATAATCGCGACAAATGCAATCGAGAGACTGTACCTTTCCAGTTATCACTGACATGAAAAAGCAGATTATAGTGCCGTATTTCTGACTACAGAAGTCGACAGCGTGTGAAATGATGGAGCCTTGGAGGCTCGCAGAATATTCAGCATGCTGCAGAGGACAACCTTATTTTTATACAATGAACATGTTGCCTACATACATATTCGCCTACTACTTCCAGTAGCGAAATACTGGAAGTAGTAGGCGAATATGTCTACTTAGGACAGGTAGTAACCGCAGATCCGGACCATGAAAAGGAAATAACAAGAAGAATAAGATTGGGATGGTGCGCATTTGGCAAGCACTCGCAGATTATGACTAGCAGCTTACCGGTAGCGCTCAAGAGGAAAGTATACAACAGTTGCATCTTGCCTGTACTCACCTATGGGGCTGAAACGTGGAGGCTAACCAAGAGAGTTCTACTTAAGTTGAGGACAACCCAGAGGGCTATGGAACGAAAAATGGTAGGGGTAACATTAAGAGATAGAAAGCGTGCAGAGTGGGTCAGAGAAATAACTCAAGTTACCGACATTCTAGTGGAAATTAAGAAGAAGAAATGGACATGGGCAGGACATGTAGGGCGAAGAGAGGATAACCGATGGTCGCTGAGGGTAACAAACTGGATTCCAAGGGAAGGAAAGCGTAGCAGGGGGCGGCAGAAAGTTAGGTGGGCGGATGAGATTAAGAAGTTCGCAGGGGTCAAGTGGATGCAGCTAGCACAGAACCGGGTTAAGTGGAGAATTATGGGAGAGGCCTTCGCCCTGCAGTGGGTATAATCAGGCTGATGATGATGATGATGATGATGAACATGTTGCCGCCACAAAACTATTGAGGAGCAAGCAGGAATAGAAAATGCAGTGTCAGGTGACGCGTTATTACGGGGAGTGAGAAAGGCGCATTACATCGCAAACAACCCTGTTCTTTCTATGAATAAACTTCTTTGACTAATCTTGTGAATCCATTGACTCTTGCACAAGCCGTCACGCTTGCCTTGAGGTATCATGAATACCGCATAACCATCTTCAGGCCGCTTGCTGCAGTTGTACGCGCAACAGCACGGCATAGAGCTTGCACGCTGCAATAAAAGCACAGCGCGCGATATTCGCTCGCCGAGAATAGGAGAAAAATGGCGCGAAGGAAAAAGAAAACACAAGGAAAATGCAGGACGCGCGTTGGTTTACAAGGGCAATGGCAAGGAGACCAATCGTCGCTCAGGAAATCGGGCGGAAAGCCGGCCTTCAGCAGATGGGTGCGCAAGGGCGAGGAGGAGGCGAGGAGGTAGCGCGGCGGCGGCAGAGTTCAATCGTTGGCGTAACTTTCAAAGTATCAAGGGGTTTTATTTGCAACGCCACCTTGCAGCTGACGCCTTTGTGAAAGAAACGCCGCGGGGGATCTGGAGACTCGGCTACCCAGCCGTCCCTTTCAAGGAAAAGGGGGGGGGGGGGAAGCGGCACTGTCCCAGAGCAGCGTACAGTGGCCGTTGCTGTTGCTCGGACTCGATGTCTGGCGACACAGCGGGAGGCCGCTGGCTGATTCGCTACTTGGGAGGGCCAAGAGTCGCGCCTATTGTTGTCTTCAGCAGGACATTTAGTGAGCGCTTGTGGCAGTGCAAAAGGCTTCATTAACGGCGTCTCCCTGCACCCATGCTTGGCGCCACGGCGGAAGATCGCTGGGCGAGCTGGCAGTAAAGTGGTTCGCAGAAGCGTGCCGCTGTTGTTCCCGGTTGATAAGGGTGCGTCTGCCGTTCGCTTCCTGGCGACGCCTCGGGGCGAAGGGACGAAACAAACCAAGCCTCCCGCGCGCCCCGCGGAGCGAATTTAGCGCTCAAGAAGAGGGGAGAAAAGAAGGAAAAAAAAAAACAAAACAACAGCGCTCGCTCCTTGGCCTCGGCGCGTTGGGGGTTCGACCGCCAGCTCGACTCCACGTGTGAGTCGCTTTTCACTGCAGCCTTACAGCACCGGAAGCGACATTTCGAAGTTGAGGGTTCGGCTACCGCTATCGGCGCGGTGGTTTTCCTTTCATTTTGCATTTCATTTTTTACCACTAAAATAATTACATTAGCATTGCAGATAAAGTACAAAATTAAATAATGATAAAAAGGTATCTGCGCTTACCTGGACTTCGCCGACTGTTGGTTTGTCGTGCAAAAGGAGTTGTTATATATATTAAACGCATTGTTACCAACGGCGTCATTCTAAACGCTATCGCTGTTTATACTCCTTTTGCTTTTTCCTATGTGCACTTTAGTAGTTTACACAATTCGTTTCCAGTGCCCTTTTTGATTTTTAACAGGAAAAGCGATGAGCGTTGAAAGCAGATTTCTATTATCCACGGGATCTTTTCAGTGTGACAGACACTTCATTTGGTATACGTCTTCTAAGCATCATGCACATGCTGTGGAATTGGTGACGCTCATCTTTCAAGTTACGGCGCACATTTAGAAATAAATATTCTTCGCGAAAAGGATTTTTAAATGTTGTAGGCTAGCGATGAGTATCGAAACACGGATTGTTCTTTTCTCTCATGGCGATATGAATCAGTCTTGCCGCAACAGCTTTTGCTCCTATATGTATTTTACAGTTTTGTATTTCATGCATGCATTCCGTAAATCAATTGCAGTGCGTTCTTTTCACGACAGCAAGGCTTATTTTAATGATGAGTATATTGTTTTGATTGAGCTCTAGAGAAGTCAGTGTTTTAAAATAACACCGCCGTAGCAAACTGGTGAAATATAATAAACAGCTTTTCTTGAACTAGAATGTCTTTACCGATGTGCACTTTTGTTTTTAATTTATGCTTTGCAGGCATGGCTCTCAAACATTTTTGTGACGATTCTACCATAGCTTACTGTGCGTCGCTGCTAAAGCGATTTTCAGTACAAATGTGTTTGCGCTAAGGAATTAATCGATATCATAACACAGAGACAGAAAACTATGCGACAGCTTTTTATATAAAATTTCACGTAATTTTTATACTCTTTCTCAAAATAGGCTTAAGAAAAGCAATTTAAGGGTTACCGTAAAAGTCTAAAAAAGTATATATATTGCTCCTTCCGAGCGAATGCTTCCGCCTACTGGGTCATTTTTAGTGGGAGATCGTAAGACTATTTTATTGAAAAATGCGTGCAACAGAACGCAAACACCTGGAAATGTGTACGGCTCGCATGCAAGGCTAAATATTAGGACGGCAATGTTTTTGCCTAAGTCACCGCAATTCTTTCTAATAAAATGTGGTACTAAGCTTTCTTTTGAAAAGGTTAGTAGTCTTCAGATATTAGCCCGGTTATAAAACGCTTTCAGTGGGCTCTTTGGCGTCCAAAAGTGAACGTTCGCCCCCCTCTGCAGAAGACGATAGAAAAGAGCATCGCGATGCACACGTCCTGCACATCGCTCCGCCCACGCCATTAAAGTTTTGCAGGCATATATCTCCACCTCTCTTGGTCTCATTCATATCATTTATGTGCTTCTAGTAGGAAAATACAAAGGCATGGCCGATAATCTTAAGGTGAGGTTAAACTTCAAACCTGTACAAACTTCACAAATATGTATAGACTTCAGGACGTATTTATGCTTTTAAATACCCTCAGCTCAAGGGAATGGTTTCCAAAACAATAAAACAAGTTTTAACAATATGAGCGTCGCTTTGAAAGGTGGGATGGTTATGAGGTTTTGTTTGTTATATAAGGTTCTAGGACTCGAGAGCCACTAAGGCTAAGAAGCGCCGAACACGAGGGTAAAGCCAATTGTATGGATAAAAAAAGTGATACTTTATGATTATTTAGAATGCTAGCTACTTCGATCAACTTAAATATTTGTGAAAAATCAAGACGTACTTTCGCCTAAAAGGAATATATCTGCTGCAAAATAATCATTTTTTTCATGAACAAAGACATGATTCACTGTCAATTACCCACCGCACCTTTCGCAGAGGGAATTGTCTTGTTTTTGTAGGAAAAAATTGCGAATGAGATGGGTGCGTTTGATTCGCAGGCGACATAAAATTACTTCTCTAAAACGTTCCTGATGTCTTCAGGATTTTGTATCTCCTATAATCCGCTCATCTAACTGGACCATCTATAATATAGCTCCTTAATTTTAGGATTCCAATTCATTTTTCGAAGACACCCCGGACTTCGTGCATGCGTAAGGGGCAAGACAGGATTATTAACAAATTCGTCGGGCTTGTTGACGCCGGCTTCCCTGAGTCAGTCTGTTGCAACGGCAAAAACGCTTCTGATAAAGATGAACGCTGGTGTGAGCCGCATTGAACAGTCGGGTAAAGAAAGGTCTTTGTGGATCTATCAACCCACCATGTTATTCACGGCCTGAAAAAAGTGGCGAACAGCCTTTTATACCCATGGCATTTTCTGCGCCCCGTAAGTTTACCATAAGCCCTCTCATAACGTGCGAAAGCCAAAAGGTAGACTGTAAATAGTGGCCTTGAGAGCCGTTCGGTAATTGCGCCATTAATGGCGTCTACGAAATGCCATCCTCTGCTCGAAAATCCTAGATAGGAGAGACAGCATAATGCATGAACGACCGACTTAGGGAACATGCAAAAGACACTGAAAACAATGAGGGTGAGCGACTTGTTTTGCACTGTTGGTCTTTCTCCAATTGTGCATCATGGTTGTGCGATCTGCGAATTCTCCGTAAAGGCAGACATCAGACAGCTTGTGAAACTCTAGATGCCTTCTATACCAAAAAAAGCAGGTTTGATGTGTATGCGTGGCACATAGGTGCTTTCCTAATAGGCTCAGCAAACATTTCCGCCACGCCTGCTTTCACGAGATCGATGTCTTTGCTTTAATACCGTGTACGCGTGCATATTGTCTAAGACGGCTATGTATGTCAGCTGCTTTCATCTGAATAAACAGTTCGCGTAAGCGCCTGTGGTGTTATCTTGTGTGAGGAAGTCATTGTGACTCCCTACTGATAGAAGCTTACACTCAGTGAGGCCAATAAAATTTTAGAGTATTTATTATCTATTTCACGTGGAATAGTACTGTATCCTTTTAGGAAGAAATTTATTTAAATTCAAAGTAGAAAGGAACACAACGCGCCGGTGGTGAGAAAGAAACCCACGACCTCTGAATGTCGCATCCGGTGCTATTAAAAACTGAGCGATATCGATGACTGTCTCACCCATTACACACTCGGTTATTAATGTTGCCTGTAATTCAATTGGGGAGTGGCCCCTTCATCCGCGAGATTTACTTGGAACGTGATCGAATCGGCAGCGAGGGCGGAAGCTCTGCAAGAACCCTCAATCGCTACCCATGGCTTCAGGAAGAGCCAGAACGTGGACCTTCGTAAGTTCTCTAGAAGGAGATTGAAAGTTAAGTGTTTTCTGGTACACAAATGTTAAAAGCCAACTGCAGGTGAGGAGTAGGAAAGCGTAGAGCATTTGCTTAATTGTTTATTTTTTACTTACCTGTATTCGCACTGCAATCATTTTAAGGAGACAGATAATTATATACAGGTCGGTAAGAGCACAAGACGCGATATTCCGAAGTCGAGGTTCGGTTACCATTATCGGTTCGGTGTTTTTCCTTTCAATTTGCAGTTCATTTTTTTGCCACTAAAATGGTTACAATAGTATTACAGGTAAATTGCAAAATAAATGATGATAAAAACCCTTCGCTCTTCGCTTAACCTGGCCGACTGTTGGCTTCTTCTATTCGTGCAAAATGAATTAAAATACATATTAATCGCACTGCTACCAACAAAGTCATGGTTAACGCCTTCGTTGTTTATACTTTTTTTTCCTATACCTATGAGCACTTTAGCAGTTTACTCAATTCATTTCTCAGCGCTGTTTATTCCGCAAGCAATGCTACGCCAGGTTTCAGCCCGTCGCGTAAACCCGGCCGGTAGCCACGTTTGACGTTTAGAGCGACCGCTGAAAGAGCCCCTCTTCAAGCAATCGGGTAGACCTGGTCGGTAGCCACGCCGCACCACAGAAGAAGAAGGATAAGATGGTGAAGAAGAAGAACATAAAGAGAATCTACGTCGGCTTGGCTTAAGCAACCTACCGGGTTTAAATAAAGCTAAACCCCAGCTAATTTTTTGCTTTCTAACTGAAGCAGCGACGACCGTTTACAGCAGATTTTTAGGAGCCTAGGAATCATTTTAGTCTTACAGATACTTCGTTTTGTCGACGTCTTTTAAGTATCCTACACATGCTGTGGACAGGCAGAAAATCCTTTCAAGTTACGGCGCTTATTTAGAAAAACCTTTCTTCGCAAAAGAAGGAATTTGAAATGTTTTAGGTTAGCGTTAAGGTTTGAAACAGTGATTGTTCTTTATTGAACTATTCATGGTAATATGAATCAATGTCTTGCCGCCAGTGCTTTTGCTGCTATATGTATTTTGACACTTTTATTTTTCCTACGTGCATTTTTTCTACCAAACACAATGCATCCTTTGCCTGACACCATGGTTTATGTTTATTTATTAGCACATTATTGTGATTACACTCTGGAGAAATTAGTGGTTTAAAATAACACCCCAGTACGTAGGTAACTGCGAGAAATATAATAAGCAGCTTTTTCTTGCACTAGAATGTCTTTACAGATGGGCACTTCTGCTTTCGTTTATTGCTTTGCAGGCATGGCTTTCAAAAATGTTTTTCGTGATTCTACCACAGCCGACTGTGCTTTGCTTCTAAAACAATTTTCAGTACACATGTGTTCGCGCTAAGGAATAAATCGAAACTATAGCACAGAGAGGGAAAACTATAGGACAGCCTTTTATAATTAATTTCGTGTATTTTGATACTCTTTCGCCAAATAGGCTTAAGGAAACTCTAAATTTATACTGTAAAAGACTCTAAAATAAATAAATTCCTCCTTCCGAGCGAATGCTTCAGCCTATTGGCCCATATTAAATGCGAGGCCTTAATAGTATTTTATTGGAAAATGCCTCTAACAAAACGCAAGCCCCTGGACATGTGAACGGCTCTTGTGCCAGGCTAAATATTACGACGACGCTTTTTCTGCCTAACAGTCCCCCCCAAACCCTTCTAGTAAAATGTGGTACTCAGCTTTCTGTTTGTAGCGTTAGTAGCCTTAAGAGTTTAGCCCGGGTATACAACGCTTTTCAGTGGGCCCCCTGGCGTTGACAAGGGCATGTTCGCGCCGCTCGGGAGAGAGCGCCAGAAAACAGCATCGCGAAGCACACCTCCTGCACTGTGCTCCGCCCATGCCAATTATTTTTTGCATGACACAATTTTCCACGTCTTCTGTTCTCATATATGTTGTTTCTTTGCTTCTAATAGAAAATACAACGTCAATGCCGATAAGATTAGGACAAGGTTTAACTTTAGGACATGTATAAACTTCAGAAAAATATATACACTTCAGGACGTATTTATGTTTATAAATACCTTCAGGTCCGGGGAATGGTTTACAAAAGAACAACACCAGTTTTAACAATAGGTTTAAACAGTGGGAGGGTATAAGTTTTTCTTAGTTATATTGAATTTTCTAACTCCAGACCCACTAAGGCTATGACACGCCGAACACAAGGGTAAAGGACAATATGGTATGGATAAAAGAGAGTGATACTTTAGATTGGTTAGAATACTAGCATATTCGATGAAAGTTAATATTTTAAGGACCAAGATTGTGCTTATCTAAAAGCAACATTAGATGTAATAGGATATGTTCACTATAAAACCATATAAAATAATTTTTTATGAAATAAGACATGCTTTACTGTCAATTCGACCCTGCGCCTGTCGTAGAGGGGTTTGTCTTGTTTGTTTTTTTTCAGCAAGAAATTGTGATTGAGGTGGGTGCGTCCGATGCGCAGGCGACAGAGATTACAAGAACCTGCTCACCTAATTGGACAATTCATAATTTAGATCCCTAATTTTAAGATTCTCACATTATTGTTTCCAATACACTTCGGACGTCGTGCGTTCATGAGTTTGCAAGTCAGGATTATTAACCAATTTGCCAGGCTTTTTAAATCCAGCTTTCCTGAATTTGAATGTACCAATGGCGGAAATACTTCTGACGGAGATGAAGGTTGGTGCGAGCAGAATTCAACCGGTGGGAGAACGAATTCCTTCGTAGATTCATACGTCCAAAATGTTATACACGGCCTGCAAGAAGTGCAGAAAGGCCTATGTTCCCGTGGTATTTTCTGCGCCCCGTAGGCTTGCCTATAAGCCGTGTCATAACTTGCTATAGCCAAAAGGTCAGCTGTAAGGAGAGGCCTTGTTGGCGGTTAGCTAAGTCCACCACCAGTGACGTCTACGAAATTCCATTTTCTGGCGGAAAACCCTATATAGGAGAGACGGCACGTTGCGTGAATGGCCGACTTAGGGAACACACAAAAGACATTGAAAACAATGAGGGTGAGCGACTTGCTTTGCACTGCATGTCTTGCACCAATTGTGCAGCGCGGTTCCGAGACGTGAGAATTCTCGGTAAAGGCAGACATCAGACAGCTCGTAAAACTCTAGGTGCCTTCTATACTAAAACACAGGTTCGAACTGTGTGATTGGCACGTAGGGTTTTCTTTATAAGACTGATCAGATATTTCTATCACGCCTGCTTTGATGCGGTTTATGCCTTTTCTTTGATAGCGCGTACGCGTGAGAATTATCTGAGGCTATGTAGGTCGGCTGAGGTCATCTGAATAAACGGTTCGAGTAAGCGGCGATGGTGTTCTCTTTCTTGTGTGTGTCGGTGTTGAGCTTAATACCCTAATATTTTGTCCGACAACCAGGTAGCTCAGCACTTAACACTCTCTAATATCTACGTTACTCATATTGTAAAAGAAGGCTAGGTCGAGACGGTGAGGTCGTGACGGCAAGGACAGCGAAGCCTTGTCTAGCGTTTTAATCCGATCACGAACCCAGGCGCGCGCCGGAGCCGGCGCCGCGGGACGATGATGATGGTATGTACAAATGAAAGAAGAAGATCATGGCATGTACAAATGAAAGAAGGTCCACAGAAGGCTCACAATATTATGTGTGGAGAGCCAAACAGTCACTGTGGTGTAGATTTGTTATCGGCCTTTTTCTTCTACGTGTTGTAATGTGGATATACAGACGTCCGGTAAAGATATAGGCGAAAATGAAAAAAGCCAGCTGTGTAATAATTGCAGTCATTAGGCAAGACAGTATAAACAAGAATGATAGATTGGGGTATTCTTCATGTTATTTCCGACAGCGTCAAGGCGTGAGGAAGCGTGCATTCACGAACCTTACTCGGGGGCGCAATACAGACGGCATCCGATAGCGCGGAGCGGCGTGATCAAAAGGAAAAAACACAATAGAGATAGGGAGGGATAGCGGCAACTAGGGGCGCCGGCTTTCGAACGCTGTCGCGTAACATTTAGCAGCGGCATTATCCTTGTTCCCGCACATTGTTACTGTCGCCAGAGCTGCCAGTATCAGTCACGTATGGATGGCCGACATTAGAGAGATTTACCTTGCCGGATACGTACCGATGTTTGCCGGATACGTATAGACGTAGACATCGGACGCCTACTGCGTATGCCGGCAAACTGATGTAGACGTATTGGGCTGACAACGGGCAAAACGAGTTTAAGTTCTACGATAATACGTATCGGCAGACGCACATGCAGATGATGACGATTGCAAGCCAATAAAAAAGTGGAAGCTATTTGTAATAAATACTTCAAAAAATGTAACCAACATTTCACATGCAGATCCTTCGAAGTTATCGTGTTGGCGAGTTGACTGTGCTTTGAATAATTAATTAATTAAACTCACTTTTACCACTTTGCCACCTGCAGCAAGACCACAAAATCCAAGCCTAGTTGCACAAAATCCGTTTATTTTGGTGCTCGTGTGTTGGTGTTCGGTTGTGTGCTCTTGCGGTCGGTGCAACCTGCCCACGTTACATCATGACGTAAAGCGTCAACCGACAGCATTTAGCGCCCTGTCACGTTGAAATTGCCCGAGAACCGGGACTTGCACTTCATTATGAAAAAACGAGGTTTAGTAACTGCAGAGTGCTGTGCACGCGTAGGCACTGTCCATGGTTGTTCGAAGGCATCATGCGCTTGTTGCCACCTCGGCTTTGCAGCTGCAAGGTGTGCTACAGAAATCGTCATTGCGCAGCTATTAGCTGAACATAAATTCTCGATCATGGAGTCTATTTGGTCTGCGAGTTATCTTTGCACTTCTCCGTACATGCTCGAGCCTCGAGCTTCCACACAGAAACAATGAACACCGTTAAGTGAGAGCTCGGATGGACGGTTTCCCTGCTTATTATAGACGCCTAAAGGTGGTGGCACGTTTCGACCAACCGCACGTACGTTGTGATAGCAACAACCATGCTTTCAGTGCATTATCTCGCTGGGGGTGCTTTCTTAAACACACTTTGGCGACAAACAACTGAATTTGGGTGAAATACATCAAAGTACCAACGCTACGCATTTCATCCTCTAGCTCTATCTTCCTTTGACAAACGCTATTATTTGTTGCGACTACGCGATTTTGTGCAGCAACTTGGAGGGAACGACGCCGGGCTTCAGACAAAAGGATTTTAGATCGATATCCACTGCCCACCCAGTCGGAAAAACTACAGAAAATTTTTCTGATGTTACGACAGAAATTCTGTGCGGTTTTTGACGGGAAACCTGTTGTGACAACAGAACATTATGTCGTAACATCAGGAATTTCTGTAGTTACAACAGAAAAGTGCTACAGAACTACAGACAACAGAATTATACTGCAGAAAAACTACAGGACTACAGAAAAGTACTACAGAGCTACAGAAAAATCTGATAGTTACGACAGAACTACAGGATATTTTGTCGTATTTTTGACACAGTTCTGTAGTTTTTTTCGACTGGGCATGTAAAATATATGCGCAGTTGGTAGTGCACGTCACGGCAGTGACCGCCAGTACTCTTCGTGAACTTTAGGCAGCGCAGAACAAGCGCATGATGAGCGCAAATTTTTCCTACGCTGCCTCAGCGACTTGCTAAAAGCAGACTTAAAAGAGACATTCGAATGCTCAAAACTAATACGCGTCTGAAGGTTTTGCAGCAGCGTTTGTAGTAGCAAATGCATAGCGAGGAGCTGGGCTTCGCTCATCACATGGCAACGTTGACGTCATTTCTGATTCCTCCAGCTTGACACTCCCCAACTGCTACGACGCGCCGCAGATTGCACGGGGCAGAAAATCCGATGAATTTTTGAGGTATGCTGTAATATCGGCGGAAACCGCGAAAAGTTGTCAAAGACGTAAAATTCTTCGTGTATTGACAATAACTGCAAAATATTTTTAAATTATGCTACTTAATACATAGTTCTTCTTGTGTTCCTTCTTGCTAGTAAAGAAATGCTTCGTTATTATCCTCATTTCCTTCTCTTATTTTTCACAGACCGACGCTTGGACACACGCGTAGTGTGCACGAACTGACCGATCTTAACAGAATGAATATTTTGTTGCACTAACGTGTAGGCTAGGTAGAAAAGCAAAGATGCTCCTAGGCCTTTCAGTACTATGCATTGCCGCCTTTATATGAGCAGTTTATGACAATGATCCAGACTTTATGACATGGGAGTACAAATTGCACTCTCGAAAATGCCCGTGTACACGTAGCCGTCTTATTTAAAGTGGTAGACAGAGACGCCCTGTATGTGGGAATGTTATAGGCCCTCTTATCGTCACATGGCAACAAAGCAGGCATTGTTTGAGCAGCCTGTTTTGTGTTCTGTCCCCGCTTAACCGCTGCGGAGCCCACTGCGGAGCTTTCTCTTCGAGGGCTTGAGAGCTAGACGCGCTCATGCTAGATCTTTGCATGTACACAGCTGCTATGGGTTTACAATAGGGCAATCCGCGGCAGCCGAGAGGGGGAGGGCCTTGCTTCAGCAGTGTGTTGCACTGAACGCAGCCTATAAATAGCCTGCGTCAGACCTTTGTGATCTAGGCGCAGGCATGCTGACTATTTGACCCCACAGAGCGTTTCGGGGTCTGCTCAGCGTAATACGTGGGCACCTGACACTTATGGTACTCCCAAGTCATTCTACACTGAAGTGCAGAGGGCTGAGGCCTCGTATATCCGGCGTGGTACCTTTGGGGCTGGCTGGGGGCAAGACAGCTGTCTGCCCACTCACCCTGGCAATGAGTCCAGGCAATGCATAACAGTTTTGAATAGCCCTGTTTCGCATATCTGTCATCCTAACTTCAACACTGAGTTGGCATGGGCCGTTGATCGTCGAGGCCATCACGTGCATTATTACTCGATCGTGCTTGGAAAGGGTTTTAATAAGCAGCCTCAGGGGCTTAGTGGAATCCTGAATGACAGGGACATGGAACTGTGCTACCATTAGGTCGTAGTAGCAGAGATGTGTATAGTGCGGCTTTGTTGCGCTAATTACCCATGCCAATTGATGTTCCTAATTACATCAAAGTTAATGTATCGGAAATGCGTGATTGCTCTCCAAACCAAGATAAGAAGTAGCGCAAGAGCTCATGAAATGATCGCGAATAATTAACGCTATATATGAGCTGATGCAACTCACCCAGATTCCAGCCGGAAGGGCAGCGGATCGTCGCTCGCTCAGCAATTTTCTGTTTTTCTTTTTTTTCATGTAAAGGATTTCCTAATGCTCTTGAATAGCATCACCAGTTTTGACGTCCTGACGTCCTTAGGTGCTGACGGATAGAGCAATTTCGTAGTCAGTGGAGCAATTTCCCCGAATTTGCACTTCGACGCTGTTTAGAAAATGTATATGACGTACTAGGAAAGCTCGGTTTTGAAATGAGCCATACACACGCAACCGAGAACTAAGGAATAGTAAATATTTCTTCTCCGCATAAAGCCTAACGCCTTTGTAGCCCTTATGTGGTGTGCTTTACGCTTTATATATAATTTACAGCGTCTTTAAGCTTGGAGCTACGGCAGAAATAAAGGAACTCTGCAAAATATTAGAAAGTAACTTGAAGTTCTGGCTATTTTCATTATTAAACTGCATATCATGGCCCAGTTTCAAGCGGAACACATTTTGAGTTCAATAAATAAAAACAAATCCTGAAGTACACTTACATCAAGAACAAAGACCCATTTTAAGATCGCTCGGAGTGTGCTTTGAACGTCTAAAGGCCATCTTCTTGTAAGCATTCAGCGGCAATGTGCTGTTTAACGAACAGGTAAGTGAAAATAACGAACAGCTAGGTAAGTGAAAATAGTAGTCCGGAGTAACAGACTTTTTAATTTGCAGCTTGGCAGTACAAAAACAAAGTAGCCAGAAAGTATGCGGTCTTGCATACATCTATTTCAAAGCAGCACAAGTCTCAATTAGTGCTGAAATTATAGACCTCAAGGTCAAAAAGCAACCATTTGCCGCCCGTAAATATCATCTCTCTTATTTCTCTATTCGTATTGGAATGAATAAGCAGATGCTAACCAGTCAAGCTTAGATACTTTTTGGGGCTACGTAGTATAGGCATCGTTTTTACCATCTCGGGGACGTTGCTCATGATTCTTTATTTACTTCCTTTTTTCTGTTCAAACATTTTATTGAGGTATTTTTATCCTTTGCAGTCAATTGAAAACTTAAGAGAAAAGTAAATGAAAAAAAGCTCTTTCAGTGGAGTTTATAACTCTCCTACTCACCAAACAACGTCTCATCATTAGTTTTGGATGATTTTGGATTGTACAGCAACAGCACCTGGATAGTGTTTACCTACCTACCTACCTACCTACCTACCTACCTACCTACCTACCTACCTACCTACCTACCTACCTACCTACCTACCTACCTACCTACCTACCTACCTACACCTACCTACCTACCTACCTACCTACCTACCTACCTACCTACCTACCTACCTACCTACCTACCTACCTACCTACCTACCTACCTACCTACCTACCTACCTACCTACCTACCTACCTACCTACCTACCTACCTACCTACCTACCTACCTACCTACCTACCTACCTACCTACCTACCTACCTACCTACCTACCTACCTACCTACCTACCTACCTACCTACCTACCTACCTACCTACCTACCTACCTACCTACCTACCTACCTACCTACCTACCTACCTACCTACCTACCTACCTACCTACCTACCTACCTACCTACCTACCTACCTACCTACCTACCTACCTACCTACCTACCTACCTACCTACCTACCTACCTACCTACCTACCTACCTACCTACCTACCTACCTACCTACCTACCTACCTACCTACCTACCTACCTACCTACCTACCTACCTACCTACCTACCTACCTACCTACCTACCTACCTACCTACCTACCTACCTACCTACCTACCTACCTACCTACCTACCTACCTACCTACCTACCTACCTACCTACCTACCTACCTACCTACCTACCTACCTACCTACCTACCTACCTACCTACCTACCTACCTACCTACCTACCTACCTACCTACCTACCTACCTACCTACCTACCTACCTACCTACCTACCTACCTACCTACCTACCTACCTACCTACCTACCTACCTACCTACCTACCTACCTACCTACCTACCTACCTACCTACCTACCTACCTACCTACCTACCTACCTACCTACCTACCTACCTACCTACCTACCTACCTACCTACCTACCTACCTACCTACCTACCTACCTACCTACCTACCTACCTACCTACCTACCTACCTACCTACCTACCTACCTACCTACCTACCTACCTACCTACCTACCTACCTACCTACCTACCTACCTACCTACCTACCTACCTACCTACCTACCTACCTACCTACCTACCTACCTACCTACCTACCTACCTACCTACCTACCTACCTACCTACCTACCTACCTACCTACCTACCTACCTACCTACCTACCTACCTACCTACCTACCTACCTACCTACCTACCTACCTACCTACCTACCTACCTACCTACCTACCTACCTACCTACCTACCTACCTACCTACCTACCTACCTACCTACCTACCTACCTACCTACCTACCTACCTACCTACCTACCTACCTACCTACCTACCTACCTACCTACCTACCTACCTACCTACCTACCTACCTACCTACCTACCTACCTACCTACCTACCTACCTACCTACCTACCTACCTACCTACCTACCTACCTACCTACCTACCTACCTACCTACCTACCTACCTACCTACCTACCTACCTACCTACCTACCTACCTACCTACCTACCTACCTACCTACCTACCTACCTACCTACCTACCTACCTACCTACCTACCTACCTACCTACCTACCTACCTACCTACCTACCTACCTACCTACCTACCTACCTACCTACCTACCTACCTACCTACCTACCTACCTACCTACCTACCTACCTACCTACCTACCTACCTACCTACCTACCTACCTACCTACCTACCTACCTACCTACCTACCTACCTACCTACCTACCTACCTACCTACCTACCTACCTACCTACCTACCTACCTACCTAGCTACCTACCTTCCTACCTACCTACCTACCTACCTACCTACCTACCTACCTACCTACCTACCTACCTACCTACCCACCTACCTACCTACCTACCTACCTACCTACCTACCTACCTACCTACCTACCTACCTGCCTGCCTACCTACCTACCTACCTACCTACCTACCTACCTACCTACCTACCTACCTACCCACCCACCCACCCACCCACCCACCTGCCTGCCTGCCTGCCTGCCTGCCTGATGCCTGCCTCTAGTCTGTCTGTCTGTCTGTCTGTCTGTCTGTCTGTCTGTCTGTCTGTCTGTCTGTCTGTCTGTCTGTCTGTCTGTCTGTCTGTCTGTCTGTCTGTCTGTCTGTCTGTCTGTCTGTCCGTCCGTCCGTCCGTCCATCCGTCCGTCCGTCCGTCCGTCCGTCCGTCCGTCCGTCCGTCTGTCTGTCTGTCTGTCCTTCTGTCCGTCTGTCCGTCTGTCCGTCTGTCTGTCTGTCATAAAAAAAGACACTGCAAGTCACTGCAAGGTAGTTGCATTCCGGCTGAGCTTGCACGCAAGTCGAGGGCATCTCCTTTGCGACCGGAATAGCTACCCCCACTCACTCTAAGAGTGTCTGGGAGTGTGCGCACCTTTAAGGGCGCATCGGTAATAATCCCCCTAATTATTAACGTGTGACAAACGCTATCACTGAAATCAATCGCGTATTTTCTACATCTTGAGCATTTTTAGCCCGGTTGCAGTCTCTGCTGTTCAGGTGCTGTGACGCGGACATTTTCTAACTACATGACCTGCAGCAATAAATATTATTCAGTGTCGCCTGCGTAGGTGTCTTGAAGGCCGCGCAAATACAGCCCATACTGAATAACGTCGGTTGTGAGTTTTCGGAATCCGTTGAAGTAGCCAATTGCCCTGTTTTACCAAGATATTTATCAAACCGTTTCGCAAAATTTTATTTAAAAGATATCAAGGAATGTGCCGTTTTTAGGTACGATATAATGTCATTGCTCTGTACATGCTGTATCTGAAGACTTCAAGTTGAAATGTATTGCGAAAACTTCACCTCTACATACAATAGATCCGTCCTTCAGTCCTAGCTTTCTGTTGGGTGCGTCATTCCTACTTCACCATCGTCACTCATAAAAGCAGGCTTGGATATGCTCTTTTTTCAGCTCGTAGTTGGACGGCGACCTGCTTGTATGCATCATGGCTTTCTTTACTCGTGTTGCTTTGCTGCTTGCCATTTTGGGTGAGTTTATACACAGCGTTGTGAGCATAACAAAGTGGAAGAACTACACCCGTTTCAGAGAGAGCAACACCTACTCATAGGCGACCGAGTTGGTTTCGATAGTTGGTATTTAAATGAGCATTAAACATATATATATATATATATATATATATATATATATATATATATATATATATATATATATATATATATATATATATATATATATATATATATATACTTGTAGCCCCCGCCCTCTCGTGGTAGTGTAGTGGATAGGGCGCTCGACTGCTGTGATCCAGAATGCGGGATCAATTCATGATCGCGGATTCCGCTTTTCAATGGCAGGGAAAAGCAAGGCACCCGTGTGCACTGCGATGTCAGCGCACGTTTTAAGAGCCCCAGGTTGTCTAAATTTCCTGCGTCTTCCACATGACACTCTGAAGGAAAGTTGTTAGGTTGAATACTTAAAGGCAAGTGAGCTTGGAGAATGTTTGGGGGTAACAGTCTCCGGTACTTAAACATTTTATTTTAGGATAAGGAGGACAGTAAGTCTTTATAATGACATAATATAAATACCACATCGATCATGCGAAAAGAGCAGTAGTTGACGATAGACCAATGATGCTGATGGTTCTAAATATATTCTAGCCTTACCCACTACGACTGCGGTCACCGGCCTGCCCTATATTGCACATTCCTCGTTACAATAGAGCACAAAACATGTAAAATTGTCCCCGGCATTTTACTTTCGTATATACAATCACTACCTCCCAACATCATTATTAATATCTACTTGTTGGTCAAAACAACCCCTTTTTTGTAGCTGTTAATTTCTCTGTAATAAAGCCAGCCTGTAGCTTCATTGCACTTGTTTATGTGGTTAGTAGCTTATGTGGTTAGTAGCATATGACAAACTGAACTTTGGTCCTAATTGCGGTACAGTTCTTTCGTAATGAAACCCGCAGTCGTCTAGAATAAGAGGTGTTCAAAGCCGTGGGCCTGCTAGCTACACAACCTTGCACAGCAACTTGAAACAATCATAAACGATACCTTTAAACGTGGCGTTAAACAAGGAATAAAACTGAATGCTCGACGATATGAAATCTGGGATAAAGTTTGTCGCATTTGTGAAATAATTTAGGATTTCCAAACAAAACCCTTGGTTTGCTATCTAAACAAGCCAGCAACGAGACTACTCTGCAGTCGCCTGTATCACATGGGGACAAGTGAAAGTTTTTAATTATTCCGTTGCAGTCAGTGAAGCGCGCAAAAACCCTCTTGTTGGCACATTAGTGCCTTCTCATTCACGAAACATAAATTTCGCAATTTATTTCAAGATTCGAGAACGATATCGTCCTTTAAGGAGGTCATGCATCCGAACGTGAAGCTTGAGACACGTGTGCCGGCCTAGAATGCACTCTTCTCACATAAGAAGGAAAACAATTTTGTTCAGAAAATAACTTCTGTTAGCCACAGTCATTGTTGCTGGGCGGAATTAGCTGATATACGTGTTAGCAGAGGCGTCCATTCGATTTTATTACTCAGCCATAGGTGTATTTTACCCTGATTTGAAAAATGTTTGCATAGTATATGAATGCTTATTGCCTCTTATTACCTCTCACATCTTGCCTCAGATGCTTATTGTCTTACATCTTAGTGCTTTCTCTTGAAAATTGCTTTTTGAAGAGCTTTCTTCCTCCTCAATTACTCCGATAGTCATTGGAGTGCTCCTTCTCCCAGGCTAAGTCTAAGAAATGTATAGCGTTTCTATAAGGGTCATCTAAAAAAATAGTTGCAAAACAATTTTTTGACAACAGTGTGCTGAATTAGAACGTCGTTTGATGTCATCTCGGGCGCATAAGTATCCCCCCCACACTGTCCTTTCGGTAGCAGAGTGTAAATTCCTGGTGCATTTCCATCTACTAGAGGTGCCGCGTAGCGTGAAATAATTTGGAGCGTCAGCTCTACTGCACCTATGCGCACATTTCACGGGCAATGGGTGGCGAAGTTTTGACCCTGAAATCTCACGCTGTGGAGCAATCATCGTCGTCTTTATTATCGTGCCCAAGCACGAGCAGATGAGTGCTATCCTATTGCCGTAGCCTGCCCGCTACGCATAATACTACTCCACAGAGGCGCTGTTATGCAAACTATAATGTTTTCTCTACTAGTTAACTGTAGCGCCGTGCAGCAAAACATCGTTGACTTCATCAAGTTACAAATGCGAAATATTTTCGCGCTTTAAAGTGGGGGGGGGGACATCATCATCTTGCAGAAGTTCCATCTGTGCCGCTTCATTAAAACAAAGGTAAATACGTGTTATAAATTACGCCATCAAGCTAAACAGAATGAATTCGTGGTAGAAAGTCCCCCAAGACCATCACATAACGAGACGACAAACTGCCCGTCGCTGAGAAACTTACCCAGGGAGGAAGCGGCCGCACAGTAATGGAACGTGGACACTCCAACCCATATAGTTATTATTACCAGTTAAATGTGCTGCATTCGCTATACACTTGGAAAGCCAGAACTCGTGCAATTGCAGCGAGAGCGGTCTATATTGATAATAAAGTCATTAAAGAAATCGCAGAAAAGAAAGGTAAAAATTTAATTGTCCATAATTCAAGAAATGGCATACGTTGTTCACTCAGCTAAAGTAAAGCATTTAATATACTGACGAAAGGTGCTTGTTCAACTCCTTAGCAAAAGCTGAAAAAGGCAACAAAGACTGTAGAGGACGCAAGCTTTGCTGAATAGGGCAACCTCATAAAAGGACAAAGGCGGCGTGAGAGTCATGTATGCAAGGCGTGGGCTTATATCCTGTACTCAGATTAGCTAAATATATCTGTTAGAGAAAGTAACAGAACTATATGCGGCAAATATTAGGGAGTTCTGTTCAGTTCATTTCAGTCGTTCAGTCGTGTCCGACTCTTCGTGACCCTATAGACCATGTCAAGCACAACTTCCCGGTCTCTCACTATCTTCCTAACATCACATAACTTCATTTGCAGTGCCTCGAGCATGCCATCTAACCATCGTGTTCGCTGCCTAACCCTGCTCCGGAGACCCTCAACTTTTCCCAACATCAAATCTTTCTCCAGCGACTCCTCTCTTCTTATCAGATGACGAAAGTAGCTGAGCTTTAACTTTAGAATTTGACCCTCCAATGAGCAGTCAAGGTTTATGGTCGACAGTATCGACTGATTTGATCTTCTGGCAGTCCAAGGAGCTCTCAAGAGTCTTCGCCAGCACCACAATTCAAACCCGTCAATTCTTCGACGGTCAGCCTTTTTCACAGTCCCACTCTCGCATCCATACATCACAACTGGAAAGACCATAGCACGAGTTATACGGATCTTGGTTGGCACACTAATGTCTCTGCTCTTTACTAGGCGGTCAAGGCTAACCATTGCTCTCTTTCCCAGAAGCAGGTGTCTCCTAATTTCATGGTTGAAGTCTCCTTCCGGGGTAATCTTGGAGCCCAAGAAGAGAAAATCTGTCACAGGTTCCACTTCTTGTCCATTGATGCTCCAGGACTTGATAGGGCAAAACGCCATGATCTTTGTCTTTTTAATGTTCAGTTTAAGCCCAAACTTCTCACTCTCTTCTTGTGCGCGCATCAGAAGTCTCTTGAGTTCCACTTCACTTTCTGCCAATAAAGTGGTATCAACCGCATATCTAAGGTTGTTGATACGTTTTCCAGCAATCTTCACTCCAGCTGAAGACTCTTCCAGACCGGCCTTCCTCGTGATGCACTCTGCATATAGGTTAAATAGGCAGGGCGACAGTATGCAGCCTTGCCTCACTCCTTTCTCAATCGGAAACCAATCAGTAAGACCATGCCCAGTTCTGACTGTGGCCTCTTGCCCTTCATACAGGTTCCTGAGGAGACAGATCAGGTGAATTGGAACTCCCATCTCTTGGAGAGCTTGCCACAATCTGCTGTGATCTACGCAGTCAAACGCTTTCGCATAATCAATAAAGCAGAAGTAGACGGGTTTCTGGAACTCTCTTGCTTTTTCCATGATCCAGCGAAGTTTGGCAATTTGGTCTCTGGTTCCTCTGCCCTTGCGAAACCCAGCTTGCACGTCCGGAAGCTCCCGATCCACATACTGCTGCAGCCTACCTTGGAGGAGTTTCAACATCACCTTGCTAGCATGCGAAATAAGCGCGATCGTGCGGTAGTTGGAACAATCAATGGCACTGCCTTTCTTTGGAATGGGGATGTAAACTGACCTCCTCCAATCCTGTGGCCACTGCAGGGTTGTCCAAATCTTCTGACATAATGTATACAGAATGTTAACAGCATCATGGTTGAGGTTTTGAAGCAACTCAGCTGGAATGCCATCTATTCCGCTAGCTTTGTTTTTAGCAAGGCTGACTAAGGCCCATTCAACTTCACTCTTCAGGATGCCCGGCTCGAGATCTGTGATCACAACCGTCTTATGTTGGGCTTGCACATTCGGGTCCTTCTTGTACAGTTCTTCTGTGTATTCCTGCCACCTCTTCTTTATCTCTGAGGCTTCAGTGATGTCCTTGCCTCGCTTGTCCTTTATCACGCCCAGCTTAGCACAGAAACTTCCTTTGATATCTTTTATTGTCTTATACTGAGCTCTTGTGTTCCTTAATTGGCTGTTGTCCTCAACTGCTCGGCACTGTATGTTCAGGAAGGCATTCTTATCTCTCCTTGCTATTTTCTGAAAGTCCGTATTGAGAATCTTGTATCTTTCTCTTTCCGCCATACCTTTTGCCATCCTCCTTTCCTCAGCTATTTGCAAAGCCTCTTCAGATAGCCAGTTTGCTTTCTTTGCTTTGGAACTACCTTAGTAGCAACTTCTTGTATTATATCACGCACATTAGTCCACATCTCTTCGGGCTCTCTGTCTTCTAGATCCAATTTTTGAAATCGATTCTTCACTTCCACAGCATATTCTAACGGAATTTGATCCAGATCATACCTGAAAGGACTTCTAGTTTTCTGCGTTTTCTTCAATCGAAGCTTAATTTTGGCAACAAGAAGCTGATGATCGGTGCCACAATCGGCCTAAGGCCTTGTTTTTACTGCTTGTATAGCGCTTCTCCATCTCTGCTGGCAAAAAATGTAATCGATCTGATTCCTGTACATACAGTCCGGTGAAGTCCATGTGAACAGGCGCCTCTTGTGCTGTTGAAAATGAGT
Source organism: Amblyomma maculatum (assembly GCF_055883805.1). NCBI lineage: Eukaryota > Metazoa > Arthropoda > Arachnida > Ixodida > Ixodidae > Amblyomma > Amblyomma maculatum. The sequence continues at coordinate 1,044,294 of NW_028146745.1, forward strand.
ATTCGCTATTGTCAGGTTGTTTTCTTGAGAAAACTCTACTAGCCCCTGCCCAGCTTCATTTGGCTCGCCAGGACCGAACTTGCTTATAATTCCGGATATTTCTTCACTCCCGACCTTAGCATTCCATTCTCCTATAAGAAAAACGATGTCTTATGATGGGGTGTGGTCTAAAAGGCATTCTAGGTCCGCATAAAATCTCTCAACGTCAGCTCCTTCAGCTGTGGTGGTCGGTGCATAGACTTGGATAAATGTTAAGTTGAAAGGGTGACCATGGATCCCAAGTGGAATCATTCGGTCGTTTTTGGGTTTGTACCCTAGGACTGCTTTGCCCATTGTTCTGTTTACTATGAGAGCGACTCCGTTCCTTTCTTGGATTCGTGCCCACAATAAAAGACATAATGGTCGCCGGGGTTAAATTTTCCCGTTCTGATCCACTTGAGCTCGCTGATACCTAAGATATCAATGTTTGTCCATTTCTCGCTTGACGACATCCAGTTTAGCTTGCGTCATAGATCTTACACTGCATGTTGCTATGTGATATATCTCCTTGCAACACCGGACTTTCCGGTCGCTTCCCGACACATCCACAACTGAGCGTCCTTTTGGCTTTAGCCCAGCCGCTTCATTCGTCCAGGAGCTACTAGGAATCGTCCTTTTTTCATCCCCAGTAACATGTGGAACGCCTTCCAACCTTGGGGGGGCTCATCTTCCGGCGCCATACCCATTATTGGTATTGTGACTGGCCATAGGGTTTTCTTGGCAGGAAATACTGGAGTGGGCTGCCGTTACCTTCTCCAGTAAATCACATTTTGTCAGAACTTTCTGCCGTGACCTGTCTATCTTGAGTGGCCCTACACAGCAGAGCTCACGACTTCATCGAGTTTCGCAAGCCCCTCCGCCACGACAAGGCAGTGATCAATGAAGGGGCAGTGATCCATTAAGGAGTAGTGAGATGCAAAAATGATCCTTCTGAGGCCATGCAGAGTTCTGGGAACGGATCAGTTAATGAAAGAACTGCGTATGACCTAACCTTTTGTTGCGTAGTTAACATAGTTAGCATAATAAAGTAGACCATAAAGCGCAGCGCCAGAATGTGGGGTGTTTAACAGAACACAGCATATCATTTTGGAATTCCTGCGATGTCTTAATGCCCAGCTCTACTATTGTTTGTGAGAAGCTTCAGGTATCCCAGATTCTCATGGCTGCTTACAGCTGTCGCTAGATTCGACTAGATTCGGACAGCATCGAAACTCCCATTACATTCAGCTACAGAAGGTTCTGCAACAAGATTCAGTGCGATGGTGAATGTTAGGTACAAATTTCGGGACTGGTTATTAATTTGTATCGCGTAATATGCATTTGTGTAGCATTTCAAGCGCTACTATCATCTCGAGTAGAGCTCATTATTCGTGATATCGGGCTGCTCATGTATGCAATCTTGTTTACAGCCGTATGTTTATTTCACGGACTCTTTTTGTGCTTCCAGCCACAATACAGACAGCTGAAGATAGCAAGGACAGCGAAACTGCGGGTGAGTATTCATTTTTATTGTGTCTTTCTTAAGAAGAACGTGTATACACTATCATCATCATCATCATCATCATCATCATCATCATCATCATCAGCCTGACTATACCCACTGCAGGGCGAAGGCCTCTCCCATATTTCTCCACTTAACCCGGTTCTGTGCTAGCTGCATCCACTTGACCCCTGCGAACTTCTTAATCTCACCCGCCCACCTAACTTTCTGCCGCCCCCTGCTACGCTTTCCTTTCCTTGGAATCCAGTTTGTTACCCTAAGCGACCATCGGTTATCCTCTCTTCGCACTACATGTCCTGCACATGTCCATTTCTTCTTAGTTTCCACTAGAATGTCGGTAACTTAAGTTATTTCTCTGACCCACTTTGCACGCTTCCTATCTCTTAATGTTACCCCTACCATTTTTCGCTCCATAGCCCTGTGGGTTGTCCTCAACTTAAGTAGAACTCTCTTGGTTAGCCTCCACGTTTCAGCGCCATAGTTGAGTACAGGTAAGATGCAACTGTTATATGCTTTCCTCTTTAGCGATACCGGCAAGCTGCTAGACATAATCTGCGAGTACTTGCCAAAAGCTCTCCATCCCAATCTTATTCTTCTTGTTATTTCCTTTTCATGGTCCGGATCTGCAGTTACTACCTGTCCTAAGTAGACATATTCGCCTACTACTTCCAGTACTTCGCTACCTAATGTAAACTGTTTTTCCTTCCCGAGGCTGTTGAACATTACCTTAGTCTTCTGCATATTGATTTTCAAGCCTACCTTTCTACTTTTCCTATCTAGGTCATCAATCATTTTTTGCAGTTCATCTCCCGAGTTGCTTAGCAAGGCAATGTCATCAGCAAATCGCAGATTACTGAGGTATTCTCCATCTACCCTTATCCCTAACTGCTCCCATTCCAAGTCTCTGAATACTTCCTCTAAGCAAGCCGTGAATAGTACTGGGGAGATTGTGTCTCCTTGCCTAACACCTTTCTTTATGGGAATTTTGTTGCTTTCTTTATGCAGAACTATGGTTGCTGTGCAGCCACTGTATATATCTTACAGCACTTTCACGTAGGGCTCGTTTACCCCCTGATTTCGCAATGCCTGCATCACCGCCGAGGTTTCAACTGAGTCAAATGCTTTTTCGTAATCAATGAATGCTATGTATCAGGGCTGGTTATATTCCGAGCATTTTTCTATCACCTGATTGATGGTATGGATATGATCGATAGTAGAGTACCGTTTCCGAAACCCTGCTTGATCCTATGCCCGATTGTAGACTAAGGTTGTCCTAATTCTATTAGCGATTACCTTATAAATACCTTATACGTAACAGACAATAAGATGATTGGTCTGTAATTTTTAAGGTCCTTAGAGTCCCCTTTCTTATGTATGAGAATAATGTTTGCATTCTTCCATGGTTCCGATACCGTCGATGACATCAGGCACTGCATATGCAGGGTGGCCAGTTTTTGTAACACGATATCCCCCCCGTCCTTCAGCAAATCCGTAGTTATCTGATCCTCTCCAGCTGATTTCCCCCTTTTCATAGTTTCTAATGCTTTCTTGACCTCGTCCTTCGTCACTGGTGGAACGTCTGACTGTTTTCCCTACCGCCAATCTCATTACGGTCCTGACTACTTTGGCTACTGTAGAGATCTGTATAGAACTCCTCGGCTACTTTGACTATCTTGTCCATATTAGACGTTGCCCGCCTTGTCCCTTATTGCATACATCTGGTTTTTGCCTATGCCCAATTTCTTCTTTACTGCTTTAAGGCTTCCCCCGTTCTTTACAGCATTCTCAATTTTCTCCATGTTATAATTTCTTATTTCGGCCACCTTGCGCTTATTGATTAGCTTTGATATCTCGGCCAATTCGATCCGGTCTGTTGGATTGGATGCTTTCATACTCTGGCGTTTCTTAATCAAATCTTTCGTCTCCTTAGACAGCTTACCAGTATCTTCTCTAACTATCCTACTTCCTACTTCCACCGCGCACTCAGTAATGATATCCCTGAAATTATTGTTCCTTGCTTCTAGGTTAATGCTGCCATCCTAGTTTAGAGCTGGATATCTATTCTGTCTGTATACACTATACAGACTACGTATGTGATATTTTTTGCTTCTGGATTAAAATTTGTGCATTTTATAAATGAGTAGAGCAACTGCCAAATAGGTTCGGCGCGGGCATGCTCCTATCATTTCACATTTGGGCTAAGTATGAATTCGAACTTTTAGACGCTAACTACTCACTGTACGGTTTTTTCTACAGAAAAGCCTTTCAACACTTGTTCTTGCCTTCGAGCAAGGTTTTTTACCTCTTTTTTCATTTGAGTGCCAAAGGCGCCTTATAAAGTGCGCTGTAATTTTGTTTCAGGTTGCGGCTCAGTAGTCAGAAAAGCAATGTTCCCTAATAAATACTTATTTCAATTCTTAACGTCTGTTATTGATTTCATTCAGAATGTAAACTGTGTAATTAAAATGTTTCTGAGAAGTGAACGAGAACACGTAAAGAAGCAATCTCGAGTTAAGACGGGCTTCATGTTTTCTTGCGTTATTGGACAAAGAGAGTAAAATATTCTTCAAGGCAAGTGAGTAAATAATATACTGGGGTTGCAATAGAAAAACACAGTAGCGCAATATGCGCATAAGCTTGGCAGCCTCCTGAGTCCACAAAACTATGCACCTGAGTCATCTGTTTAACCCGGTTTACAAAACTTTTCTGATCATCCCGTCTGGAGCTTGACAGGTGGGTGTCCCATCACTCTTTTGATAGGTATGTGGAGTTTATAGTATGGTCGCTTGTTGTGCCTTGCATCCCCACTCTTTATGTTATAGGGAGTGCTGCACGTTGCAGAATATGCATTCATGTTTGTGTACGGTAGACGAGATGCTCTTGGATTGTATATTTCTGTGCGTGACAGATTCTTTAATTATTTTACAGTCAGGTGAAGAATATTTTCTTCCCTGAAGTCAGTAATGCCGGGCGGTGTCGATATACTTCGTGGGTACAACCCAGGCTTTTCGAAATTTCTCTAGATGGGGTTCCCAGTTAGTGTATTCTCGTGGTGAGAAATTGGCGGCCTCATTTTCTTAAAAAAGGGTATATCGCTAAGCCTAGATGATATAAGGTTCTGGAAGGTGGTGTGTTGTGGTGCCTTAGAAGCTACCGTTAGTGTCATGATATTATGTTGCACTGCTGAGGCTGGACAAATATTTTTCACCTACTCACAAAAAATGCGCCTCTGACATTGATGACTTTACAGTGAATAGCGTGGAATATTGCTTTACTTGAAAATCAATGTTATAAAAATCTATAAATATATTGAATGCTGTTGCAGGGGAACTTTAAGCCTTAATGTGAAAAGCTGGGCTGATTTCATTGCGTTCATATTTGAAGACAACGCCTTGAAAAATGAGCCGAGACACTACTGCTTTTGTCATATCTACCTACCACTTGTCTTCTTTTTTCATGCGATTTGCATAAGAAATAAAACTTTATTCACACACACAAACTCATACGATAGTTTTAACTTTCCAAACCGATTTTTTAAGCTTTAGATATCGCATCACAGATGATGATTTTCAGATATGTGTTTTCTTTCACGCAAAATCAGATAGCGGAGATAATATCCAAGTACCCCGTTCGCTCCACTAAACTCAACTTGTTTAGAAAGGTCCTCGGCTGCAGTGAGCATACAACTGTGCATATGTGTGATGCGCTAGCTATCTGATGCTACTTATTCCTGCGCCCTCAACTTAACCTACCCTTTCCAAAGCTGAACTTTCGAAGTTCGTCCTGTGGAAACCACTCTATGCTTCATATTAGTCCTCTCCTGCCATGCCCTCGAATGAAAATACGCCTTCGCCAACTAACACTTTTTATCCCTTTTCCCTCTCCAACTTTCCGCTTCAATAAATATTCTGATAGAGATCCTCTATGCAATCCGAAATCCGTGGTTGCACGCTGGAAAAGCTGACACTGCCAACGACAGCACGAAAATGAGGACAAAGCCAATAAGAGTCGATGCTAAAGAAGACGTGTCGCTGAGTACCGGGGCTACATCGTGTCTAGTAAGTTTTCGAACCACTTTTGTAGTCCGCGCCCACACAGCGGCCATCAAACTCTTGAAGAAGAGCATAAAGGCCAAACAACCCGTGCTTGGAAAGAAGATCGCCAAGGACGCTGCCCTCCGGGTAGGAGCTGAAGAATGCCGACGCGGCCTTGCTGCGGTAACGAGCCGTTACCTGGAGCTAGCACTTGGCCACAGAGCAACGCGGACATTACTTCGAATACGAGGACAACGCTCGGGCAGCTACCAGAGCTAACCGATACACATCAGGCTATGGATGTGCAACAGGAAGTTATCACTAACGCTTCTCAACGGACACCCCCGGCTGGTCAAACTACCTGGGCCGCCAGTCAACACAACACCGGTAAAGAAGGTAAAGGCCGCCCCTGATAAGCTAGAGTCTGCTTATCCAACACCAGCCTTACAGCAATCCTTCAGAAAGCATATCAGACCGACAGTGCAGTTTGATATCACAAAGATACCCACCAAAGCTATACAGAGAGTGATAGACGCAGCGCTTGGTGCCACAGGTTACCAGGGGCTTGTAAGCTACAGGGCATCTAATACTGTCACAGTACAGTTAGCCACACTTGAGGATGCACGCAAAATGAGCACAGAAACACAGATTTTAATTACAGCAGAGAAGTATCTTCCTTTCCAGACGCATTTTGCATCTGGTCCAAACACTCAGCGATGTGTCGTATATGACCTAGACCTGCAAGATTCCTGGGAGTCGGTGGCCAGAGACCTCATATCAGGAACAGACACTGTGTTAGCTGCACGTCGTATGGGGAACAGAGGCACTTTTCTGATCACATTACTGGGACCAGACACTCTTTCTGACAGAGTTTACTACAAGGGCCGCATAGTGCGACCCAAAACGTACAAACCTAGACCAGTGCAATGTACAGGTGCTACAGAGAAGGCCATATAAAGAAATTTTGTCCATAAGGAGTTAACCCCGAATACATGACTGAATCGGGAGAGTTTAAATTCAAATGCGGCGTATGCAAGTCTGATGATCACGATATCACTTCGCCTCAGTGTCCGACAAAAAAGCGAAAGCTCGAGTTAGCAAGGGCTGGACGACGGAAACAATGTGCGCCGTTAGGGGTTAAAAGAAGATTTGCAGCTCTGGCCGAAGAGATGTTTCATGATCCTCCTGAAAAAGAAGAGCCTGTTGCAGTGGTTGCACAAAACAGTGCATCTTTTGCTTCTACGCTGAAGAATGAACGACGCACAAAACGGAGCACAGTGGCACTCACTGCTGAAGAATTTCCGGAACCTGAAAACTGCGCAAGCCAGCAGGATGCAATAGAAAAAAGAAATTGTGATGGTGTCAGCACAAATTGCACAGCTGCGACAAAATAAAGCGTCTATAGCCCAACGCTGAAAGGAGAGTTCTGAAAAACAGAAAGAAACGCTTGCAGGCTGTACGACAGCAAGGTTAGTGGATGCTCTTAATTGTAAACCTGCCGCTAACACATCAATATGGGAGGCGGTACTGGACGCACTTACGCAGCTGACACACCTCATTCAGAGCAGCTTACATTATGGATGGAAGTAGCCGAAACAAGTGGCAACAGATTACACATTGGAACTGCAGAGGGCTCTCTAATAAAGTTGGGGAAATCAAGACAAAAATATTGTACGGCAAGCTGCATTCATGGGCGTTCCTAATGCAGGAACACAATAGGTTATATTCGATAACAGGATATATAGGGTACCAGTGTCCTATGCCTGATAAACGAGCAAGAGCAGAGGTCAAAACGCCAGGAAAGCTGCCGTTTATAATAGGGCCAATATTTCCCAAGTGCCACTTGACTTGAGCAAGTGGTGCAACACTCAGCAGGAAGTTGCTGTACTTACACGTCCAAACAAAGCACCCCTTATATTAGCGTCCGTGTAAGCTCAGCCAAGAAACACCGTACTTGGCCGAAACATTGGACACAAGACGATGCTGAGAACGCTGAGCAGAGAAAAGTTGACCACCTCACACTCGAAGTTCCAAACCCTAATGCGCCCCCTACCAGGCTCCCTTTTGATGGCCGCTCCGCTTTTCCCATCTTAGCATCCTCTTTAAGGAAAAGTACACGTGCCCTCATTCCCCGTGTACGTTTCCACTCCATCGTAACTTAACGAGATTGGAGGAGGTTTGCCTTAGAAGAATAAGAGCTGTGGCGGCCCTTACACCGTCGGTAACATGCCGATGGGAATCTCAAGCAGACATCGGACCAACTACATGCCCGAAGTGTTCCACACCAGCTGCAGAAGTGGATATTGGCCACCTGCTGTGGACGTGTGCAGGGAGAATAGCATCAAGGACACCGATTCTGCGCGAAGTGGGACTTAGCACATCAAAGCAAGAGGACCTCTCTAAATGGCTCTTCGACAACGGCCTGCTCCGGTTCATTACCGAAAATAATTCACACGAATTTCTATAATATGCCTTTGGCAAGCTTATGTAAAAAAAGAATGTTTGGAAATATAAACAATTTAATTTCTCAAGAATCCCTCTCCCGAAACGTCGTCCGCAGATTGCGTTTCCTCTGCTAAGCGCCCGCTTTTATTAGCGCTACCCCTCTTCCCAGAGCACAGTTCAGTCAAGGCCATATACCATTTTACAAAACCCACAGCTGAAGCTCTGTGCCTGTGTTTTACTGCTCGCATTCGCGTGTCCTTAAACACGGGGAAAAACCGTGCACGTTGCAGACCGACTTGGTGGCTGGCGTGAGACACAGCAAGTGAGCAGAAAGCGACCGAGCGCTACGAGATAGTGAGCAACGCCCTTTATAAAAAGCTTCCCTTGGTTTGATGATCAGGTATGCATTCAAGCGACCATACGCCGCGTAGGTAATGCAAGTCTACACTGTGCCCCGACGAAAAAGTTCTAGTCGACCGCGAGAAACAGAGGCAATGTGAAAATGAATAATCGGGAAGCAGATGTGCCGCAGCGAGAGGCTGAGCCGGTACTTAGAGACACATGAAAATAAGCTTTCAGACCAGAGAGATTCCACAACAAAACGACGAGGCTAAGTAGCTCAAACTTGAGGACGACTAAAATTTAACAGAGAGAAGTGGACGCAGTACTTCAGATAAATGAAAGAGTGAGCAGTTCAATTTCACACAATTTTGAAGACAAAATTGGGCTGTGCCACAACAGGGCTTTCCATTTCCAAACATAAGCGTTTTAAAACGTCTTTGCCGATTTTTTCGTCTTACATGCGTGCAATATCCTGAGGCTGCCACATGCAGATTTCTTTAGCTGGATAATTCATCTTCGAAAAACAAAATCACGATGCATCTTTAAAGGTCATCATCAAAATCATAGTCACCAGCCTTGAAAAAGTAATCAGGATGCATGATTTCTTTCATACACGTACAGGAAGGCCCCTTCACTTTGCCTGGTGCAAAAACAATTTTCACACGTGAGCAAGAGCGAGAGTTCTCTGTACGCTTCAAAGATCTGGAGGGGGGATCTCCAATATATCGGCACACAAGACACAAAAAGGCATAGTTATGTGCCAGGAGACATCTACTTCTCAGCTCAGAAGAAGGTAATGTTGCTCGTGCACGGGCCTGTCCAGGAGCTAGTTAGCATAAGAGTATCTAAAGATCTAAAATAGGTGTCCAAGCTTCAGGCACTATACCTGGCCCATACGCGTGCTAGGGAGTAAGGCAAGCAGGAGGAGTCTTTTTGTGGCATTGCACGGAATCCACTGACGCTGCCAGCTGAACCCCTTGGTTCTACGGAAACAAGTTTCAGAACACCTAATTTAGGGCATGAGGCGTGGTAGCGAATTAGATACGCAGCATGTTCACTTCTGTGAAACATGGTATAACAGTTTTGAATAAAGCTTTTTTCCATTTAAATATAAGTCTTCTCTCAAGAAACAACCTCACTTACTACATCGAAAAGCCGGTTTTTAGTTCGTTACGAAGACAAGGTTTCATCGATTCACGAACATATATGGTCGCCTAGAAATCTACAGCCACCAAGCCTACTCCTCAGTAGCCGAGGCTGATTGGGAGAAGTGAGAGTTTTTGCGCAGGCAGAGTGTTACACCACTGGGATAAAAATTATGAATAATTTCAAGCATTTTTGCTCGCTTCGACCACAGAAAGCGCATTTTTACGCAGTGTGCTTCCGTAATGCAACGCGCTATAGGAGCAGATATTTGGAAATAAAATCAAGATTGTGCTGGAAGGCGGTAGCTGGCAGCTGACACGCCCGGTCACTGTTTGGACATAGGGTGGGCTGGCTGACGTTAAGTTTGGCAGGACCTGCCAACTCGGTGATCATTTCAAATTAAAGGATGATATCACAATCAGCCTGCCAGGACCCTTGCGTTTCCGTTACCCGGCGCAACCCGTTCGCTATCATACGGCTCGAGTAAAGTGGAGAATTAATTGGGGGCTGGTAGCCCACATTATCGTCTCATGCCATTAAAGGCGGAGCTTAAATGTTCCATATATATATAATACATACATACATACATAAACACACACACCTACATACATACATACATACATACATACATACATACATACATACATACATACATACATACATACATACATACATACATACATACATACATATACACATACATACATGCATGCATGCATGCATACATACATACATACATACATACATACATACATACATACATACATACATACATACATACATACATACATACATACATACATACATAGGTGGTCGAAATTTCCGGAGTCCTCCACTACGGCGTCTCTCATAGCCTGAGTCGCTTTGGGACGTTAAACCCCACAAACCAACCAACCAACCAACATACATACATACATACATACATGTATGTATGTATGTATGTATGTATGTATGTATGTTGGTTGGTTGGTTGGTTTGTGGGGTTTAACGTCCCAAAGCGACTCAGGCTATGAGAGACGCCGTAGTGGAGGACTCCGGAAATTTCGACCACCTGGGGTTCTTTAACGTGCACTGACATCGCACAGCACACGGGCGTCTTGCTTTTCGATGGAGGCGAAAAGCAAGACGCCCGTGTGCTGTGCGATGTCAGTGCACGTTAAAGAACCCCAGGTGGTCGAAATTTCCGGAGTCCTCCACTACGGCGTCTCTCATAGCCTGAGTCGCTTTGGGACGTTAAACCCCACAAACCAACCAACCAACCAACATACATACATACATACATACATACATACATACATACATACATACATACATACATACATACATACATACATACATACATACATACATACATACATAATAGGTTGTTTCTTGAGGAGCGAACGGCGGGGTAACTGTCTTCATTGAAAGTCTATCGGACTCAGCGAGGTGACATCATATGTAATACTTTGTATTGATGGTGTTACGCTCTGAATCCCACAGCTGCAAGCAGACTCAGCGTTTCCTCTATTTTCAATGCGATCCATATTGCTTACTGAGCAATGACATCATTGGCGCGGTTTATTTTAGTTAATTTTCGCTCTGCTATATTATGCAGATAGAGCGGCTTCTGTAAAGTCTGGAGCTGCTTGTAGCCATGATTGAGGCTGCTGGCCAGAGTTTTTGTTTACTGCCCTACTATCTAGTGGAGGGATGCAGATGACACTCTCCAGCACAAACATAGACCACGTTTGAAGGGAGATAATGCTTTAAAGGAAAAAAAAACAAAAGGTGGGAGCAGCCGCAAGAGCAGTAATTGGTGACGTCAAATATAAAGCAAGCACGGGTTCTGAGTGTTTGTAAGATTGAATGTAACCTAAATTGTTGTTTAAAATTGTTTGTCACATTTCTCCCCCGTGTCTAAAATAAGCGATTCAGCCCTGAAACGATACAGCTCCTGTGTTCAGGAGCAGGCTAATCATGTTTATGCGTCAAACGCAGTCTCAAGTTGGTAAGGGACGCGAGAAATATTGGTTTACTCGCAATACCATGGCTTAGAGCACCATCTAACGGAGGCTTCTCTGGACAGAGCGCAGTCCCCGCGAGGATGCTTAGAGCAAGCGCATCGCGTACTGCGAAAGTTATGAGGAAGTGTTTGTTAACAGCATCGTTAATAATCGAATGCCCCCAATGAGATCATCATGGCCTATTCAGCTACTCATACATCCTTTATCCCGCCATTGCCTCCAAACACCAAACTGATCCGGCCTGGGGGCGGAAATGGGCCGCATACTCTAATTTCACTTTGGGGTATAGAGATGTGGGGTGTGCTGCGAACTGCTCTAGCACATATTTTGGCGTCTTCACAATATTGTTGTACTTATATAGATATATATCACATATGCTGTCTATTGTCAGTAAGGTAAAAGTACGTATCTTCGTGATTTTTTATTAAAGCTATCACAACCATTACTATTGCCGCGGCAACCTCGAAGTCTCCACCCTCTAGAAAATCAGTTGTCGGCGCTTCCGACTTCGGAGTTGTGCGCTAAAATCATGGGCATGTATCAGACAGGTGGTACTCGGTAAGTGACATAGCCGTGCATTGATCGGTCGTCATGTTCCATGGCGTCACGAAATCAGATGACATGACATAGCTGGCACGGAATGCAGTTAGGGCTTCGCGTTTGAGATGCGATCAAGATCAGTTCAGTTCAGTCATTCAGTCGTGTCCGACTCTTCGTGACCCAATGGACCATGTCACGCCACGCTTTCCGGTCTCTCACTATCTTCCTAACATCACATAACTTCATTTGCAGTGCCTCGAGGATGCCATCTAACCATCACGTTCGCTGCCCACCCCTTCTCCGGCGACCCTCAACCTTTCCCAGCATCAAATCTTTCTCCAACGACTCCTCTCATCAGATGACCAAAGTAGCCGAGCTTTAACTATAGAATTTGACCCTCCAATGAGCAGTCAGGGTTTATGGTCGACAATATCGACTGATTTGATCTTCTGGCAGTCCAAGGAGCTCTCAAGAGTCTTCGCCAGCACCACAATTCAAACGCGTCAATTCTTCGACGGTCAGCCTTTTTCACAGTCCCACTCTCGCATCCATACATCACAACTGGTAAGACCATAGCACGAGTTATACGGATCTTGGTTGGCACACTAATGTATCTGCTCTTTACTAGGCGGTCAAGGCTAGCCATTGCTCTCTTTCCCAGAAGCAGGCGTCTCCTAATTTCATGGCTGCAGTCTCCTTCCGAGGTTATTTTGGAGCCCAAGAAGAGAAAATCTGTCACCGGTTCCACGTCTTGTCAATTAATGCTCCAGGACTTGATAGGGCAAGACGCCATGATCTTTGTCTTTTTAATGTTCAGTTTAAGCCCAAACTTCTCACTCTCTCCTTGTACGCGCATGAAAAGTCTCTTGAGTTCCACTTCGCTTTCTGCCATTAAAGTCGTATCATCCGCATATCTAAGGTTGTTGATACGTTTTCCAGCAATCTTCACTCCAGCTGAAGACTCGTCCAGACCGGCCTTCCTCATGATGCACTCTGCATATAGGTTAAATAGGCAGGGCGACAGTATGCAGCCTTGCCTCACCCCTTTCTCAATCGGAAACCAATCAGTAAGACCATGCCCAGTTCTGACTGTGGCCTCTTGCCCTTCATAAAGGTTCCTGAGGAGACAGATGAGGTGAATTGGAACTCCCATCTCTTGGAGAGCTTGCCACAATCTTGTGTGATCTACACAGTCAAACGCTTTCACATAATCAATAAATCAGAAGTAGATGGGTTTCTGGAACTGTCTTCCTTTTTCCATGATCCAGCGAAGGTTGGCAACTTGGTCTCTAGTTCCTCTGCCCTTGCGAAACCCAGCTTGCACGTCCGGAAGCTCCCGATCCACATACTGCTGCAGCCTACCTTGGAGGATTTTCAACATCACCTTGCTAGCATGCGAAATAAGCGCGATCGTGCGGTAGTTGGAACAATCTTTGGCACTGCCTTTCTTTGGAATGGGGATGTAAACTGACCTCCTCCAATCCTGTGGCCACTGCAGGGTTGTCCAAATATTCTGACATAATGTATGCAGAATGTTAACAGCTTCATGGTTGAGGTTTTGAAGCAAATCAGCTGGAATACCATCAATTCCGCTAGCTTTGTTCTTAGCAATCAAGCTATCGATCTCCTATTTTCAAGGACTTTGAGATCGAAGACCAGACCTTTGTGAGACATGCTGTTCGTAGGCCATACAGGCACTTCAAACAGCTTGGTATTAATTGGGATCTAGATCAACTTCAGGGGGCCTTTATCAAATTGTGCTATCTTACTAATGTATCCCAATTAGTTTGTGTGCATTAATACAGGGAAAACAAAGATTACTGAATAAGCGAAAATCAAATAGCTAAATGCTTGCTATCATCATGTATGCGCGGCATAGTCCTTATGAGCACCGGATTAAAATTAGCCCTGTCGACGTGCCGTAAGGCGAAGAGCCTCTCATAGTACGGAAAAAGGCGTGGGCGATACTATCGTTATCAGTCGCGTTGTCACCAGAAAATTGGATTTCCGCGATATGGCTTCGTCGAGCGCGCGCTCTTTTCATTCCTAACCCCGTTTTGTTGGAGTTTCCCCTGCGGTGAGAATGTTTCGATTCTCTCGCGCCCTAGCGCATCGCGACTACGCCACTCGTCTAATATTTTAAGCGTCTGTATTGTTTTTGTATCATCATCTATGAAGCTACCGTGGGCTTTGCACTCTTCAACTGACAACTCGTGTAGCGAGGACCCCTCAATTTCGCTTCATTTAACATATCTTGATATTGCATGCAGCAACTCCTTTCTATGACTTTTTTGTTAATTTATCTCCCAATTTTCCGCTGCTGTCTCAGTTCTTGCTTGTCATCTAGAATTGTTTTTTCGGTTCCTCTGTAAAAACCAAAGTTAAATTTTCGTCCAAAAACTTTTTATTTACTTTCCAAAGGTGCCACTGGAAAGATTTTATTTGTTTTATCAACTTCACGTGGAACTAGACTGCAAGTGGCACTTAACCTTTAAATGATCAGAGAATGACGCGGGTACAACTGCTTAGCTTTTGCATTTGGGCAGTAGGTAAACAGATCCATACATACTATCAAGGCGTGTGTGACTAGTACCAGAGTCCTTCAATGCTCCTAGTGGGGATGAAACTTACGCCGAAGTTTGGGTTGCAGAAAAAGGCGGCCTGAATTGGCGCGGCCGCCGATCGAGGGGCCGCGAGTCCTCAGCCGCCCCGATGCTGTACTGTGCGGTGGCCAGCTCAAATTTTGATTTCACGCTCGTCTCTTGTATCCTGCTTTCAGTAAGCTCAAGTCATGTCACACTGCACATATGTTATCGTAGTCAACTTTACATTTATATGAAGAAAGCGCTCCCGGTCTCTTGAAAAGACCTTTATGCGATTTTTATAGGCCTGTATAAAATAATATGGCAGTATGTCGGAGTCATTGCACAGCATAAAAGGCCCTTAAACAAGCATGCAGAACTAGTAGAAGGACGCACAAGATATGCATATGGGTCCTGCTTCCCCTTGTATATTGTACGTGGCACTTATATTAGGGGTTTCGGGGTTATGAATAGGTCTTATGCACCATGATACAGGAGTTGGATGGGCTCCTATGCCATTAAGATTTGCATATGCAAGGTTGCAAATGGAAAGTTTGATATAGGTATGCAGCGTCCCAACAAAAGTGGATTTGAGATTTAAAACAACAAGGCGAATTTTTCAATTTGAATGAAGTGAAAATTATTGATAGCATATTTTTTATTATCGATCCCTACATGGGTCTCTCGTGGGCGTATAAGTTTATTACAAGCAACAATCGCTGCACGTGCTCTGACCATATGCTGCACGTTTTTATCTGCAACTGATTACGAGCCTGCACTGCGAAAGTGCAGCGAATAATTTAGCCTTTCGGCAGGAGCATAGCAAGTATGCTAGAGCATAACTAAAATACGTCGCCGGCCGCCGAACTGTTCATGGATAGCGGCATATCAACAACGATACTTATTTAAACATTTGCATATGCAAAAGGCGTAGAGGGAACTGAAATACTGCCACCACGGCTCCATTTGCAGCATTTGCGCATAAAAAAAATCAGCTATCACATGAGGTTGCCCACAACATTTTCCTGTACTAGGAAGGAAAAACGAGCTGTAACACGGCAAAAAAATAACCACCTCATAACATATTCGGATATTCTGATACGCACGTGCAAAAACGTGTATGTTTGAATAATGGAAGACATTGGCTATCGCTAGTGTTAGAAAAAAAAGGTTCAGGGTATTTGCAGGACAATCGTCGAAAGACGACTTCACTCGAGAAAAAGCACAAAGTGCGAAAACGCAAAGTAGTGCTAGGAAGGTCGAATATAACCGTACCACCTACCACCGACGGAGCAGCGTGGGCGCGCATCCGCTGGCACCTCTGCAGACCTCAGTGGCAGGTCTCGAGATGCTTTTGCGGCAGAAAACGGCGTTTTAATTATCTCGAGATCAGATGCACCTTGCTCAATCTGACCAGAGGTCGAAGCCTTGGGGTCAGGAGGTGCTTTAGGTGGCGGTTTAATGTCCAGTAAATTAATTACGGCCACTTCATTACTCTGTACCTGCGTGCTTCAAAGACAAGCGGGCTCGTGCCTATCTCTCAGCCTTTCAAAAGTGGAATCTTTTTTGCAGGAGGTTAAGAGTCCTGCAAATTGAAGCACCATCATGGATCACATTCTTCAAGCGCCTTCACATTCGCGAATTGAATCAGGCCCTGAACGAGCTGTATGAGTTCGAAAGAATTTCTCCGGGGTCATATCTTGATGTCAACAATAGTAAAGCACAATTATAACAGTCTAGTGCAGAAAAATATTAGGAAGCCTTGATTAGGTCGCGAACACGAAGGTTCCTTAATTACAACAATCTGGTCGCGCGTATAATGATGAAAGCAAGCTGTTCATTCGAAGGAGGTTTTATTAATTAGTTTCGGAAGTGAAATTCGCAATGACACGCCAAGTATTTATGATGCGTTCTTTACCTATTATGCACTCCTCTTTAGTAGTAGCAGTAACCCGATCAGTGGGTGCGATTTCAGTCAGACCCACTGACTGAAATCAGTCAGTGGGTCTTTTCTTTTTTTTTTTCAGGAGACCATTACTTTAGATGATCAAGTCAGCCATTTGTTCACTACAAGGCCGATGGTCTCCTGGCCCGGATGGTCTAAGTAGCGAGTTCTATAAGACGTTTATGCCTATCTTAGCACATGCCCTATTGGAAGTTTTCAGTGCAGCTTATGACATAGACGTTTGCCTCCAACGTTCCATACTTCCCAAATCATACCAATTCCTCAAACCCCGGACGCATGTCGGTTGAAAACTGTTGAAGGGTATCGCCAAATACCCGTATGTAACATGGATTATAAGATGTATCAGAAAGTTCTTTCTTCTCGTCTGCAGCTTGTGCCATTACATTTATTAGGGCCACACCAAGTGCATGGGATCGAATACACAGCCATATCTATATCGCACGTTCCATGGTATAGATTTTGTCAGATAAGGTCAATCAAGTGGCCCTAATTCAAATGGATCTGGCAAACGATTTTTAGAAGGTGCGTCATAATTTTTTGTTTGCTGTACTGGAGAGTCCGAACATTGGTGACGTCTTGCGTAAAGGTGTTGAACTATGTTACAATGCCGGTACTACAAGCTTGATTGCTAATCAAAATTTTACCAAACCTACTCCGCTAAAATCGTCTGTTCGACAGGGCTGTTCACTATCGTCTTTGTTATTCGAGATTTATTTTAAGCCCCTATATCGTTGGATCATCAGGAACAAAGCCGTTCGTGACGTCTTAATATCGCCATGTAAAATTAAGGTTTTGACATATGCTTAAGGCTTTGCCCTGTTATGTTCTGATAAAAAGTGCGTAATCGAGGTTTTGCGCTTAACTGAACGTTTTTGTGATAGCTAAGGAGCGTCTCTTAACATCGATAAATTAAAAGAGTTTTGATTAGGACAATGGGTACAAAACCGATATTTTTTGCCGGAATAAGATTTGAATCCGAAGAGTTACAGTATTTCGACGGTCCCTTGCATCAACATCGTAAGAGTGGGCGTCACTGGGATTCTCAGATCTCTTCAGTTAGGCGACATACCTAAGCTTGGATGAGTATGGAACTGTCGCTATTTGCAAGAGCCCAAGTTTGCGAAGTCTTCTTGATTTCGAAGTTTATCTATGTCATGCATGTGCTGTCTTGTGGAAGCAACAAAGCACAGTCCATGCTTTAATTTTTTGCTGCTTTTGTGTATGACTCTCGATGGTAGCCTCTGCGTCGAGGCAACTTTTTTCTCCCTTTGTAGGCTGGTGGAGCTGGCCTTCGCCAATCGTTTGTTGTTCAGCTTCTTTGAAAGTTACTTTGTAAAACAGCAAGCCATCCCTGCATCTTAGCTGCATTTTATAGACGTTTAAGTGTAAATTTGCCTAATTTGTTTGCGACCTATGGTCGTAGGAGTAGGGTCCTTTGCGGGATTTTTTTAAGTTTCCGACACATTACATTTTCTTACCACACGGTTTACTTTAAAATACCTGTACAGTATCCAGAACCCAGATTACAAAAGTTTTGAATGAGACGGTAATTATTGTACCGATGTATGCACAGCCTTACGTCCCCTTTGTACACAATATTGTATTAAAGCGGGTGCAAAGGATGTATATAAAATAGGCCGCAAAGACGTTCTTTATAAACTTCACACGTCAACAAAACCATGTAAAAACGTGGCTTCGTGCAAAAGGGACATTTGTATTTTCGTCAGGGTACAGTTTCCTGTGTCAGCGGCCAGGCACTATAGATCGATCTCTGCATGTGTGCAGCTGTAATGCAGCATTTTTGGAGACCTTCTTCAACAGACTCTCAACAAGGACATTGATATTTCTCCCTATTCAATAAGATTTTTGCCTACAATGCGGGCTTCTGATGTTCCATTTGACCTTTTTGTTTGCTCCTGGGACTGTTTATCCCGTGAAAGATCCGCGTGACAGATCGCCACGCAGAGCCACCACGTGCAATAAAATTTGTTCAGAGACCAGTTTGCTATCGGGCGGGGGGAGGGGGGGAGCGGGAGGGTATATTCTGCGCAGGATTGAACTCCTCCCTGGTTACCTTTACTTGATGCATGTATATGTCTCCCGGAATTTTGATGTGTGGCCAAAGTGAGAGCTCGATGCTTGTGTAACTGTGTATGGCCAGGTTGCGGGATGCGACGTGGTTAAATTGGCTCAAAGTGCTTCCATGCAATAAAGAAAAAAGTGCTCCGTAGTGTAATGGTTTAGCATACTGGGCTGAAGTGCGGTAGGATCTCTCGGAACATGGTTCAATTCCTGAAATGAATGTCAATTTTATTTCACTTTTTCTTTTTAATTTACTTGCGTTATTTTATATATCTGAGCGTTTTTATAGCTTGCATCCGCATTTCCCCCGGAACGAGGGCCGCCGACCATATCCTACAACCCCCTAAAACTACTAAAATCGCGTGACTGACAGCCGCACAATGCCTAGACGTGAATCGTTCCTCAACGCTGCCGATCCTTTGTTCTGCTTAAATTTTCGTCTCTTGAACTGCAACCACATTCACGCTATGGTCCAATGAAAGGTGTTTCTGTTAGCTTGTTTTCTCTTCGCGGCTAAAACCCTAACGTTAAGTGTGATAAATGTGAGAGATGGTGCAGAAGCGATTTTCATAAAGCGTGAAGAGGCCGAGAGCATCAGTTCAGTTCAGTCGTTCAGTCGTGTCCGACTCTTCGTGACCCTATTGACCATGTCACGCCACGCTTTCCGGTCTCTCACTATCTTCCTAACATCACATAACTTCATCTGCAGTGCCTCGAGGATGCCATCTAACCATCGCGTTCGCTGCCTACCCCTTCTCCGGCTACCCTCAACCTTTCCCAACATCAAATCTTTCTCCAGCGACTCCTCTCTTCTCATCAGATGACCAAAGTAGCTGAGCTTTATCTTTAGAATTTGACCCTCCAATGAGCAGTCAGGGTTTATGGTCGACAATATTGACTTATTTGATCTTCTGGCAGTCGAAGGAACTCTCAAGAGTCTTCGCCAGCACCACAATTCAAATGCGTCAATTCTTCGGCGGTCAGCCTTTTTCACAGTAAAACTCTCGCATCCATACATCACAACTGGAAAGACCATAGCACGAGTTATACGGTTCTTGGTTGGTTGCTCTCTGCTCTTTACTAGGCGGTCAAGGCTAACCATTGCTCTCTTTCCCAGAAGCAGGCGTCTCCTAATTTCATGGCTGCAGTCTCCTTCCGAGGTAATCTTGGAGCCCAAGAAGAGAAAAATCTGTCACAGCTTCCACTTCTTGTCCCTTGATGCTCCAGGACTTGATAGCGCAAGACGCCATGATCTTTGTCTTTTTAATGTTCAGTTTAAGCCCAAACTTCTCACTCTCTTCTTGTACGCGCATCAGAAGTCTCTTGAGTTCCGCTTCACTTTCTGCTATTAAAGTGGTATCATCCGCATATCTAAGGTTGTTGATACGTTTTCCAGCAATCTTCACTCCAGCTGAAGACTCGTCCAGACCGGCCTTCCTCATGATGCACTCTGCATATAGGTTAAATAGGCAGGGCGACAGTATGCAGCCTTGCCTCACTCCTTTCTCAATCGGGAACCAATCAGTAAGACCATGCCCAGTTCTGACTGTGGCCTCTTGCCCTTCATAAAGGTTCCTGAGGAGACAGATGAGGTGAATTGGAACTCCCATCTCTTGGAGAGCTTGCCACAATCTTCTGTGATCTACACAGTCAAACGCTTTCGCATAATCAATAAAGCAGAAGTAGATGGGTTTCTCGAACTCTCTTGCTTTTTCCATAATCCAGCGAAGGTTGGCAACTTGGCCTCTAGTTCCTCTGCCCTTGCGAACCCCAGCTTGCTCGTCCGGAAGCTCCCGATCCGCATACTGCTGCAGCCTACCTTGGAGGATTTTCAACATCACCTTTCTAGCATGCAAAATAAGCGCGATCGTGCGGTAGTTGGAACAATCTTTGGCACTACCTTTCTTTGGAATGGGGATGTAAACTGACCTCCTCCAATCCTGTGGCCACTGCAGGGTTGTCCAAATCTTCTGACATAATGTATGCAGAGATAAATGTGACAGATGGTGCAGAAGAGATTTTCATAAAGCGTGAAGAGGCCGAGAGCATAGTGCTTACCTTTCGCGTCTAGCACGTAGCTATACGCCGTCTCTCGTCACAGCGCTATCTCGTACAGCCTCGTTCACCTGATGTGGAGGTCCCTTCTCACCAACACGCTTGTCCGATTGTCCGTCAAAAGGGTAGGCCGAGAGTCAAGATTAGAACGGCGTGCCTAGACCGTTTTGGAAGGCGGCTTATTGAAACTGGCGCTAGGCTCCTTGCCTCCTTCGGCACCTTTGGCACGTTGCCCACACACGTCACTCTCATCGTAATGGTGCTTACTGCTGGTCGGCTTACATACCTCAGCTTTAGCTGGTGAGAGACCAGTGCCGCCGCTTGACGTGCATTGTATGGCAGCCGACAAACCTTCTGGCTAAGGCTGGTGACCGGCATTGATTGCTTGGCGTAGTATCATCACCGACGTGTTCAGATGCGGTATCGTAAGCTCTAGTGGAGCTGCTATAGCGAACTTTCCCGGCCGCAGTAATACGTTTGACGGGAAGGAAATAGCGAGTATCAGATTGTTTTGGCACAGTTGCCGACCGAACTTGTTCTTTTAGGCATACTTTTTCTTCATCGCGATATGCGCTTCAGTTCTTTCACAGTTGAAGATTTTTAGGACGCCCTGGTTGAAGCTGGTTTGCTCTCAGACGCGGTAGCGTCCGGGCGTATTAAGAGTATTTTGCAGAGGAAGCTGAAAAGGGGACTCAGGATGCAGAAAGACCGGCAGTGACCATTGACTACACTACTGCTACTAGTAGTTACAGCGATTATATTCATTTTGTAGTGTTACTTTGCTATTTCGCACTTTCTATCGTTACCTCAAGTGCGGTCGTCCTTCGGCGATTTCGCTGCAAACACGTTAAATGTTCTTCTTATCACCACGAAAAGTCAATGTTCTCTATCATTCTAACGTATCGGGTGTTTGCACGTACATCTCAGACTATTCCACTGTATATCATGTGCTGGCCGTTGTTTCGTCGCCTCAGAGCGCAAGTGTTTCTTTCTACATCGTTCAATGCTGCATGTCATAGTGCATTTTGTAGATTTACATACTGCCGGCAGAGCAGTTATAAAACCTATATGCATACATGTGCGTCCTCCTACTAGTCCTGCTTGCTTCTTTATGGGACCTTATGCCCCACATCAGCTCCTGCATAGTCCAATGTTATCTATTACACGACCTTTTAAAATCGCATTTAGTTTAGCTCAGCCGGGATATGCACATAAGCGTCGGAGTACCCATGCGAAGAGTGCGCAGATTGAACTTCAAGCAGCTATACTCCCTGCAGTCTAAGAACGCGAGTAGTTATTTATTCTCCGATAGATCAGTCTTTTGATGTAGTATAATGGGTGTCCCAGTTGTTGCCAAACTCGTTAAAAGATGCTGGACTGGACACAGCAGCATTCACTTTCTTGACGCTCACAATGTCCTCCGAAAGAATCGCGTTTTGGCTGCAGGCTCCCGAGCGTAGTAGATGATAGAAAGATAGCTGCACGACTTAGTTTAACAAGTTGTACCTTGAAATATATTAAAAAATGGTGCCTCTTAGACATGAAATAATTTTTTGCTCAAACTAAGCTTGCATTATAAAAATAAAAATCAGATTTTCAAAATTTCGTTCTGTACTGTTTGATGAGGAGGTTACACGCTTAAACAGTGGTGGGATGATTCACAAGAGAGGCTAGGTTGGAGTATCCACTTTTTAGTTTTTCTTTTTCGGGCCACTGTTCCGGCTATCGAGACTATGCGCTAATGGTGATGACGACTTACATGTTGTGATGATGTCTTTGCGCAAATAAATTGCCAAACTGAAGGGGTATCTAAATATATATTTATTCTCGTAAATTTACTCCACTGGTTTACTCGGATCCCGCACCGTCTAAAAATACACCCCCAATTCAGTACTTCGGAAATAATCTTTTTATCCTAACATGAAATCAAGCCTTTATTACACTTAAAAATGGCCTGAAACTGTCAACTCACCATCGAGCGAGTTGAACACTTTTCAGGAAACTCGTGATGTTTATTGCTAAGGCAATCACATATTACTCTCGTTTTCTTCCTCTTACATTGAGATTTCTCTTCTTGTTTAAAGCAAAGCCCAAGAGATGCTCACGTCCAATGTTGGAGACACCAGCTGGGCCAGTAAGTTAAAAAGTTTATACGTATTTTCCAGTGCTTAAAGCATTCGGATAATTCGCATATTACACTATCATTATGTTTTTGCAGCAATAATTTTTGTGTACAGGTGTACAGGTATATAACACTGTTTTTAACTGAGTGCAAACATTGCTAACGTGATTATGCAGTATTCAACTTGACTTCAAATTAATGTCCTTAACTCGAGAACAATTAATAACATCTAAATTGCAAAAATTGCGCTCGAGATTAAGCACCGTTTAGTTCTAAAAAGGTTTGTTGGGGTTGGTGAACTGAACATCTACCTTTATTACCACCGTGGTTAAGGGAAAAGACTAAAAAAGCGACTACTCTAATTATGCTTGTATCTGTGAAAAATAATTTTTGTAAAAAAAAAAAAGCTTGTAGCACACAAACTATAGCTGCCGCGTTTAGAGAAAGAAAAGGTTGTTGTTGTTGTTGTTGAAAAGGTGGTCGCGTGCTTGATATCACTGGATTTTTAGGGTCGCTAGATGCTGCATATTATCGACGGTAGCCTTTCAAAATCACAACTTGGTCTCTTTATTCTGATCGATTTTTCTTTTTGTTTCTGAAGGCATGGTTTAGATGTCGCGCGAGAACAAAGACAATTACTGCGGCTTTGTTTTCCTCAAACTAATACTAACGTTTCACGTTGACGCGTTTGATGATTGCGCGCTGAATTGTTTAGCGTAAGGAGCATGTAATAAGAAGTGGTCTCCCTGGACAACAATTGAGTCAATGATTTAATGAAGTCTCCATAACGTTCGCTGATTCGAGCACTTTTGTTCGGCGCTTGCGCGACGGTGTAGACCTTATCTATAAGTGCTGCCATCTTCAGGAGAAAACTTGATACTGGCAAACGACGACATGCCAATAAAGACTTATGAATGGAAGAATGTATTAAAAAAGTATTATTGAAAAATTTTAATGCAAATATTTAATAATGCGCTGGGAATCTGCTGTTCAGGAATCGCCTTGTGCAAAGCATATGAGCGTCTTTATCGGTTTGGCAATCCTCCTAATTTAAAGTTTAAAATATAAATAATGAGAGACGAGTGATCTGTCGAGCTTTTTATGTTGCCCACGTTTCCGAGCGACTTCATAGATAGATACTATCTGCCAGTCACCACCATGATGGCATTGTAGTTAGGGTGCTATGCGCTTACCCACGGATGCGGTATCGAATCTCTGCCGGGCCAGTCACATTTCGATGAAAGCGCATTAGAAGATCTGTGCCATATAACTGCAAGTTTGAAACAGCAAGTGTTCAAAATTTCTGGAGCTCTTCCTATGACGTCTATCATAGACAGAGTTACTTTGGCACGTTAACCCCTTTAAACCTAAAATGTATTATTCGTCGAAATATCTGTCGCAGTTACACCGGCAGTGAATAAATTCCCGATGTTGCCGTATGCCAGCCTGTCAAGGTTGAAGATGAGGAAGTGCACTGTAATAGAATATCTTTTCTATTCGTGTTGAATTGTCAGACGAACACTGTTGTTCAATTGACGGGCTCCGTCCGCTTGTTTTCTTTTTGCGTCGACGATCCTATCACATTTGCTTGCATTTCGGCGCCTCGCGATAGCAGGTGTTCGAGCCAACCATGGATGCCTATAGTGCCTTGTGAATTCACACCGCTGCTTGGACAATTCTGCTTGGAAATCACGCGAACGCCGAATGACCGATCATCAGCGTTAAATGATCAATTTACGAGAACTAATGCATGTGCTACTCACTGACGCTTGGGCTATCTGCATCTCTGCTGCAGAAGCGACAGAATGCATAAAACTCAAGTAAAACCAAACCGAACATAAACCATAAAGCACGGGTACATGAAGCGTGGCGTCCGGCAAAGCTTTTTTTACTCGTTAGAAACTACTAACTGACTGAAGCAGTGCGCCGCAATCGCCAGCAGGCAGGAGAGTGAAACAAGAAGAGATGAGTGAGACGCAAGATGAGATTCCGCGAGCTCCGTCACAGTACTGTATACCCTAGTTCTGTGCATTTATAGGTGGCGCACCGTTGGGGTGTTGAAGAGCCGCAACGTGTTCCAACCTAATAAAGCAGCGAGCACACCCTTGCTCCCGGCAGTTCAGGTAGAGGTAAGGGCGGGTATAGTCGAGTTGACAGATACCATATGACAAGCATCAGTGTTTTATGTGCCGCATTAGACGAAAGTTCTGCGTGACAGACTGTAAGAGCAGCCAGAATACCGGTGCTTTTACTATGGAGGATAAGCCGCGTTACCCTAACAGTGGAACCTTCGAGTGTGAATATCCGCTAGCAGTAACGCAGATCTGAAGATGACCGCGAAATCCGGGGTTTACCTCGGATAAGGAACATTTGGGACTTCTGAAGGGAGCACCAGAGTAACTATTTATTAATGCGTTGGGAATTTGCGGTTCAGGAATCGGCAATTAATTTAAAGTTTAAAAGAATAATAATGATCGACGAGTGATCTGTCAAGCTTTTAATGTTGCCCACAGCTGCATCTTCGCTGCAGAAGCGACAGAATGCATAAGACATAACCAAACCGAACGTAAACCATAAAGCACGGGTACATGAAGCGTGGCGTCCGACAAAGCTTTTTTTACTCGTTAGAAACTACTAATTGACTGAAGCAGTGCGCCGCAATCGCTAGCAGACAGGAGAGTGAAACAAGAAGAGATGCGTGAGACGCAAGATGAGATTCACCGAGCTCCGTCACAGTGCTGTATACCCTAGTTCTGTACATTTATAGGGGTACATGGCGTTCAGCGACATTCATCGCTTGTTCAACTTCGGCATCGTTGCCTGTATCAAACCCAGATTTAGATAAACAGATGAATTTATTGAAAGGAAAAGCAGAGGGGTTTGTCGGAATAATTCAAATCTGGCCTGCCACTCTTCACTGGGGAAGGGGAAGGGGAGAAGAAAGAAGATCATGATGGGTGACGATGTGGGAGAAGATCAAACCCAGAAGACGATTTAGTCCCCGTGTAAGGCATGCCTAAAGAGGGCATACAATTAAGGGTAGTGTGACGAAGGCGGGATCGGCAAGGAAGGAAGGTTATGGGACTTCAAGTTTGCTAGGCAAGGATAAGTTAACATATACGCCCAGAGACGAAATTGGATTTATATTCGAAATGGCGGTGCATGCTAGTGAGAGGAGTTTAATTGAGAATAGCTGCATGGGCAAAATTTTAAATGGCGTCGGTTAAGTCAAGTTTTAGATAGGCCTTGCTCCTAGACTGGTAAAGGAGCACAATCTCTTGTGCTAGAGAGATGGATCATAATGTCTTGTGTGGAGAGTTTACAGCTGGGTCCACAGATCATCAGAGATATGAAGTGCTTATCTTGCGTCAATAAATATTATCGTAACATTACCATCCGACACCAATAAAACCTTCTACGGCAGGTATCGCAAAGGTTTTATTTTAACCGATTCCTTGATTATGTAAACGTTTATTGAAAGCCACATAGGCTTAGAATAAGCGAAGGCTGATTGAGTCCCTAGTCCGGGACACCGTTTGTAAAAGCAGCTGCCCGTGCTCTATCGACGAGGGCTCGTTGTTCCATGTGGTCCGAGCTAGACAGGGCCGCCACTCAGCCTTATCACATTGGCTTATTTATTATGTCAATACTGGTATTTGTTTGACAAGCCCATACTATAAGGTGTAAGTCTGCCTTCTGGCCAACACCTTTGGACTGCGTCGAAAAGGACTCGGGCTCAATGCCGTGAAGTGTTGCTGCAATGCCCAATATTATTTGACCAGTAGGCAATATTGTGTGTATATTAGCAACCCCAAATCATGCCCATTATCTTCAATCAGAGGTTCAGTTCAGTTCAGTCGTTCAGTCGTGTCCGACTCTTCGTGACCCTAATGACCATGTCACGCCACGCTTTCCGGTCTCTCACTATCTTCCTAACATCACATAACTTCATCTGCAGTGCCTCGAGAATGCTATCTAACCATCGCGTTCGCTGCCTACCCCTTTTCCGGCGATCCTCAACCTTTCCCAACATCAAATTTTTCCCCAGCGACTCCTCTCTTCTCATCAGATGACCAAAGTAGCTGAGCTTTAACTTTAGAATTTGACCCTCCAATGAGCAGTCAGGGTTTATGGTCGACAATATTGACTTATTTGATCTTCTGGCAGTCGAAGGAACTCTCAAGAGTCTTCGCCAGCACCACAATTCAAATGCGTCAATTCTTCGGCGGTCAGCCTTTTTCACAGTCCAACTCTCGCATCCATACATCACAACTGGAAAGACCATAGCACGAGTTATACGGATCTTGGTTGGCAGACTAATGTCTCTGCTCTTTACTAGGCGGTCAAGGCTAACCATTGCTCTCTTTCCCAGAAGCAGGCGTCTCCTAATTTCATGGCTGCAGTCTTCTTCCGAGGTAATCTTGGAGCCCAAGAAGAGAAAAATCTGTCACAGCTTCCACTTCTTGTCCCTTGATGCTCCAGGACTTGATAGCGCAAGACGCCATGATCTTTGTCTTTTTAATGTTCAGTTTTCAGCTTTGCCGGCAGGCTCGTCCGCGAAGCCCGCGTAGAACGCTAAGCTCGCCGCGGCGACGATCACCGAGTCCCTGCAAACGCTCGCCAAGGCGGTCACGGAGCCCACGTCGCCGCTCACCCAGCCCAAGACGCCGGTCACCGAGTCCAAGGCGCCTCTCGCCCAGCCCGAGGCGTCGGTCACCGAGCTCGAGACGCCGCTCGCCCAGCCCGAGGCGCCGCTCGCCCAGCAGCCCGAGGCGTCGGTCACCAAGCCTGAGGCGTCGGTCACCAAGCCCGCGGCGACGGTCACTAAGCCCGAGGCGCCGTTTACCGAGCCCGAGGCGCCGCTCATCCAGTTCGCGACGCCGATCACCCAGCCCGAACTGTCGATCCCCTAGCCCAAGACGCATGTGCGCGAGTCAATGGGTCTCCCGAAACCCAATGGCGCAATGAAACGTGAAGGCCCTTCGCGGGCCGCGTTGCGATCCCGCACCGCACAGGGGTGTGGGCGCAGCAACGGCCCGTCCCAGGCGCTCTCTTGTCGCCGGGGCGGAGCGAGAGCGCACACGTTGGCACCCGAAAGATGGTGAACTATGCCCGGGCAGGACGAGGCCAGAGGAAGCTCTGGTGGAGGTCCGAAGCGATTCTGACGTGCAAATCGATCGTCCGATCCGGGTATAGGGGCGAAAGACCAATCGAACCATCTAGTTGCTGGTTCCCTCCGAAGTTTCCCTCAGGATAGCTGGCGCTCGATGGGAGAGCAGTCACACCTAGTAAAGCGAATGATTAGAGGCATTGGGGTCGAAACGTCATCAACCTATTCTCAAACTTTCAATGGGTGTACGGGAGGCCTTCTGGGTTGAGGCCTCCCGCTGCGATGAGAGTGCCAAGTGGGCCACTTTTGGTAAGCAGAACTAAGAGAGGACCACGCACATTTTCCCGAGGTACACCTCGGGAAAATGTGCGTGGTCCTCTCTTAGTTGCTGTGTGCGTAAATAAGGTCTTAATGTTAACAAGTGTATTAAACTGTTTATCTAACCTGATGATTGCATAGTATTGCTCTCTAGAGCTTGTGAGAAAGATCAATAAATGCAACCAACTTCATCAGTGTTTATGGTCGCAGTTTGATGAATATAGATTGCACACAAACATAAAGCGATGTTATTATTTTTCTTACAGAAGCGAGAACATTTCATTCAAGGGATGATTGCATGTGTCGAAACAGAAATGGAAGGATTCCCATGTACCCTTTTTGTGGTCGCCTTCAAACCTTACATTAGATTCGTATGTTCATAAACAGTCAATATTGTCTCGTCGCTGACAGGTTAAATTGCCTGCTGTCTCAGTTTCTTTGCAGTAAAATATTGCTTCGTAAATGAGCAGCATTATGTGCCTCACGCAAAAGCTGCCTTTTATTAGCCTGGCTTGAAGTGCTCAGCATATAAAGACAAAAATATCATCCATATTGGAGCCGTTTGCCAAATTGCCAACCTTCATTATTATTAAGCCGCACAGTACATTATTCTGAAACATGCAAGCTAACAGAAAACCAAACTATATATGATTTCCACATCTGTCTTCAATTTATTTGTCTCCATCGTAGAAGCCGGTAGCAGACATCATTGCGCTGCCTCAGCAAAATGAGCCCCCTGCGAATATTCTCAATAAAGACACCTTGCCAGTCCCCTAGTTTTGCAGTGTTCTCGCGCTTCAAGCAAGCAAAATATTTTTCAGAATAATTTTATTTCGCCCAATGACAGTAGTCGCGCTATTAACAAGGCGTTATATCAATTATTTCTGCTGAACTAGACGACTAAATTTGGCTTTGATAACTACCGCTTTTTGATACTATGATTCACTAATATTTGTGCAATTCCTCGGTATTAGGAATGGTTATATCATCGTTGATATCTGTTAACAGGTTTTATATAATTGTTACAAGGTTTCACTGAGGATCTCCATATTTTTGTGTTGAAGGTTTTGTACTTTTATCCTTTGTTTACTTCGGTTTTTATTTTATATTTTTTTGTTTTTGAGTGTCACACTTCACTCATTCATGTAGGTAAACACTTGGAGTGCATCTTTTCTTTCTTTTCTTATGGTTTTAATCAGCTGCCTGGGCCTTGATAACCTGCGTATTCACAGCTCTTATCTCTAGAAGCTGTCCAGACCCTTCACGCAAGCGTAATAAGTGTATTCCGTTGCTGCGCGATTCTCCGGAAGAAAAAAAAAACTAGCATTTCGACAGAATGTCGCAAGAGTTACTAGCGTGTGGCCCCTCAGTGACCACCTATAGAAATGCACTGCTTCATCGGAACATGGTTTCGCCATCCTAGTACGGCAGTAGGCCAACGTCTTCTCTAGGAATACTAGAATTAACCCCGCGATCTCAGTCCCCACTGTATGCATAGGAACTGAGGACTGCAGTGGAAAAACCAATGATGCTGAGGAGGGTGCTAAGAAGTTCTAGTTCTGGACAGCCCGCCATTGGAAACTGACTTTAGAAATCTTCAAAAATACAACATTGTTAGTGGCGCGATCTATCAGTGCTGTTAGAGTACCTAGCGGGAAAAAATGGGACAATATAGTGCTTAGGTTATAAGGACCAAATGAGAAAGTATTATACTAAAGGATGTCAAAATATTACGATGTCGTAATAGCGGCGTATGAGAACAAGGTACAGGAGTCCTGCGCTATAGGTGCATAGAAAGAAGCATAATGAGTTCAAACCTCCTAACTAGGGTGTACCACGCTTTAGGCTCGTAGTTTAGCCTAAAATTATGAAAATAAAATATTGTACACGCCTAAGCACCTCTATCTCACCTGGATGGATAGCTAGCCAAAAACTACCATAAAAAGATATCGGCAAAAGCTAAAGTAAAATCAGTGTATAATATTCTGGTGGAGGACCCTATTGCCAGATTAAGGAAGACGCAGACTGGTGACAAAGCTTTGGACGACAACGACCACAGTAGCGAGCATTTCTGCTCTAGCTAGCAGGATGTACTCATGTACGAATCATGAATACCTTCTTCTATAAAAAGAAGAACGGATAATCAACATATAAAAGCTGGCATTGCACATTAAAAGGCAACATATTTCATATTGTGGTTTCCCCTATCACTGTATAGCATGTGGAGGTCATCGAAAAGGAACGGACCAGTGACTGCACGACAGTAACGGTCCAAGTATAGCTAGTCCTGAAGGGCAAACGAAATAATCTGACAAATAAGGAACCCATCAGCGAAACAGCAATGAGACATCATATTCAGGAAGTAAGGAACTCGCTACAGAGTAGCTATTCGGGGTTAAATGATGAAGGCCACCTCACTTTAGAAAATGGAAATTATAATTTAGCGATGTCGATAGGTAGCCGTTAAATCAAAATTTTAGGGCAAACATGAAACACAATGGACAGAGAAGGACACATAAGACTATTAACGAGCGCTCGTCAATCGTCTTTTGTGTTCTCCATTGCCCATTGTGTTTTATTTTTGCGCTATAGTTTTTAGTCATAAGATCATCAATTAGCAGCCCGGCAACTTGTTCTCCTTGATAGGTAGCGCGCCGTGAAAGTAAACTGTAGGATATTCACAAAGCGACCAGTAAACTATCTAAGAAGAGCGATCTGATTAACAAATTCCAAATCATTAAAGCCTACAAGATGACCAATGCTATAGAACAGGAGAGTTATTTAAGTCAATAAATAAGCGGAACACATCCGTCATGAAGAATAACGGTAGCCTCAAAATGGTCAAGAGAAGAGTAGCTAGTAAAAATTATATACGTGCGATAAAAGGTATATAGGAAAAAGTCACTGCAAATTTGGATAAGATAATCGAAGCAGGCGACGACTCCTGCACTCATCAGTACACTAGCGGTAGCACCCAGGAACACAATGCAAGATGCTTAAAGGCTAAAACAACGGCGTTCCGATAGTAAAAGAGAATGAAATGAAGTAAACAATACAAGATATATTAGAAAGGAAACAGCTCGAGAAGATAGGCTAACTGCTCATTTGCTGATAGAGTATGAAGAGATCGTGCAAGAAATTCTGGACACCTTGTATGCCGAACGCATCATCCTCTTGAAGTTTTTGGAATGTTGGAAAAACACTAATATTATCTCTATTATAATATCATTTACAAATGTACGTCAAGGATCTGAAAACAAAGAGATTTGTTCCTGCAGTAGGTTAGATACAAGGTATGTAAAAGGATATGGGTCATATCAGCAGAGCAACTATAGACTTCAATCATTCAAATGTCAGACAGCCTTCCTTAAAATCTATTCTACGCACGTATACATACACTATTCTGCATCATATACACACTTGAAACCAGCCACAACAATCCTGCAATATGGATGCCAGGGAGGTTGGGTTCTGCCCAGTCCATCGCAAGAAGCCGGTCTGATGACCAGTCTCCCAGCTTGTGCCATCAATCACTCCTCTGAGCGTCGCCGCCACTTTCCAGAAATTGCTTGCTTTGTTGTGTTCTTTGTCTCCGTGCATTGCCGCCTCTTCAACATAGTAACGGACAACAGCGCGCTTGCTTCGCTGAATACGGAAATATATTCAATGCGAAAACTGCGCGACGGTCACTGCAGTGTAAAGAGGATGACATCAGCATTTGATTTTTGCCAGCCTTGATTTGTGATATGTTACTGGTAAATGGATGTAAGCCAAGTAGAGCTTACATAAATGGAACTAAACTAGAAACAGTTCATTCACAAGAAACATAGTCTACAATGCATATCTCAACTATTATCATCAAACTATGCACACCAGCAATTATCGTGTCATACCTCCTATCATGAGAGACCCTTCGAACAGGGAGGACGCTCACGCGCCAAGTAATGCGGGCCCTGCTATTAGTTATGGCGATTTTATAAGTTATGGACGTTTCCTTTCAGGCTTCGTGGATGAGCATCAGTCGAACCATTCGCGCCAGTGTACAATAGGCGTTTCGCCACCGCTACAAGCTGCCTTTCTTTTCAGAGGGAATTGCATTACACAGTGTTTTACGCCATTTTAACACGACATACAACGGGGCTCGTAAGAAGCGCGTGCTGCTTAGTTGATTCCCTTCCACATATTATTTACTACTTCGCTACCACTGCTCGCTCCTGCACTTTAAATACATAGAACGGAGGCTTTTCACGCTTAGCCTACAGCGACAACTTTCACCCTAAGTTTTTCCTATCACGCAATTGGATGGAGAGTTTTCCTTCGACCACACACTCCGACTAAGCTGGAGTTACACAGCAAGCGCCACCAACCGGCCGTTATTTATGTCTTTGTCCTGTGTCGCTGCCATCATTGCTTACGAAGACCGGATCTAAGATTAGGTTAATTTCCTCAAGTTGCGCTGCCATTCGTCTTAAACCAGCGCGGCAGGCCTTCAAAGAAGGCGTTCTAAGCAGCGTTGTGTTCTTTATCAGGAAGTTTAGTGATGGGCTGCTGTTTGTCGGGCGGAAGGCTTGTTGGTTGGTCTTGGTCGGGAATAATCGTAGGAAGGTCAGGCATGGGCTTTTATTGGTCGGGGATATAGGGAGCTTCTCCTAGCCCCCCTCCAACTGCGGTGCCGCAGAATATTTCTCGGGCCGCCTTGCAGACAATCACGGCTGTTGGAGTTGGCGCTGTATGGGGCAATATAGATTAAGCACCGCTTATCTGATATTGTCATGACTCAAGCCACGACTCAAGACAGGGTGCCGTGAAGGTAAGACCCGAGAGTCAGGTTTTCTTCTAGCTGCGATGGCAGCGTCCAGCACCAGCGCGCCTCTGGAGCTAACCAACGCTTTGTCATCGTCGGCACCAAGCACGGCAATCGCGCGGCGCCAGGCACGTGGCATTATCCCCCCCCCCCCCCCCTGTGAAAGACAAGCATCGTCCCGATTACAATGTGAGAGAGAAAAAAAAAACAGATGTGAGGTGAACTATACGATAACTCAAGGTCTCACTTTCAGGAAGCACTCAGTCACGGGAAAAGTACGGGTTTAAGTCACCACAAGCACAATTTCAGGCCGCTAACGCCGAACACTGGCGGTTACAGTTCCATCTGGAATAACTTCATAATTACGCTGTTTAAGCGGTGCAGGACTTTATAGGGTCCAAAATACCGGTTGAGTAGTTTCTCGCACAAGCCTTTGTGGCGCACGGCGGTCCACACCCACACTTGGTCCCCTGGTCCGTAGTGGGCCTCCCTGTGCCGAAGGTCGAGTGTCGAGCGTCGGGGGCATGCTGCTCCTTGATGTACAAGTGGGCCAGCTGACGGGCTCGCTCGGCCTATTGTGCGAAATGGGCGGCATCGGATTCGACCCGTTCATCCCCGCACGTGAGCATAGCGTCCAACATCGTGGGGGCCTCCTTGCCATATACGAGGCGGACGGCGTAAACTCCGTGGTTTCCTGCGGCGCCATATTGCAAGCGAAGGTGACATACGGCAGGATCTTGTCCCACATTTTAGGTTCAACGTCGATGTACATTGCGATCATGGCCGACAGTTTTGTTGAATCGTTCGGTTAGGCGATTTGTCTGAGGGTGATACGCTGTGTGCGATGCTCGGTATGGCTGATTATTATGGTGCTCCGCAATAGACGTGCTGTAAACGCCTTAAATCAGTCAGAAATGTTAGTCGACGGTGCACCGTGTCTGAGCACAATGTTTTTCATAAAGAATCGAGCAACCTCGCCGACAGTACCTCGGGTAAGGGCCTTCGTTTCAGCGTAGCGTGTTAGGTAGTCTGTGGCGACTACGATTCACTTGTGTGCGTTCGAGGGTAAAGGAAATGGGCCTAAAAGGTCTAATCCCACTTGCTCAAAGGGTGTGAAGGATGGTTCGATAGATTGTAACATGCCAGACGGCTTGAGCGCGGGTTTTTTTCGCCGCTGGCATTAACGACAAGTCTGTACGTAACGTCGAACGCTCGGAGAAAGATGTGGCCAGTAATAGTTCTGCCGGACTCGGTTTAAGGTGCGTGTAAAGCCAAGATGACCTGATGCTGGTTTGTCGTGGCAGGCCAGGAGAATTTCGTGCCTTAGATCAGCCGGTATGACTAGCAAGTATGTTTTTGCGCTCGACATAGACTTCTTATAAAGCACTCTGTTGCAGAGGAAGAACGATGACAGCCCCGAGTAAGGTATCGGTGCATTGTAGGGTGCCCACCTTCGAGATGCTCGATAATCAGTCGCAGATCGCTGTCGGCACGCCGTCTGGAAACGAGGTCGGACGTAGTGACTGCTCTAAGGAAGCTATCGTCCATTCTAAAACAGCGCAAAAGAACAGGGACGAGAGAACGAAACGTACAACACGAGCGCTGACTTACAACTGATTTATTGAACATAAGTGAGCAATATATAAGAAGAAAACTGGGTGATAAAACCAGAAGTAGTCGACGTCAAACATAGTGTAGGGGGCCGTAAAAGCGATAAGAGCGTGGTAGGTTGATGAGGGTAAAAGACGATATAATCTAAAAAGAGATGATTGAAGTGAACAGATACATTCGAAAGATGGGACGCAGTTAATGTGACAAGGTGTAAAGAGCCATAAAAACGATAAAAGCGAAGCATCGAAACATGATAAAATTGATGAAATATACAATAGGAGTGGAATGATAAAATTGACAGGTTACTGCAAAAAACTGCTTGAACTTTAACGGCGAGTTAAACGATGGCGATCAATGTTCTGCAGATAGAAACCTTATTTCCTTGTCGGACAGAAGCACAGACGAAGCACTGAGACAGGTGTATTTATTAGTTTTTATGTTAAAAGCCTCAATCACTTCCCTAGTCAGTTGATCAGCGTGATGTCCTATGACTGCATTGTTGAAAATTTGGTAGACATTCGCTGCAGTTTTTGATATGGTCTGCGATATGCCCTTTGTCACCTTTGTCTGCAGAACATTGGTCGCCATCGTTTAACTCGCAGTTAAAGTTTAAGCAGTTTTTAGCAGTAATCTGTCAATTTTATCATTCCACTCTTTTTGTATATTTTATCAATTTTATCATGTTTCGATGCTTCGCTTTTATCGTTTTTATGGCTCTTTACACCTTGTCACATTAACTGCGTTCCATCTTTCGAATGTATCTGTTCACTTCAATCATCTCTTTTTAGATTATATCGTCTTTTACCCTCAAAAACCTACCACTCTCTTATCGCTTTTACGGCCCCCTACACCATGTTTGACGTCGACTTCTTCTGGTTTTATCACCTAGTTTTCTTCTTATATATTGCTCACTTACGTTCAATAAATCAGTTGTCAGTCAGCGCTCGTGCTGTACGTTTCGTTCTCTCGTCCCTGTTCTTTTGCGCTGTTTTAGAATGTATACATACCAACTCGCCCAGGCTTCTATTTTGGAAGCTATCGTCGTCGGTGGCATCTGACGAAGGAGGGCCGGCGGGCGCGCGGGACAGGCTATCAGCATCGGTGTGCTTTCGGCCAGACTTTTAAATAACATCGAAATCGAACTCCTGCAGGCGCAATACCCAACATGCTAAGCGGCCACGAGAATCCTTTAGGTTTTTCAGCCAACACAACGAGTGATGGTCAGTGATGACACGAAACGGTCGGCCATAAAGTTGCGGGCGGAACTTGGCAGCGGCCGATACTACCGCCAAACATTTTTTTTTTTCAGTGGTGGAATAGTTACACTCAGCATGAAAAAGTGGACGGCTGGCGTAGCCAATTACTTTCTCAACCCCGTCTTGGTGCTGAACTAGAACCGCACCAAGGCCGACGTTGCTCGCATCCATGTGTAACTCTGCGTCGGCATCGTCGTCGAAATGTGCCAGGATCGGGGGTGACTGGAGCAGGCGTCGTAACTCGTCGAAAGCCATCTGCTGCTCGGCGCCCCAGGAAAATGATGCGTCATCTCGAGTCAGGAGTGTCAGAGGGCTGGCCATCTGTGCGAAGTTTTTGATAAAGCGACGATAATAGGAGCACAGGCCCAAAAACCGTCGGACTGCTTTTTTTGTGGGCGGGGACGGGAAAGGCAGCAACAGCAGTAAGTTTCCCAGGGTCAGCTCGGATGCCATCAGCTCTTACTATGTGCCCAAGAAACTTCAATTCGGTGAACCCGAAGGGGCACTTTTGAGGCTTGAGGGAAAGGTTGGCAGACCGGACGGCTTCGAGAACAGTTCTCAGGCGGCGCAGGTATTCCGTGAACGTCGGTGAAAAGATTATCACGTCGTCGAGATAAACAAGGCATGCCTGCCACTTAAGACCTGTGAGCACAGCGTCAATCATCCGCTGGAAGGTTGCAGGAACACAGCAGAGCCCGAATGGGAGGACGCGGAATTCATAGAGCCCATCTGGTGTTACGAAGGCAGTTTTCTCACGGTCCCTCCCATCAACTTCAATTTGCTAGTAACCACTCCTGAAGTCAGTGGAGGGGAAGTACTTGGCTCGGCAAAGTCGGTCGAGAGAGTCGTCGATCCGTGGCAGCGGATAGACGTCCTTCTTTGTCATACTGTTAAGTTTCCGATAGTCAACGCAGAAACGAAGTGTTCCGTTTTTCTTTTTTGAGGAATGCTACAGGCGACGACCATGCGCTGCATGAAGGTTGAATGACGCCATCGGCGAGCATCTCCTTGACTTGCTGTTGGATAGCGTCTCTCCTGAGAAGACACTATAGGGCTGCTGATGGATGGGTCGAATGCCTTCATGCGTGATAGTCCGGTGTTTAATGACCGTGACCGGCGTTTGCTGCACTTTAGACGAAAATGTGAAACACACGCGAAGCTCCAGCAATAGAACCTGGAGTTGCCTCTTTTCAGCGGAGGAAAGGCTAGAATTGATGTCGACATCGTGTACGACATCATCCGGTTCGGTGCTAGGCGTAGCTTCATCGGAAGTAAAACATTCGGCGACTTCCTGCAGATGGTCGACATAAGCGATGACAGTGCAACCGAACAGATGTTGATGTTCATTGAAGAAATTGGTGACAAGCATCTCCGTTTTTCTACCACGAAGGAAACAAAGACCTCTAGCCACAGAAACTCCCAAGGCGAGTGAGAGGGAGACATTAGGCTCAACACTCCGGAGGCCGTGATGTGGCTCGTCACAGGTAACTCTGGCGAGGATGCTGGCGCGTGGTGGCACTGTGAGGCTATCATCGGTGACTAGAGTGAGCATGCAGTGAGTCCCACGGTACTCATGCTTTTCGGTGTCCAGTTTGCGGAAAGCGTCACCAAGCGGTTCGGGAGATCTATAGTGGGACCGTGCTCACGAAGGAAGTCGATGCCAAGAATAACATCGCGAGAGCTCTCGAGTACAACAAGAACAGTCGCCACAAATGTGCAGGCTCGCACCGTAACCCGGGCTGTACACATACCCAGTGGTGCAACCACATGTCCGCCTGCCGTACGTATGTCTTGCCCGTTCCATGGCGTCATCACTTTTATCAGTGTCCTGGTAAGCCGCCCGCTAAGGATAGAATAATCGGCTCCCGTATCAACTAAAGCGCTGACCTCCTTCGTGCAGACGTTAACAGGGATGTCCAGGGAGGCCCGGCCAAGAACAGGGCCTGTCGACGTCGGTTGGGAGTGGAGAGTGGTGTGGCGGTGGAAGCTGGACGGCAGTTGGGTGGCCGGCGTCGGGACGATGCAACGTCGACGGCAGGTCGGAAGGAAGCGAGCGGTGCGGCGGCGGAAGCTGGGCGGCAGTTGTGGGGTCTGCGTCGGGGCGGTTTAAGGAACACGGCGGTGATAATTGGTCGGCGATTCGGATGACGTCGGGGCGATCTGGTCTGTATGGCAATAACTGGACAGGAATTCGGCGTTCGGCATCGGGGAGAGCGAGCGGTGCGGCGGTGGAAGCTATGCGGCAAATCTCTGTGCGGTGGCCTCACCCCCAAAGGTCGCCGGAGCTAGTTTTTCCGAAGCGGGCTCGAGGAACCACGGCGTCCAGCGGTATGCTGTGTCCCAGAGGGCGAAGAGCGACGAGGCGAAGGCGAGCGCTAGTCACGACGAGGAGAATGTGGCAGACTACGCTGGCGGGTGACGTACTCGGCGATGTCCTGAGGCCGCTGACCAGACCGTTTGGCGAGGGCTGTCGGGGAAAATCCTCTAAGGCACATCTGGCGATAAGGGCACCGCCGGTAGCGGTGGCCTGCCTCGCCACAGTGGTAGCAGAGAGAACGGTTATCTGGAGCGCGCCAGAGATCAGTCTTCCGGGGCGACTAGCGCCGATCTGCGCAGAGAGTCAGCGGTTCCACAGCGTGCACAGCGACCTGAGGTGGCGTGTAAGGCGAAGGGGTAGGTAGCAGGGCTGGGCGACGTGTGACATCAGCATAAGTCATCGGCTGGGTGAGGCCCGGGGGTGGCGGTAGAACGACTGCACTTACTGGTGGTGTGAGTGCGTTCTGAACCTCCTCACGGATGACGCTGACCAGAGAAGCCGGACCTGGGGCAAATGTCCCGTGAAGTTGCTGCAGCTCTTCGCGAACTACGGTGCGAATGAAGTCACGAAGGAAGCTCAGTTCTGCCCCGGAATTGTAGTCGGCGCGATCAGTGGGCGGTGGTGCGGAGAGGGAATTCAGTGGGCGAGAATACTGGCTGCATCGCTGCTGTAGCAATTTCTCCATAATCACGGCTTCAGCCAAAAACGTTTCGATGGTGGTGGGCAGGTTCCGTACGAGGCCAGAAAAAAAGCTGATCTTTGACGCCATGCATCAGCTGCCACACCTTCTTCACTCATGAACGGGTCGGCGCGATGGCAAAGGCGCATGACGTCTTCAACGTACATTGCGACCCCTTCGTTCTGGCGCTTAACGCGAGAGGTCAGGGCTCGCTCCGCATTCTCCCGGCGGTCACTGTTGGCGTACGTACAGAGGAGCTGGCTTCGGAAGGGCGGCCACGTAGAGAATGTGGCCTCGCAGTTCTCGAACCACGTCTGAGCAGCGTCTTCAAAGCCGAAGTAGACGTTTCGCATTTTTGCAGCGTCGTCCCAGCCGTTAAATGTCGCGACCCTTTCGTAGTGAGCTGGCCAGTCCTCGGCGCCTTGAAACTGCTCACCGTGGAATGGCTTAGGGGTACGTGGGATCTTAAGGATGAGGCAGCACGAAGGGGTGGAAGGGACAGCCGTGGTATGGGTGGCCGGTGTCATTGCCATAGCTAGGGTGGAAGCTGTGGGCTCTTCGTCAAGATGTAAGGTATCGGGGGGCAAGCCTCGCAGCCGCCGGCTTGCACGATGAACTAGAGTGGTCACGAGAAGTGGCTACGTAGGGTCGTCCGCATGAGAAGGGATAGTCAGTGGCACCTCCACCAGTGTTACGACTCAAGACAGCGAGCCGTGTAGGTACACGATACCGTGAAGGTAAAACCCGAGAGTCAGGTTTTCTTCTAGCTGCGATGACAGTGTCCAGCACCAGTGCACCTCTCGAGCCAACCAAAGCTTCGTCGTCGTCTGCACCAAGCATGGCAGTCGAGCGGCGCTAGGCACGTGGCAATATACTTAAAGGGCTACACTAATGTAAAAAAAAAGACTGCAAATTTAAATCAAGTTGGCTTGGTCTATTTTGACTCGTTTCCGAGGACGCGCAGAGCACATGAAGTCCCGGTAGTAAGTCGCCACTTTTCTAAGAGGGTATAAGCACTGTTCATTCCTGAGGCATCAAATGGTATTTGTTTGCGAAGGCAGGTATATATGTGATATAGCGAAACAGACGCACAACCTCCAACCATGCGAGCTGTTCCAAGTGGAAGGATATCAGCGAACCCTTCATTATTGCAGCATTTACACGAGGGGAGGAAAGCGCAGCCAACTGCCGTCCCGATTAATGTGACGGGCTTCCTCAAACTGGGAAGCTGAGTCGTAGGCGCTAAGAGTAAAGTCTTGCTTCTTATATATTTCTTCTTTATCTCTTTCCTTTAAATATGCCTTTTGATTTTACGCTGCTTCGACGCCGCCACACCGCGACCATTTTGCGCCGCGCGACTATTCGCGTCCTTCGCCTTGTTTCAAACATTAAATGGTGTTGCTATGTGAGCTTCGCCGGCAGCTTTGCCTCTGAGCCTTGGACGTCTCCGGCTGCTTTGTCGTAATGATCCTTTAGGTGCTTGAATGTCATCCTGTCAGTGCAACGCCAGCTAGATAGGTATTTGGTGTCTGCCCATTAAATTCGAAATTGTCCTTACCTCTAGACGCCACCCAAGTTTCACTTCCACTTCTCGGGTCGGCCGTCTAACACCGTGAATCATTTGTATGTCTGATTACTACGATTGCGGTGTTGATCAGCCGTTTTGCGACCTTCGTCTGCGTTGGGCTAGCTCAGAACCACTAAGATATAGAATCTAAGTTATGCAATGTAATTGAGCATTGTTGCATTTTAAGATTCGTAGAAGGCACCAAGGAGCAGCATTTTGCTATGAACGGAACCACTTATGTGTCTCTTCGGATGTTTGCTCGGATACAACTCAGAGCAACACACGAGCCAAATTCCACCCGCAGAGGGACCGGTACGTTGTGGAAGTCGATCGAGCAAAGCGAGGCGAATGCAATCAGTAACCTTTCGTATATGATGTATGTATGTATGTATGTATGTATGTATGTATGTATGTATGTATGTATGCATGTATGTATGCATGTATGTATGCATGTATGTATGCATGTATGTATGCATGTATGTATGCATGTATGTATGCATGTATGTATGTATGTATGCATGCATGTATGTATGTATGTATGTATGTATGTATGCATGTATGCATGTATGCATGTATGCATGTATGCATGTATGTATGTATGTATGTATGTATGTATGTATGTATGTATGTATGTATGTATGTATGTATGTATGTATGTATGTATGTATGTATGTATGTATGTATGCATGCATGCATGCATGCATGCATGCATGCATGTATGTATGTATGTATGTATGTATGTATGTATGTATGTATGTATGTATGTATGTATGTATGCATGTATGTATGTATGTATGTATGTATGTATGTATGTATGTATGTATGTACGTACGTACGTACGTATGTATGTATGTATGTATGCATGTATGTATGTATGTATGTATGTATTGTGGAAGAAGGCCAGGTCGAGATGGCAAGGCAACGGACGCCGTGTCTGACTTATATTCCGACGGACAAAACCCAAGCGCGTGCCAGAGCCGGCGCCGCGGGACGATGATGGTGGTATGTACAAGAGGAAGAAGAAGATCATGGTATGTAGAAATGAAAGAAGATCCGTGGAGGGCTCACACAATCTGCCCGGGGGGTCGGAAGCGGCCAGCCTGGCCGCTCCTAATCAACCGATGTACCGCGGCGCACAAACGGCTTCAAGCGAGATAAATGAACAAATTCAGTTCCACGGTGACGTCGGTCTGCTGGGGGATCAATAGGTGTGACTTGGTAGTTTACTGGGGACGTTTGGTTGATGACCTTGTAGGGACCAACATAGCGGCGCTGAAATTTATCACTAAGGCCAGGGGTGCGCAGTGGTGTATAAAGCAGTACTTCGTCACCAGGACGAAAAGAGACCACGCGATCCTTCGAATCGTAGCGACTCTTGCGGTCTTGCTGGCACGCTTTTGTGTTGAGGCGGGCAAGATGACGGGATCGGACCACACGGGATAAGAACTGGGCTGGTAATGATGAGGCGTAATCGGGCGTAGAGAAGAAGGAAGTTTCGAGGATTGTAGTGGAGGACGGCCGAAAACGAGGAAAAATGGGGAGAAATCGGTAGTCCGCTGTACTGCAGTATTATAGGCGAATGTGACGAATGGTAGAACAGTATCCCAATTTCGATGATCCGGTGTGATGTACATGGATATCATATCCGATAGGGTGCGATGAAATCGCTCAGTGAGTCCGTTAGTCTGGAGATGGTAGCTTGAGGTTGTCTTATGGAGGGTGGATGACGCACGAAGAACTTCGGATACGACTGTCGATAAGAAGGCCGCCCCGCAGTCACTTAGAAGCACCCGTGGAGCGCCATGACGCAATACAATTGCCCGCAAAAAGAAATTAGCTACTTCTTCAGCGGAACCAGTCGGTACAGGGACCGTCTCAGCATAGCGTGTAAGGTGGTCGACAGCTGTTATAATCCAATCTTACCCCCATCGAAGAGAGGTAGGGGACCATATAAGTCGATGCCGACTACGTCGAATGGCGTGGCGCTACATGGAAGAGGCGGTAGGAGGCCAGCGGGCGAAGAAGTCTGCTGCTTGCGACGTTGGCACAGATGGCAGGAAGTGCCGTATTTAGCTACGGTAGAAGATAGGCCAGGCCAAAAGAATCGTCTTTTCACGTGGTCATATGTTTTGTCAAAACCAAGGTGACCGGCAGTAGCATCATCGTGGAAAGCCGCCAGTATACGTGGGCGAAGCGCACGCGGCATGACTGGGAGCCAACGAGTTCCATCAGGGCAATACACGTAGCGTAGCGGCGTAGAATGCCATCTTCGAGCTTGAAATTGCGAAGCTCTCGGCGAAGCCTAGCATTGGGCGGGTTCGAAGCGCCGATAAGGCGGTCGATGATGGGCCGGCAGTAGGCATCAGCTAATTGCTGCGAGCGGAGTGCGTGTTTGTGCTCAGAATCGTCAAAAGAAACTGTTGTGATATGCGTCGGGGGAAGAGATGGTCGGCTGTGGTTAGAGGTAGAAATACGTTGCAAAGAAAAACAGCAGGCTGATTCCGTAAGTGGGCAGCGAGAAAGAGCGTCGACGTCTTGGTGTTGGCGACCAGATTTATAAACAACGTCGAAATTGTATTCTTTTAGGCGTAGAATCCAGCGACCAAGTCGGCCTGTCAAATTTTTCAGAGAAGACAACCAGCAAAGAGCATGATGATCGGTCACAACTGTGAAGTGCAGACCATAGAGGTAGGGTCGACGAAACTTTTGAACAGCCCAAACGACAGCAAGACATTCCTGCTCGGTAATGGTGTAGTTTTTCTCAGCTGGAGTGAAGGTGCGACTGGCGAAGGCAATGACTTTCTCACGCGAAGTTGCATCGCGCTGCAGAAGGACAGCGCCAAGACCATGACCACTGGCATCAGTGTACAGGATGGTAGGAGTGCTGTCGCTGATGTGGCCAAGAACGGGATCTGATGTGAGGGTGTGCTTTAGGTCGGTAAAAGCAGTGTAGCACTGTTCAGTCCACACGAAAGAGCTGCGCGCTTTAAGTAGTTCATGAAGTGGCGCCGCAATAGTTGCGAAATGCCTTATGAAACGCCGGAAATATGACGTCAGGCCGAGGAAACTGCGCAAATCTGCAGTCCGTTGCGGGCGAGGAAAGTTCAAGACCGCGCTGATTTTATCAGGGTCTGGACGAATGCTGTCATGGCTGACCAGATGTCCCAATACTTTAATTTCCTTCTGTGCAAAGTGGCACTTCTTGGTGTTGAGCTGAAGGCCCGCTGAAGACACGTCAGGATTTCATTCAGGCGCCTGAGATGGTCGTTAAATGTTGCCGAAAAGACAACAATGTCGTCCAAGTAACACAAACAGGTTCTCCATTTTAGGCCACGAAGTACCGTATCAATCAATCTTTCAAATGTTGCTGGTGTGCTACACAGGCCGAAGGGCATAACATTAAACTCGTAAAGTCCATCGGGAGTTGCGAAAGCGGTTTTTTCTTTGTCGCCCTCATGCATAGAAATTTGCCAATAACCTGAGCAGAGATCCAAGGTCGAGAAATATTCGGCACCTCTTGGAGAGAGTCAAGGGCGTCATCTAAT
Source organism: Amblyomma maculatum (assembly GCF_055883805.1). Taxonomy (NCBI): domain Eukaryota; kingdom Metazoa; phylum Arthropoda; class Arachnida; order Ixodida; family Ixodidae; genus Amblyomma; species Amblyomma maculatum. The sequence goes on from NW_028146745.1 coordinate 1,088,361, forward strand.
CGCGGTATCGGGTAGACATCTTTACGGGTAATTATGTTGAGTGCGCGATAATCAACACAAAATCATACCGATCCATAATCTTTTTAAGGAATACTACTGGGAGGACCATGGGCTTGTTGATGGACGATTAATATCGCGACGGAGCATGTCATTCATTTTCTTCGATTACTTTTCGTTCCGAGAGAGAAACCCGATAAGGTCGTCGGCGTGTGATCGAGTTACCTTCAGTAATGATGCTGTGGTGTGCAACACTAGCCCGTCCCAGTGGTGGGGAAGTAGCATCAAAAATGGCTTGATGGGCTTGAAGCAGTTCCAGCTATTTTTTGCGTTGGTGCGGCATGAGGTCCGGACTGATTGTCTTCGACAGCATGAGAAGAGAGACGTGGGATTAATCGCGTTGCTGAGGTAGAGGGGTGGTGAGCACCATCATGGACATAGGGTGAGCTTCCACTATGCATGGCAGGGAAGTTCCTTTAGTCAGCACGAGGGATTCACGTGATGTGTTCGTGGCAGCTACTATCGCTGAGCCGCTGCGGAATCGTACAAGACTTGATTTGAAGGCAATTTCACGTGCAAGATGACGATGAGATGGTGCGATAAGTACATCCCCGTCAGTGATGTGTTCCAAAACAATGGTAACAAGCTTTTCGCACTGTGGAGGAAATACAGTATCAACTGCGGCAATGAGGCATGACGTCCTTCAGAAATGTCAGATGAAAAATCACTGTCTGTCATATGAATGACACGGTCGCCACAAGAAATTAACGCTGAAGCGGTCGACAAAAAATCCCATCCAAAAATCATCTGATGCGCACACGGTGAAAGCACAGCAAACTGCACATGGTGGCGGACGCCGTCTATAACGATTCGAACTGTACACTTTGCTGACGGATGTAGAGGGACGTCATTAGCTCCACGAAGTTGAGGTTCATCATATTGCCGCGAAAACTTCAAAACAGTATTTGTTGTTTTTTGGCGGCCGCCGGCATACAGGCTTATCACTCTGATTGCGGACCGCGTATCGGTTCCGTAATCTTTGTTTGTTAATGCTCGATGTCGCGAGTCACACCTTTATCAGTTTTGTTGTAGCACAAGATGCACCGAGATCTGTCTCGAAGGTTGCGGCCACTCGGGTGTCTTTCCATAGTGTTCCAGCCCGTGCTGGTAGCTGTTTGCGACGTTATCTAGATTGTTCTGTGCAGCCTTTAAATTGAGCGTTGCCGAGTGTGACGGGCATTCTTTGTCCGACGATCGACGAGCACGTTTGTTTCTATCGCCGCCGCCGAGGTGCTTAGTTCTTTTGCGGGCGCAAGTCAGCCCAAATAAAGAGTTTCTTTAGTGCAATCATCGACCCCTTCATTTGTGTCGTCGACCTCGTCACCACTACGTGACATCTGGTGGAGGTGCTGCCTTTGATCCTTCAAGCGAAGACCCAAGCCGTGTTCCTGTCGCCCTGGAAGACCAGCCTACAGGTCACCGAGCCAGCCGCCGACTTCAAGGCCTACAACCCGAACACGGTCTGCTGCTTGACCCCAGTCGATCTCGGAAGGCATCGACCCTGACAATGGCCCAGCCTACAGCTACGGTTGTTTTTGTCCAACCCCGTGAGCCCCCCTGCTTCCATGGACGATCGGATGAAGATGCGGGTGACTGGATGGACCTTTTCGACCGTGTGGCAGAATACAACGGTTGGAACGACGCTGCGAAACGCAGGCAGGTCTACTTTGTTCTTCAAGGACATGCCCGAGTTTGATTTGAAAATCACGAGATTTCTTTCAAGGATTGGGAGATATTCAAAGCACAGTTCTTGATGGCCTTTACAAGTTCTGTCAGAAAAGTAAGAGCTCAGGCCCTCCTCCAATCAAGAATTCAACTATCAAACGAGCCCGTCCGGCCTACGTAGAGGAGATGAAACGCCTGTTTCGCCGCGCCGACCCTAACATGACCGAAGATGACAGAGTGAAATTCTTAATGCGAGGCGTTAAAGAGTCGCTTTTTGCGGGGCTTGTCCGGAACCCGCCGAAAACTGTTGAAGAATTTCAGAGTGAAGCATCGACCATCGAGAAGACGTCGGATACCCGGATGCGCCACTACGAGCGACCACTTCAACCAAACTACTCATGCCACTACCCCAGCACATCTGCAAGCGGAGAGAGCCTTCGGGACCTCATCCGGGAGATCGTGCGAGAGGAGCTCCGCTGAATGCTGCCATCATCGCAACAACCCCAGGTAGCGACGCTCGCGGACGTCGTCCGTGAAGAAGTTCAGCAGGCGCTGGGCGTTCCTCAAGCGACGGCTGCTACTGTTCCAGCTCAAGAGACAACAGACATGAACTACGCTGGTGCATTACGTCGCCCTCCGCCCCGACGTGATGACTTTCCCAGCCCTCGCCGCTACCGTCCTGTTCCTGAAAACCGCCCCTTGGCCCCCGCCCGCCAAGCCTACCAACGACCCCCAAACCACAGGGAGTGCGACGCCTGGAGGACTGCAAACAACCGGCCATTATGCTTCCACTGCGGTGAGGCCGGCCACATTCTGCGCCACTGCCCGTACCGACGAATCGGTCTCCGCGGATTTGCAGTCGACGCTCCACGACCACGCCCATGTGAACGACCACAAGAAATTGACAACTACCTGCGTAGCGGTGAGATTGCGCCACCAAGCCGTCGATTCAGGTCTCCATCGCCGTACAGGGCCCGCTTTGCGTCGCCAGGACGTAACTATGACGGTAGTGTGCGCGGAAGGTCCCCCAGCCCCCGTAGGGGAAACTAAAGACAGCAACCTTCGGAGGTGAGGTTGCTCAACGGCGAAAAGACGAAGATCCTCCGCCGCCGACGACCACTAACGACGACGCAACCATTTCATCGCCGCTCCACACGACGACATCGACGACAACACGACCAGAGTGAAAGCAGACACCGCCGCCCAGCGAAGTAACAATGGTATGCCCCGGCCATGGCCTGAAGAAACGACGGAGCCGAGATCGGACACTAAGGCCCACGTGCAATGCGAGGGTGCGAACAAGTGACCTTGAAGTTGATGTCGACGGTCGCAGAGTCACTGCCCTAGTAGACACCGGAGCTGACTATTCAGTCATTAGTGGACCGTTAGCCTCTCAGCTCCGAAAAGTTACCACCGCTTGGGATGGCCCACTGATTCGCACCGCAGGTGGAAACTTGATGACTCCATCGGGACGGTGTACTGCAAGAATAACCGTAAATGGGCGTACTTACCCCACCAGCTTTGTGGTCTTGCAGCAGTGCTCCCGCGACGTGATTTTAGGCATGGACTTCCTAAATGAACATAGGGCTATCATCGACTTGCGATCCAAGCTCATCAGGCTCTCTGGAGACAAAGCCATTCCTGCTACGACGACGTTGATGCAACACATCGCTCTAAACGTCCTCGATGAAAAATTGACCGTCCCGCCCCGATCAAGCATCGCAGTCTGCATAGGTAGCGCAAACATCGAAACCGCTGAAGGCATCGTCGAAGGAAATATCCAATTGCTCTTAGAACAAGGTGTCGGCATCGCAAGAGGCATCGCGAAATTCCGGAGAGGTCAAGCTCAGGTGCCGGTAACAAACTTAACCGAAGAATACCGGCATCTCAACAAAGGCACGACGATCGCTTTTCTCGACGAATTAGCCGACTTCAAAGATGTATTCGCCCTCCACGACCAAACGCTGGAAGACGCACCGGACCAATTCCGTCAGCCCAAATTTGACATCAACCCGGCATTGACCCACGGCAGGAAAGACCAGATTCTCAGTCTTCTTCGAAGCTACGGGGAGTGCTTCTCGTCATCATCGAAGGTACGACAAACACCACTGGCCAAGCACCGCATTATAACGGACCAACAAGCCCGACCTCTGCGCCAAAGCCCTTATCGTGTATCGCCGCGAGAACGCCAGGCCATTCGCGATCAAGTTGAGGAAATGCTGCGTGATGACGTAATCCAGCCATCGAACAGCCCCTGGGCGGCACCAGTCGTTTTGGTCAAGAAGAAAGACAGCACACTTCGCTTCTGCGTTGATTACCGCCGCTTGAATAGCATAACGAAGAAGGATGTCTACCCGCTTCCCCGCATCTACGACACTCTCGACCGACTCTGCAATGCAAGGTACTTCTCATCGATGGACCTGAAGAGCGGATATTGGCAAATTGAGGTCGATGAAAGAGATCGCGAGAAGACCGCATTCATCCCACCGGACGGTCATTATGAGTTTAAAGTGATGCCATTTGGCCTCTGCTCCGCACCAGCCACGTTTCAATGAGTAACGGACACAGTCCTGGCAGGGTTGAAGTGGCAAATTTGTTTGGTATATTTGGACGACGTTGTTGTCTTCTCGTCAAACTTTGAAGACCACCTAAAACGACTACAGACAGTGTTGGAAGCCATCAAGTCCTCGGGACTAACGCTAAAAACAGAGAAGTGTCACTTCGCCTACGAAGAATTTCGGTTCCTAGGTCACATCGTTAGCAAGGACGGTATTCACCCAGACCCGGAGAAAACAGCTGCAATTGCACAATTCCCACCGCTTGCCGACAAGAAAGCTGTGCGCCGATTCCTTGGGCTGTGCGCTTATTATCGACGATTTGTCAGAAACTTTTCGCGGATCGCCGAACCGTTGACGCAGCTTGCAAAGGCTGACGTACCTTTTAAATGGGAAGCACCGCAAGGAGAAGCCTTCGACGAACTCAAGCGCCGCCTGCAATGCCCTCCCGTACTTGGCCACTTTGATGAAAACGCCGACACCGAAATTCACACCGACGCGAGCAGTGTGGGCCTAGGAGCCGTTCTCGTCCAGAAGAGTGCCGGACAGGAGAAAGTAATCGCCTACGCAAGCAGGTCACTCACAAGAGCCGAAGTCAATTACTCGACGACCGAGAAGGAGTGCCTTGCAATCATCTGGGCCACTTCTAAGTTTCGTCCATACCTATACGGCCGACCATTCAAGGTGGTAAGCGACCATCACGCGCTCTGCTGGCTGGCTAATTTGAAAGATTCTTCCGGCCGCCTTGCCAGATGGAGCCTACGACTTCAAGAATTTGACATGACTGTAGTCTATAAGTCGGGCCGAAAGCATTCCGACGCAGACTGCTCATCCCGCGCTCCCGTCGATGCTCCCCCGAAGGACGATGACGACGACGCCTTTTTGGGACCGGTAAGCGCCAGCAGTTTCGCAGAACAACAGCGATCAGACCCTGAGCTGAAAGCGCTAGCCGATTACTTGGAAGGAAAGACCGCTTCCCCTCCTGGTGTGTTCAGGCGACATTTATCATCCTTCACGTTAAAGAATCGCCTCCTCGTGAAGAACTTCGCACCCAACAAGACCGCGCAGCTTCTCGTAGTGCCTAAAACCCTGTGGCAAGAAATTCTGCAGGCGTTGCACGATGAGCCCACAGCAGGCCACCTCTTGTTTGCGCGCACGTTGCGTCGAATCCAAGAGAAGTATTACTGGCCACGACTGCCTGCCGAAGTTGCCCACTACGTGAAGACGTGCCGTGAGTGCCAACGACGCAAGACGCCGCCGATCAGACCAGCAGGACTACTAAACCCGATTCCGCCCCCAATCATGCCCTTTCAACAAATTGGGATGGATCTCCTTGGCCCCTTTCCATCTTCGTCTATGGGTAACAAGTGGATCATCGTGGCCACTGACTACCTTACCCGTTACGCCGAAGCAAGAGCACTACCAAATGGTACCGCCGCAGAAGTCGCCAAATTTTTTGTCGAACAAATTCTCTTGCGACACGGCGCCCCAGAAGTGCTCATCACGGACAGGGGAACGGCGTTTACGGCAGAGTTGACGCAAGCCATCCTGGAATACAGTCACACAAGCCATCGACGAACAACTGCGTACCATCCCCAGACCAATGGCCTTACGGAGCGCCTGAACAAAACGATCGCGGACATGATCGCTATGTACGTCGACGCTGAACACAAGACCTGGGACGCCATCTTGCCGTACGTGATCTTCGCGTATAACACGGCAGTCCAGGAGACGACCAGAGCGACCCCGTTTAAGCTTGTGTACGGCAGAGAGCCCACGACGACGCTCGACGCAATGCTGCCGCACGTAACCAGCGAAGACAACCTTGACGTCGCCGCCTACCTGCAGCGTGCGGAGGAAGCCAGACGACTCGCACGGCTGCGTATTAAAGACCAACAGCGCACCGACAGACGACCATACAATTTACAACGACGCCACGCAGAGTACAATCCAGGAGACCAAGTGTGGGTTTGGACACCAATTCGCCATCGCGGATTAAGTGAAAAGTTGTTGCGTCGATACTTTGGGCCATACAAAATCATTCGCCGCGTCAGACCACTGGACTATGTAGTCATTCCCGACGGAACGTCAGCATCACAAAGGCGACGCGCACGCCCAGAAATTGTACATGTTGTACGACTGAAGCCATATTACGCGCGTTGAAAAAATCCGTGGTAGTGTTTATGTTTAAGTTTCTTTGCTTTGGAACATCGAGGCGATGTTTTTTTAAGGGGGGAGTAATGCCGCGAAACCTTCAAAACAGTATTTGTTGTTTTTTGGCGGCCGCCGGCATACAGGCTTATCACTCTGATTCTGAACCGCGTATCGGTTCCGTAATCTTTGTTTGTTAATGCTCGATGTCGCGAGTCACACCTTTATCAGTTTTGTTGCAGCACAAGATGCACCGAGATCTGTCTCGAAGGTTGCGGCCACTCGGGTGTCTTTCCACAGTGTTCCAGCCCGTGCTGGTAGCTGTTTGCGACGTTATCTAGATTGTTCTGTGCAGCCTTTAAATTGAGCGTTGCCGAGTGTGACGGGCATTCTTTGTCCGATGATCGACGAGCACGTTTGTTTCTATCGCCGCCGCCGAGGTGCTTAGTTCTTTTGCGGGCGCAAGTCAGCCCAAATAAAGAGTTTCTTTAGTGCAATCATCGACCTCTTCATTTGTGTCGTCGACCTCGTCACCACTACGTGACAATATGGTGTTGTTACTTTCCGCAAACGGTGGCACAGATCAGCGGGAATAACAGAAATTGCAGCCCCTGCGTCAATCAAAGCTTCGACCGGTAATCCTTCAGCTAAAACGGAAATCATATTGTACGGGCGATGAGGAAGACTTTTGGTAGGTTCGCAGAGTGCAGTTTCACCTCCGGAAACTGCATCACTTAGTTTTCCGAATGACGGACAGGAACAGTTGTTGCTGATCGAAGTGGAGAAACAGAGCGGTGGTATGGGGAAAGGGACCGGCGTCGGGATACATGGGCACCACTTGGTTCAGACGAGGATACCGGCGGTGGAGAGGATCACGAGGTGGGCTGGGAATAGGTAGTCGCTGATAATATGATGGTACGTCACTTTCGAAGGCGTCGTAACCAGGCCGCTCGTTCTGAATGCGTTGACGACAGAAGCGGGATATATGTCCTCGTATTCCATAGAAGTAGCACACTGGGCGAGAGGGGCGCCAAGGTGCGTAATAGGGTGGCGTAGGCTGAGCCGTCGTCATGGTGTTGATGTGGTTGTAGGGCGATGTCAGTTGGGGCGGCGGAACAAAAGGAGGGGGTGATGCTGCGACGTACGCGTAAGTCGATGCTGGGCGGGCTGCAGGAGGGTCGGTCGCCATAGGTCGGGTGATGGTTGCAGGCTCATCTTTAATGATGTTGCGGAGACCGGCGTCATTAGAAGGCACGGAAGAATGATCGCACCCGTGTCGACAGACAGGCTTGAGGGTTTGGAGCTCCTCCCGGATGATGGCTCGTATCAGTGCCCGCAGATCCAGGTCAGCAGAGGTCGCGCCAGTAGCAATGCCGGGCTGCAATCGGGAGGACTGCAGCTGGTCGATGCGTTGGCAGGTCGAAACAATGGCCTAAACAGTAGAAGGATTCTGGGCAATCAGGATATTATAAGCCACACATTTAATTCCTTTCAAGATGTGGTGTACGCGTTCAGGTTCCGGCATGGTGGGACTAATACGCCGTAAAAAGTGCAAGTATGGCCTCTATGTAAGACGCGTACGACTCATCGGGACCTTGGAGGCGAGAGGCGAGCTTGTTCTTCGTAACCTCAGTCCGAACTGCTGGGTTCGCGAAATATTGGCGGAACTGCTGCTTGAATGTGGTCCAGTTAGTGGTGTGGGGTTCGCGGTTAATAAACCAGGTCTGGCGACCTCAATGAGGTAGAAAGAAACATTAGGAATTTTAGAGCATCGTCCCACCGGTTGCAGTTACTGCAGCGTTCATAGGTGTCCCGCCAGTCATCGACGTCTTCATCGCGACAACCAGCGAACAGCGGCGGGTCGCGTTGTCGTGTGGGCACAGTCGGAGGGGGTGGTGCAGCCGAGGTAGAGGGTCCTGCCGATTCGTGGATACTCTCGGTAGACATAACGATGGTGGCAGGCGGTAAACAGCGACCGGAACGTAGCTCCAGCGAGAGGCAGGGCACAAAACGGCAAGGCGATCAAGTCTCACCTCCACCACTTGTGGAAGAACGCAAGGTCGAGACGGCAAGGTCGAGACGGCAAGGCAAGGGATGCCGTGTCTGGCGTTTATTCCGATGGATAAAACCCAAGCGCATGCCGGAGCCAGCGCCGCGGGACGATAATGATGGTATGTACAAGAGGAAGATCATGGTATGTAGAAATGAAAGAAGATCCGTGGAGGGCTCACAGTATGTATTTATGTATGTAATGTTGACTTTTCACGAATGCCGTTACAGTTACAAAAATAATACAGTTCACGCGCAAATTTTCAATCAAAGACATGCAAATGTTAAGTAGTCAATCTGCACACTTTCGTACCACTGTGGTGAACACCGTTCATGAGAAAGGTAGCATGCATGAGCACGTATGCTCCATAGCTGTCGCAAGCTTACTTTATGCACTTTTTGATAATTTCTTAGTGATGCTGATAGCATGCCGCGCTGAACGCGAAGTGTTTTGTTGGTGTGTTTTATCATGAGGGCGCACCTGGTGCTCGCGCAAACGCGCAAGCGTGAGCGAGGCGCCCTTGAGGCAACTTTTCGCCTACTTTGCTATCTCTGCTGCAAGATAGTCGAGTAGTACACGCAGCGAAAGCAACTCACACCAGGTATGGCAAATAAAAAAAGAAGTGAATTGAACGTAGTTGACGTGCACTCGCGCGCATACGCGCTTACGGCGTGTGATCTCGGGCGAGCACTGACCAACCTTACCAACTTCCAGAACGGGTTTTAAGGCGCTCCGCTTTGCGTATGTTCTTTCCCCCGCACCAAAACTGGCTCCATATTTCGGCCTTTAGAATGTAGGGCGTAACTGAAATACGAATCTACGCTAGCTCTGTGAGTTTTGCCTCCTCGAAGGTATGAGAGACTGCTGCTCCTTGGTTGATTTACATTCTGTCACAACCCTCAATTATTCGCAGTTGAGTGGACGTCTGCATCGTGTGAGCCGTAACATGGCTCACATGCGTGTTATACATGCGTGTTATTCTACTCCGTATAACACAAACTGGGAAAATCTGGCTCCTGCTGAAGTTATAACCGTCATAACTAAGGAGCAACAAACAACAAATGCCACGCTGTTTTCACTCGTCAAGGGAAAATTACCCTCCGTGCTCCTCGACATATTATAGTACCGTCCCATCATCCGCGTTCCCACCAGACTCCACTTAAGGGCTTCATAGCGCCCTAACACCAGTACAAATTCCACAACATTTTCCTGTTTTATTGCGAAGCGGCGAGTTTGCCCGAACCGGGAATGCTTGATGGTACAGTGCTAGTTCCCACTTCGTATTCGGGTATAAGTGGCTCTACCGCCGTTCAACTTAAGCGTCAAGACCCTAGTACCAACGGAAAGGGGTCCCAACTGGAAGTCTAATCTGCTGTTTAGAAGTTACCACAAAGATAATTCACAGTGAGTGTTCTGTGCAGACATGCATTGGGGTAGCTTCGTGTCTGGATGTTTATCACTAAGCGGAGCACAAAAGACCAGACTGACTTTTTGATACTTCCGCGTACCGCTACAACGACGTGCACCCTTCGTTATGAAGAAAATTGTTTCGCAGAGGGGTCATTGCCGCTCGAAATCTTCCATGCATGTGCTATCTGAGCCGAAACAACCCATAAATCAGCGCCGCGAGAGCGCCGCTGAGGCCCAGCGCCCCTAGACATGGCATACTAATATTGCATGGTACGCTGCCTTGGGCTCCACTGGTTATTGGGGAAAATAGGCCCTGGCAAAAATGAGAAAAAGATAAATCATAAAGTATCAAGAATAGGCGGAGAAAAGGGCACGCCAAGTCAGAATTGGAGTCCACTCTCTGACTATCTTGCCAGCCTGGGAGACAAAAGCAAATGGACGAAGAGCTATATTTTTTTATGGCCAGCAGCACACTTCACTTTCGTGGGTTCATGTCTCGAAGTGGATAGTCTGAGGCAGCCGCTATGTTATTTAGATTACCACTGCTCGAACACTGAAGCTGGTCGCCGACATTCTAGATTGGACACTGATGTGGATCTCTAGGCGCCATGGAGAAAGGAATACTTCCTCCGTGCTAGGCGCTAGGAGTTCCAATTAGTTTAGTCACGCTGTTCTGGAGCTCCGGCGCGAAACCTAATTAAGATGCAATTCGTGACTATCAAAGCTTTAACCTTGTCCAGGGTCCAGAGACTACTTCGGTCTAAAAATTGATGTGTTATGTGATCGAGAAATCAGATATGGTTTATATGTTGCCTTTGGAAGAGGGAAAGAGCTAAAAAACAGGCAGGATGTGCTGTAGTACAAGTGGTGTGTGCTTCCTTTTCTTTCACACTAGTTTATATTACTAGGTAGTCTGTGCTTTCCTTTGGTTCATTCTTTTTGCATTGCTTTCCTAGAATACACAGTTATATTCACTGCTTTGTCTACCTTGTTTAAAGCCTAAGATTATGCAAGCAGTGCATATGACGGTGGTAATTATATCATGAATACTTTGCCAAATTTTTATAATAGCCTTTCTGATTCATTTCACCTTTCCTGTCTTATCCATTTTACTTGTTCGCAGATGTGCTTTTTTAATATATTACTGTTTGGTTAATTTACATGTCCACAATGTAAAGTTTTGTACTGTATAATTATTAACTCATGATTTCGGTTTTTTCTTCCGACTTATTTTTATTATTTAAAATGCATTGTTCAATACTTTCCGTAAGTTCATGCTGGCAAAATTAAGTGCTCAGAATGTGTGACTATATAAGAAGTTCGCAGCTTTGCTGTTAGCCATGCAGTGGTCTCAGACCGCTGTTGTTGAGCTGGAAGCTAAACTATTAACCTGTTGTGTGGTAATTTACGAAACGAGGTGATTATGTGTACAAACAAGAACAGTCTAGATTGAATTCCCCATATAATATGAGAAGTTTTGTCCTCCATAACAGATGCTAGCCTTTGCTATATGTGCTGTTTTTTGCTGCTGCTTTTACTTTATTTTTCCGCTGTCTGATTCCTTTAGACTGTTTACCTCAGTTTACTTTAATTTTTCGATTTACCTTTTCGCATTCCTACCTAAGCGGTGGTAATTATGAGTGCCACACCTGGTGTTTAAGAAATTGAATGATGGTGGCAAGAGCCGCATCCACCTGCCAAATCTTTTAGCCTTTTGCTGCTTGGTGTTTGGTGCCATGCAAACTGTTCATTTAATGGCAATATGTGCTTTGCGCACAACATTGTATGACATTCACCAATAGAACTGCTTCGTGTTGCTGTATAATTTTGTTGTGGCAAGTTTTGTCCTATGTCATCTCATTCAGCTATGCAATAACCTTTGCCTTTCATGTACCATGAATTGAGCCTATAAAAAAGGTACTCAACAATGAAGCGATTCGGGCACCACATCTTCAAAATAGACTCTCTGCTGATTAGTATAGTTTCTGTAAACATCAGCTTGTTTCTCTGAAGGCATCTCCTTCGTTTGTTGTAAATATTTTATTTAGACATTACGAGGAATTTTGTTTAATAGTGCTGAAAGATAGGCATGTATGCAAAGAGCCACAACACCAATAGCTGGCTTGTGGTGAAAGAAACCGTGACTTCGTACAAAAATATGTACAGTGAGTGTGGCGACTACCCCAGCTATTATGTACGTTCCTGGTGTGCACCAATTATTATGGTTATCTAATATATTATAGTGCAAAAGTGCACACTTTGCAGCGTTTTGCATCTCTGTAATATGTGAGTGGTGTTGAAGAGCAAGTTGGTTTGATAACGTCAACTCCTAGTCGCCTGAAATGCTGCATAGATTCTCGGCACATTTTACACAGTCCTTGGTAAATGCTGCATAATTTAATTCTCAACAAGTTCTTGTACTTTAGTTTTTCTGTTCAAAATACACAGCCTTTGTTCTTTCATGAAGTAATTGTTTGCTTTCTTTCTCACGAGCATCGCAGTTATAAAAGCTGCAGTTCTGACTGACACATTACCAGAAATAAAAAAATAAAAATGAATTCCGCTTTTTTACCATCTATGCCCTCCTTATAGATTTAGAAATTTTAACTCCTGGCAAACCACTGCTGTTGATAATTTTCTCAATTCGCTTGTTTTAGAGCATAACTAAATAAATGAAACTTGTGCCATTAATGCATGGCAGGTATGTGTTGCATGGATACCATTGCGCTTACTGACATGCAAAATCAGCAAGTGACAACTTCCAGTTTGAATGCACGATACCTTAATATGAGTATAAAAAGCTATTTTGTTTTTAGTTATAAATGAGGCTCTGATTAATTTCTGGAGGCGGCATGATGCATCGCTCAAAGTCATTGATTACAAAAGTAGAAGATTGGTAGTAATGTCGACAGAAAATGTGTATACCAAAATTATTTGCAGTGGTTGTCCAGCTTATGTTGAGTACAATTTATCTCAAATAGTTTAAGTTAAGTGTAATTGCAAGTGCCTAATTGTAGGTCTCACTTGCTTCTAGTTGGTTAGATGTGACTAAATTGAGTTTATTGTATTATTAAGTCAAATATCCCAGAATAGCTTATGTCAAGTATATTTGAATGGAGCCAACCCTACACTGTAATTATAATTGTTTTTGTTTGTATATTGTGATTAGGTATGAACTAAATGCATGAAATGATAAATTGTTCGATAGCTTACGTTATTCAGCTGTGTGTTTCATTATATATGGCTTACATTGGGTACCATTGTGCTGAATTATTGCAGGTCAAAATTATTTTCATAGTTAGATAGTAGTGTTTATTATTCGACATTACACTGCCTCAAGTCATATATCTGGAGAGCTTATGTCGAGTATATTTGCACTAGACTAATTGCAAGCCTTAATGAAGTGTCATTGGGTAAATCTGAATAAAAATGGGAGCTCAGGCCATGAAATCATCACGTATGAATGAGTAGCTTATCTCAATATTCACCGGAACTATTCAAGGTTCTATTTAAAAATAAATTTCATCCTATGAAATAGGAAGTCATATATCATATCATTTATTAGCTTATGGTGAGAGGGCTAATTGTAGGTCTTAATTATTATTTGTTAGCTATTTGGGAAATACATTGTGCTTGTACGTCATCAAGTTATATATCATTAAATAACTTAAGCCATGTATATTTGTACTGAAATATTTGCTAGGTCTATTAACAGTACAGGTAATTGGTTTAATGATAAGAATAAAAATTGAAAATCCTGCTGTATATATCAAATCATACATCTTTGGACAGCTTATATCGAATGCAAATGCACTACTATAATTGCCAGTCTTAAATAGGAATCAATTAGCAAAGTTATGCAATTAACAATTCAACTTTAGCCTCTCAAGTCACATATATAAAATTTCTCGAGAAGTACATAATCCAAAATCAAACAATAAACGGGGCAAAAAACATGTACAAGTAAAATTTAGCATGTTCAACTTGATCAGGTAAAGAAGCAACAAAGGTCACAAAGTACTACTTAACGCTATGGATTCACCACAATAAGCCTGGAGACCTAATTACAGCCCCCTGGTAGTGTTGTTCCCATGTTCATTACAATATACATATTTTAACCTTGCGAGATGGAATACATGTGCACGGCAAGAGCTTTCGAGTACCACACACACACCTATAGAGATTGACCACACATTTTGACATTTGAACTGATAGTTCTCAACTACATGCATATAATGAAATGTGCTGTTTTCGGGCAACCTTCCATGTGTGCAAGGCAAATGAAATCACGGTTATTTAAAGCTGCTTAATTCAGTAATTATGACAAAGAGACACTTATTTTTTACGTCGATCATTAGGACATACAACAATCATCATTAATTATTCAATGACCAAATAGACATATGTATATCCTTTTTCTGCTTTAAGTTGCACCCCTACAGAAAGAGTGCATTGAAGTACTGATGGACCCTTTTAAGGGGTGTAAGCAAGCAGCATTGCACCCATAAAAGGTTGCATCTATATGTCAAAGCACACATACAGATGATCCGAGTCAGACACAGAAATGTACTTTATGGATATGCAATTCATAAGCAGTGCAGAACAGACCAGTTTGTTATACAACTCAATTTGTAGTACAACAGAGTTGCGCTCTGTTGTAATGTGGTTTGTTGCACAACAGACCAGTGTAGTACAACACAGCAGTCAGTACAACAGAGCAGTCTTGTGTTGTACAACAAAGCGCTCTGTTGTACAACATACTTTCCTGTAGTACAACAGAACCGTGTTGTGTTGTACAACAGAAATTTGTGTCGCATAACATAAAATTATGTCGTACAACAGAACAATTCTGTAGTATTTTTCGACTGGATAGAGCTTAGCGCGTCTGAAATACGAATTGTCTGCAGGAAGTGTCTCTGTCAAGAATATGGAGCAACTTGTGAAGGTCCACTTAAAAGGAATAAATATAGAAAGCGTAATTTTAAAAATAAGGGGAGCCACTGTTTTCGCCATTGATGTTTTATTTGAACCATGTGAGTTCAGTTATCAGAAACTTCGCATAGAACGCACACAATTCGAGTGACCATGAAAATTTCTGTAAGAAGGTTTGACTGTGCGAAACGCAGTTTCACGCAAATTCTATTTTTAGTAACGCAATAATTAGAACTCCCAGTAAACGTAGTGTAAAGACAGCAATAATATTCATAGGATTGCATAACTATTACGAAGTGAAAAGCTTGCCGTCCTGTCCTACTTCGTCATGAGAACTCTGCCTTCCTTCAAATATTTGCGTTTATCTTATCCTTGCAATCGTGGGTGATTACAACAAAGCATTATTTCGAGAGGCATAGTATTCGAGTCTCAATGCTGTTTAAAAAGGTTCTCATTCATTCTTATGATTTCAGATCTTCGTTGGATGTTACTCCTATTGCCGTGAGGAATCTCAAGGTCCTAATGACGAGAGAGCTGATCCGAGTACATCTTACCTGTACGAGCTTCAAACTTGCGTGGTATGTTGCATCTATTTCGCAATTTAGAACCACCTCTGTAACCCAATAACATTCTCACCATACAGCCCAGCCATGAGATAAATGAAAATGTTGTGGCAGTCGATCAGCTCTTTCCTCCTCTTTTATTTACTGATTCTAATAATGTGGGCTACACACTTCACCCACATCTTTAGGCAATATTCGAAGGATTTCTTTTCCGCGATTTTGTTTTGTGCCCGCAGCAAAACAAACACAACCTGAAAGCAAGCGCCTTTCTTCGGAGATCTTTTCCAAGTTTTTGAAACCACTCATTTCCCGCACCAGATTTTATTCGCTATATTTCATACTGCACATTGTGGATACCTTAGAATTTCGATATCTTGTAGTTTCTTGCTTCAGCTGAAGTTCGCATGCAAGTAAATGGCCCAATTTCTCGATTTAATTCTGAATTTAGAGATTCCCTAAAACATTCGAGAAACTTATATACATATCAATTTTGCATTTAGTACCCCAAAATGAACTTGACATAAAAAAATGCAGTACGAATTTTTCAATCGCAGGACTACCTATCATTTCTTGAACTAAAAGCGGTTCTTTAACATTTTGTAGCCTCAGCGTGCTCAATATTGAAGAAAACTATACATTTTAAACGAATACAGGCATAGATGCTAGTCTGAAAGAAGGGTTACTTTTCCTTTCCCCTTTAGCATTTGCACTATCGTGCCTTTGCCGTAATTCGATATGGTAAGTCCGCATCCTTTACAAATCAACAGGCTATCGGGCTGTGGTCACCAGAATACTGGGATGTCCTAATACAGATATTGGTCCTAGTCGATAACATATTTACGAGACTTATTGTCCGTAACTGGAATGTTTACTAAACTAATAAAAATACAGTTCCATTTCAAACTAGCTCATTTAAAAGAAGAAGGAAATGTAAAGTGCATATTGTCCGCAGTTGTTCCTACTTCTGTTTAAACTCAAATATCTGTCTCTATGCTACGTGAAAAGATTTCGGTGTACAGTACTGGCAGCGGCTACTCTATGAGATACGGAAGTGCTTGATGTAGAATAACAAAATCGAGGTAGGAGGTGGACAAAGACGATGGTGCTGAGGTGTCGATTGAAAAGCGGTAATCTCTGCCTTCTACTAGCTATTTGCGGTGAAGAAACAGCAAACGTTGCAACTATGATGTTGATAGGAGAAATATTGGGGCGGATGTATCAAGAATCAATTTGGTAGAGACAATGAAGAAAAATGATATTTATATGCTTATTGTGCGTCATTCGCTGTTTTCATTGCCAGTGTAAATGAGGGCATTATTTGGTCGTACGGCGTAATATGCAGCGGGGGCAATGGGCATAAAGTTGCGCCGAACCTCGAGATGCTGCAAATACTAGTCTTTCAAATGTTCATTAAGGGCAGGCCGCAAAAAAAGTCAATTCACGAATTCGCGCGATCTGGTTACGTTTAATTGGCAATCTAACTTTATAGGCAAGCAGAGACGAGAAATATGATAGGTGCGTGGTCCCCCGTTCGAGGGCTTAACGGGTTAGCTTAACAGACAATTTGGCACGACGTCAAATTCCAAGTTGTTCAGGACGATTTTATCATGCTTAGATACTGTTCCTTTTTCTAACACTCTTGCTGTACTCTCTCGGTACACTTTGAACGAAAGATTGTTTTGATAGCGAAGCATTGCATTGTAGAAATAATGAGGGCGTATTGGGCAGCAGTACGTTTTTATTCGTGAGCTCTGAACAAAGTAGGACTCAGTGCAACCCTTGCCCCTTAAGGGCAGGTCTGGATTCTGGCAAATGAGCTATCGTTATCAGCTCTGCAATGTCATCATCACCATCATCAGCCTGACTATACGCACTGCATGGCGAAGGTCCCTCCCATATTTCTCCAATTAACCCGGTTTTGTACTACCTGCATCCACTTGACCCTTGCGAACTCATCCGCCCACCTAACTTTCTGCCGCCCCCTGCTACGCTTTCCTTCCCTTGAAATCCAGTTTGTTAACCTAAGCGACCATTGATTATCCTCTCTTCGCACTACATGTCCTGCCCATGCCCATTTCTTCTTCTTGATTTCCACTAGAATGTCAGTAACTTGAGGTTTTTCTCTGACCCACTCTGCATGCTTCCTTTCTCTTATTGTTACCCCTATCATTTTTCGCTCCACAGCCCTCTGCGTTGTCCTCACCTTAGGTAGACCACTCTTGGTAGGTCTTGAAGTTTCTGCCAAATAAGTCAGTACAGGTAAGATGCAACTGTTGTATACTTTCCTCTTGAGCGATACCGGTAAGCTGCTTGTCATAATCTGCGAGTGCTTGCCAAATGCGCTCCATCCCAATATTATTCTTCTTGTTATTTCCTTTTCATGGTCCGGTTCTGCGGTTACTACCTGTCCTAAGTAGACATAATCGCCTTCTACTTCCAGTACTTCGTAACCTAACGTAAACTGCTGTTCCTTCCCGAGGCTGTTGAACATTACCTTAGTCTTCTGCATATTGATTTTCAAGCCTACCTTTCTACTTTTTCTGTCTAGGTCATCAATCATTATTTGCAGTTCATCCCCCGAGTTACTTAGCAAGGCAATGTCATCAGCAAATTGCAGATTACTGAGGTATTCTCCATCTACCCATATCCCTAACTGCTTCCACTCCAAGTCTCTGGATACTTCCTCTAAGCAAGCTGTTAATGGTACGGGGGATATCGTTGCTCCTTGCCTAACAAATTCTATATGAGAATTTTGTTCCTTTTTTTAATGCAGAACTATGGTTGCTGTGAAGCCACTATATATATATATATATATATATATATATATATATATATATATATACAGGGAAAAAGAAACACTGCAAAAATCGGGTACGTAAATAATACATCCTATATATATACAGTCATTTTATAAATTCATATATATTGTAACAGTACGGAAGAAGATGAAGTTTAGAAGACAAGTGAAGGAAAAAGACGTTGAAAAAGGACTCTCGTGCCGGACGCGCTGCCGTTGGCCAGCTGAGCTCCCTACTCTATCGTCTTGTAGTTCAGCGCTCCGACGTCTTACCCCCTTCGTAACAAATTGGTGGTCAGGTGCTGGGTACGACTACCCTCAAGACGCATCCTCAATCGCTGGAGCTTCGTCGGAGCCGTCGCCTCGCTGGTCTCCCACCCTTTTCAACAAGAATGCAGCAGACTACCGAGCAGCCCCGAACATCAACACGGGACCCTCTACCCTCGTCTCGCGATGCGCCGCCGACCACCACGAATGCGACGCTACCATTTCGCGAGCCTCGTTCCTTTGCCGGCCAAGCAGGGGAAGATGTTGATGACTGGCTCACTCATTATGAACGTGTGAGCCGCTATAACCGCTGGGATTCAGTGGCTAAACTAGCCAATGTAGTCTTTTTTTTGACGCAAACCGCCTTGATGTGGTATGAGAACCACGAGGACTCCCTGACAACTTGGGAAAGCTTTGTCGAAGCCATCAAGGAATGTTTCGGTGACCTATCTGCAAAGAAGAAACAGGCAGAGCAGACACTTGCGCAGAGGGCCCAGGCAGCCGGAGAAACCTGAACCACCTATATAGAGGCCATACTCAAGTTGTGCAAGACCGTCGACAGCAGGATGACTGAAGATGATAAGGTAGGCCATCTGCTCAAGGGCATTGCGGAAGATGTCTACCACTTCCTAATTGCCAAGGAAAACTTGAGTTCGGTCTCTGACGTTATCCGGCACTGCCGAACATTCGAGGCCCTAAAGACTCGCCGCATTACACCGAAATTTGGACGGCTCGCAAATGTGACTACAGTGGCTAGCATTGAAGAGTCGCCATCTCAAAGCCTCCTGTGCGCCATCCGTGAAATCGTTCGAGATGAGATGTCACGACGTGAGCAGCTTGTCCGGCCCAATGGCTTCGGAGGGGACGTATATGCTCGTCCAACTTGTGGGGGTGCGTGCCCGCCGATGTCCGCGAATGTCACCGACTTTGTCTGCCGCGAAGACCTATACACTCCGCGACCAAGGCCTGAAGAGAATTTCCAACAATTCTCTTGCCATCATCGTACAGATCCTCGCTCTTACTCCAGTCGCACATCGCGCCGACCGCCGGACAACTACATCGTTCCAGAACCACCATCCGGATATTCGTCGCGGCCTACCATGCAGGAACCAGCTGACACGCCACTTTTTCAGCGACCTCTTCCGGTGTGCTACCGGTGTGGTGCCGCGGGTCACATTTCCCGCTACTGTAATCGGCGCACATCGTTTCGGAATCCCCCGACGGCACCGAAACGACGCATCGTCCAGCCCTACATCGACAACTATCGGCCAGAACATCCTTCCCGGAGGGGCCGTTTTCAAAACGAAGGGCACCGCAGCCATTCGCCAGCGTCTGAGCGTAGTGTGACACCACCTCCGTCATTTCGTGTGCGCCGCTCCCTGTCTCCACGGCGCCGATCTCCACCACCAACGCAGGAAAACTAGCCAGCGCGGCCAATGGAGGTGAGGTCGCTGGACAATGTGCGCTGCTACCTATTATTCCTCCGTCTGTGTTCATGTTAAAGAACAAGGTCAATGTGATTGTTGATGGTTTGCCAACGATGGCGTTGGTAGACACTGGTGCTACAGTTTCAGTAATGAGTTTAAATTTTAAGAACCTTTTGAAGAACAAAGTTATGTTTGTTTGGGACAAAACTTCAAATTTTTATGGAGTAAGTGGAGAGTTATTGTATCCGGTTGGGGTATGCAGCGTTAAAGTTTCCTTGGGGGGCACAGTGTTTCCGGCGGAGTTTGCAGTACTGCCCCGATCTACACATGACGTAATCTTGGGAATTGACTTCCTGCGTATGTGCGGCGCTACAGTTGACTGTCGAACGGGAGAGCTAAGTGTTAGTGGTTCTCTTCCTCGTGAACTTTTGGAAGAGACATCAAATTATGAAGACGTTTTGTGTGTGTGTGATGAAGTCGTCATACCGCCACATTCAGCAGTGTGTGTCCAGGTGTCCTGCTCCCGTGCTATTAACGACTCTTTTGAGGCTACTGTGGCGCCTCTTAATTTACAGTGCGTAAAGAAAAATGCGTTAGTGCCGCATTGTTTGGTTCGCGTGAAAGAGGGCCGTGCCGGACTGTGGACTATAAATTGCTCATCGGAACCAGTTGTTTTTCCAGCGGGTTCCAAACTAGCTTCATGTAGCGCAACTCTCCCGAATTGTGTAGCTGTCGTTACTCCTTCCCTAGACAACCCCGCTACTAACTCACCTGCTGACGAAAAGCTTCTTCCGATGATCAGCGCATCGTTGAACACCTCACAACGACAGATATTGAAGAACCTCTTGTCCCAGCACCTATCCGTCTTTGATTTCACGCAGTCCAACGGCTCGCAACGTTTTCCGCTGTCGCGCGCACGCCACAGGATTGACACGGGATCTGCCCATCCGATCCGTCAAAATCCGTACCGTGTGTCACCATCAGAGCGTAAGATCATCACCGAGCAAGTCCAAGACATGTTAAACAGGGGCGTAATACAGGAATCCTCCAGTCCTTGGGCTGCTCCCGTGATATTGGTGAAGAAAAAAGACGGAACATGGAGGTTCTGCATTGACTATCGTCGCCTCAACTCCATCACTAAAAAGGATGTGTATCCTCTACCACGCATCGACGATGCCATAGATTGACTTTTTCCGCGTCTTATTTCTCTTCAGTTGATTTGCGATCGGGTTATTGGCAGATTCCGATGGATCCTGCTGACAAGGAAAAAACTGCATTTGTTACCCCGGACGGCCTATTTGAATTTAACGTGATGCCCTTCGGCCTATGTAATGCGCCGGCCACATTTGAAAGATTTATGGACACAATACTTCGTGGCCTCAAGTGGGAAATCTGCATGTGCTATTTAGACGATGTTGTTATTTTTGGCCGGACTTTTACTGAACATAACACGCGACTCGCTGTTGTGTTAGATTGCCTACAGAAGGCTGGCCTTGTCCTGAATTCTAAAAAGTGCCGTTTTGGTGAACGTCAAGCGCTGGTACTCGGGCATCTCGTCGACCGCGATGGAGTTCGGCCAGATCCACAGAAGACTGCAGCAGTTGCAGCATTCCAACGACCACAGACTCAAAAGGAGCTCCGCAGTTTTCTGGGCTTGTGTTCCTACTTTCGACGATTCATTCCAAGGTTTGCCGACGTCGCCTACCCTCTGACATCCCTTCTACAAAAGGACGTCCCTTTCGACTGGACCTCAGATTGCGACGCGTCTTTCCGCCAACTAAAGTTTCTGCTAACGTCACATCCCATACTACGGCACTTCAGCCCCTCCGCTCCGACTGAAGTCCACACTGATGCAAGTGGGATTGGTGTTGGCGCTGTGCTTGTGCAACGTTCGACAACAGGCGAGCATGTAATTGCGTATGCAAGCCGTTCCCTCAGCAAACCTGAGCGTAACTACACTGTTACGGAGCAGGAGTGTCTCGCTGTAGTTTTCGCTGTTCAGCGGTTTCGGTGCTACCTATATGGACGCCATTTCACGGTTGTGACGGACCATCATGCCCTGTGTTGGCTTGTCAACCTTCGTGATCCATCTGGTCGTCTGGCACGCTGGGCCCTTCGTCTGCAAGAGTACGACTTCACTGTTTCGTACAAGAGTGGCCGCAAACACGCCGATGCAGACTGTCTTTCACGCCTTCCTCTTCCTACGACAGAATGTGACTCTGGTGATTTCGATCATTACATCGCCTCCGTCGTGCCCGAGTTTCCCGACGCCTCGGCTCTGCGGACTGCGCAAGAGACTGACATAAGCCTCGAGCCCCTGCTTGCGGAGGCGCGGGATTCCACTGCTTCCAGCCCATTTTGTCTCCGTGATGGCCTTTTGTACAAAAAGGCTTACTCAAGCACCGGTACGAATTTTCTGCTTGTGGTTCCCGAGAGCTACCGCTCGTGCATCTTACGCGCCATACACGACGACCCCACTTCCGGTCACCTGGGCTCTGCAAGAACGCTCCATCGTGCCCGCGACCGGTTTTATTGGCCAAAGATGCGCCAGACAACTGAGCGATATGTGGCGAGCTGCACTGAGTGCCAACGACACAAACGCCCTACGTCCACGCCACAGGGCCTGCTGCATCCTGTGACTCCACCACGTGGCGCATTTGAGAAAATCGGAATCGACCTTACGGGTCCCTTCCCGAAGTCATCCGACGGAAATCGTTGGATCGTGGTTTGTGCCGACTACCTCACCCGCTACTGCGAAACGGCAGCGCGTCCGGCACGAGAGTCCTTTTTCAACGTCTTTTTCCTTCACTTGTCTTCTAAACTTCATCTTCTTCCGTACTGTTACAAACTGAAGTTGCCCATGTCGCCCGGTTAAAGCCGTGTCACTCTCGTGGAAACGAATAACTACCTCGCCCGGGGGGCTTCGTCTGCAAAGGGGGAAAATGTAACAGTACGGAAGAAGATGAAGTTCAGAAGACAAGTGAAGGAAAAAGACGTTGAAAAAGGACTCTCGTGCCGGACGCGCTGCCGTTGACCAGCTGAGCTCCCTACCCTATCGTCTTGTAGTTCAGCGCTCCGACGTCTTACCCCCTTCGTAACAATATATATATATATATATATATATATATATATATATATATATATATATATATATATCTTGCAGCACTTGCAAGTATTACTCGTCTACCCCCTGATTTCGCAATGCCTGCATCAC
This sequence comes from Amblyomma maculatum, assembly GCF_055883805.1. Taxonomy (NCBI): domain Eukaryota; kingdom Metazoa; phylum Arthropoda; class Arachnida; order Ixodida; family Ixodidae; genus Amblyomma; species Amblyomma maculatum. The sequence continues at coordinate 1,111,449 of NW_028146745.1, forward strand.
CGCCGAGGATTCCACTGAGTTACATTCTTTTTCGTAATCAATGAATGCTATGTGTAAGGGCTGATTATATTCCGAGCATTTTTCTATCCCTTGGTTGATGGTATGGATATCATCGATAGTAGAGTACCGTTTCCGAAAACGTGCTTGATCATTTGCTTTATTGCAGTCTAACTTTGTCCTGATTCTATTAGCGATTACCTTAGTAAATACATTATATTAACAGCCCCGCCTGGGTGGCGCAGCGGTTACGGCGCTCGACTACTGTTCCCAAGGACGCGGGATTGAATCCAGGCCTTTGCGGCCGCTTTTCCCTGGCGGCGAAAAGCAATGCGCCCGTGCGCTGTGCGATGTTAGTGCACGCTAAAGAACCCCATGGGGGTCGAAATTTCCGGAGTCCTCCACTACGGCGTCTCTCATAGCCCGAGTCGCTTTGAGACGTTAAACCCCATAGAGCTAACCTTATAAGTAACAGACAGTGAGTCGATTGGTCTGTAGTTTTTAAGGTCCTTAGCGTCCCTTTTCTATATGAATGAGGGTAATGTTTGCATTCTTCCATGTTTCCGGTACCGTCGATGACACCAGGCGCTGCGTATACAGCGTGGCCAGTTTTTCTAGTACGATATCCCCCCCGTCCTTAAACAAATCTGTAGTTATCTGATCCTGTCCAGCTGATTTCCCGGTTGTAATAGTTTCTAATGCTTTCTTGACCTCATCCTTCATCACTGGTGGGACGTCTGACTGTTTTTCCCTACCGCCAATCTCATTACGGTCCTGAATACTTTGGCTACTGTAGAGATCTGTATAGAACTCCCCGGCCACTTTGACTATCTTTTCCATATTCGTGATGACGTTGCCCGCCTTGTCCCTTAGCGCATACATCGGGTTTTTGCCTATGCCCAATTTCTTCTTTACCGCTTTAAATCTTCCCCCGTTCTTTACAGCATGCTCAATTTTCTCCATACTATACTTCCTTATATCGGCCACATTGCGTTTATTGCTTAACTTAGATATCTGGGCCAATTCTCTCTGGTCTGTTGGATTGGAAGCTTTCATACTCCGGCATTCCTTAATCAAATTTTTCGTCTCAGACAGCTTACCGATATCCTCTCTAACTGTACCGCCTACTTCTACAGCGTACTCAGTAATGATATCTCTGAAATTATTGTTGATTGCTTCTAGGGTAATCCTCTAGGGTAATCCTCGGTTAGAGCTGAATATCTATTCTGTAGCGAGATCCCCAACTTTTCTGCTCTCCCCCTCACCGCTAATTCATTGGTGGGTTTCTTTCTTACTAATGTGTTGCCTTCCTTCTTCAGATTTAGGCTAATTCTGGACCTCGCCATCCTGTGGTCACTGCATCGCCCTTTCCAGATTACCTCTACATCTTGCATAATGGCGTGGGTTCAACACAGTATGAAGTCAATTTCATTTTTAATCTCTCCGTTAGGAATTTTCCACATACATTTCCGGTTCTTCCCTTTGCTGAAGAAGGTATTCATGATTCTTAACTTATTACGCTCTGCAAACTCAACCAGTAACTCGCACCTGTTATTCCTAGAACCAATGCCATAGTCACCTACTGACCTGTCTCCTGCCTGCTTTTTCTCTACTTTGGCATTGAAGCCCTCATTAGTACAGTATACTGCGTCTTTACTTTTCGAATTGCCGATTCTACATCATCGTAGAAACCTGGTCATCTTAACTTCGTGCAGGTGCGTAGGCCTGTACAACCTTCAGTTTATGTCGCTTATCAAGCCTAATCGCGATACCTGCCACCCTGTCACAATGACTATATAATTCATCTATATTACCCGCTATATGCTTATTGACAATGAAACCTACTCCTAGTTCTCGCCTCTCCGGTTAACCTCGATAACACAGTACATGCCCATCTTTCAGTACAGTATATGCCTCATTAGCCCTCCTAACCTCACTAAGGCCTATGACATCCCATTTCATACCCTCTAGTTCCTCTAACAGCACTGCTATGCTAGCTTCTCTAGCTAGGGTTCTAGCGTTAAACGTTGCCAGCGTGAGTTTCAAATGGCGGCCTGTACAGAGGAGCCAGGAATTCTTATCACCCCTTGCTGCGTCACAAGTCTGACCGCCGCAGACGTTAGTTGTTCCGTAGCCGCTGCTGACTGAGGGCCGGGGGTTTATGGAACTAATCATGAGAGGTTGCGGCAATTACTGCACCAGGGTGGGTAACGCCTGTTTTGATGAAGGAGTGCGTTGCCGGAGATGTTCACCGGCATCAGGTCGCACCCCAAACCTGTTTATGCAATTCGATCGACACGCGGATGTTTTTTTATACGGTGTAGAATTGCGCGGTACCGGGAATTGAACCACGGTCCTCTTGCATGTGGGGCATGTGTTCTTTACGCCACAGCTGCCAAGCCATACTGGGCAGCAGTATGTTTTTCTTCATGAGCTCCTAACAATGTAGGACTCTGTGCAACCCTTGCCCCTGAAGGGCAGGCCTGGATTCTGGCAAACGAGCTATCGTATTTGGTCTGCAATGTATACCTGCATAAATGTCTGGGCGAACGTAATAGCACGTTTAAAGAGTGGCATTTCGGTGTACGTGTTTTGAGTTTAAACTGCAGGGCCTTTTGTCCGTCCCTCCTCTACTAGCACACCACCGGTGGATTTTACTATGTGTGTCGAGACGTGTGTTAGTCGAAACGAGCTGTTTTATCGCTGGAGTGTTCAAAGCCCCGGCGTCTTGCGGGCAATTCTCAGCATACGTCCTGTGCACTCTGAGCGACGAAACAGGAGTGCCTTTAGCAGCTCCCCCTGACAATTATAAAGGCTTCCAGGTGGAACTTAAGCTTCGCGGAACTTTTGAGATAAATTTTGTTCGTGAGGGTAGGCACAGCATTTTGGACTATAAACGCTTGGGTGACTTCTTTAAGCGACTTCGTTACGGCTCCCTTGTCAGCAGAAAACCCAGCCTGGTGCACCTGTCAGAAAATCCACGTCACAACAGACGCATGCGTGGATGTCCGTAATGAATATAACAAAAATAATTTTAAAATTTTAAGGCCGTACCGGCCTCGAGCGAACTATTCTTTGATATAAGTCCCCTTGTTGGGATATATATTAGCCTACTTTAGTCGGGCCGCGCCGTAAAGGTGTAGTATTTAGGATATTTGACTTTTGTTTCTAAGGATGCGGGATGGAATCCCGGCCGGGACGGTTGCTTTTCGTTTCAGTCAAAATTCAAGGCGCCGGTGTGCTGCGTGATGTCATCGCAGGTTAAAAAACCCCCTGGTAGTAGAAATTTGCGAAATCTTCCGGCATGGCGTCTCGGCGCCTCACTCGATTTGGGAAGTTAAACCCTATATACAAAACTGGGCCATATCGTAGTCAGGATAAGAAAGGCACTATGTCTCGATCGCATCTAGTTACACCGATTTGGCTTAGGTACGAGACAAGGTAATACGTGTTGGTTATTTTATTAATTGAAGCTAAATAATGTGGACCACGAACAGCTGCGTGTGGAGAGAGACCATTGCAGGGTGCTGTTTTCAAGGTCACGCCTTGCCCCGCCGCGAGCGGAGCGTGAACCACAATTGCGGCCAACGTCACGCTGCCCCGGCAGTCTGCAGCTCCCTCCCGGAGCCGATATGTTTCATCAGGCTCTAGTATACTCTCAATTAAACTCCAATACACTGCTACTGCCAAGTTTTCAAGTCATTTTAAGTGTTAGGCTTTCAGCGCTAAAATTCTTTCTGTTGAGAGAACTGATAGAGGCTCTGGAGGGTGTTATAAAAAGAGATAGTTGTGCTATTTGGTCCTACCCAATAATATTTATTAACTAAGATTTTTTTATTTTCTTATAGCTATAATAATTGGGTCATTATTGTTATTTAGAAATTGTAGAAAATTATGAGTCACCTCAATATCTATATTCAGATTTACAAAAACTTAATTGCGCGGCTCATAAGCTCAGCTCTCTAGGCGCGCGCAATTGGCTTCGCACGGCAGCTGAGCGGCGAGTTATGAACGCTCAGCGGCAGCAGCATCGTGTCCATCATCCGCTAAAGCCCCTTCATCCGCCCGAATATAATTTGTAATCCCCAGCACAAAGTCTGGTCGCGACCTAAGATCGTGTAAGTGTATTGCCCGATGCGAAATAATTTTTCTTTGTGATAATAGCGAGGTTGCTTTTCAAAGACTTTTTGCGGCTTCTCCATTCTGGAATTTATGCATCGATTTCAAACAACACCGTCAAATACATACTGTGGCCGCCGTCCTAAAACGTTTATTGTTTTAGGAGCGCTGAGGAGCTCACAGCAAATGTTCAATACAGTGACCTTGCATATTGGCATGCAAAATCGGTGCATTATCTTGCACTATATAGAATGGCATACAGTACCTAATTATGCGCTCAATATGAGCTAGAAACATGTCTTCTCCAATTCACTTGCTCAGGTCATGCACTCGGAAGAACAATGAACGATACAAAAAACATCGAGATCGGCATCACATAAGTCTTAGCCAGTTGACTACGTAATACGAACATACAGCAACTCCCACTGAAGGTGAATATTACCTCACAATGACTCTAGATAAGCGAGCAAAACTTAACTGCGCGTGCAGGGTAATTTCCGTATTATTCCTTCATTCTTCTGAAGGTATCGCCATAGCTCCGGAAGATTGCGTGTTTCATCAACCTTAGAGCTTCATGTATGGATTCTCATATCGAAAGAATACTGCACAATTAAGCACTGCGCGATTTACCAGAAACGCATGCGTCTCTTTTCTGCAGAACACCAGCGTAAAGGCCACCGTCCGGATGGTGCCGAACGTTAACTACACATGCCCACTTGGTCTCTGCCACGCAAGCCTCTGCGAAAGCAGCGGTCTTCAGTTAGGCTGCTGGAACACTGATCCCTCCCAGCTGCCAAGTAAAGATGCTTTGATGAAAGAAGCTCAAGAACAGGCTGCAGCTGCTGAGGCTGCCGCGGCTGCTGCAAATTCAGCGGCTCCTACGGTTGCGGCAGCTGCGTAACTGCAGCATGGGGGTTTGCAAAGTTTACTTCCTTTATAAAATTGATTGACTACACAATGAACACTTTGTGTGCGTTTCTAATATGGCTAATCAAAGATTGGAATTACTTCAAACTAATGTTGGCGAAAATGTCCTGGCACCAAAGTAAACTTATGGGACGCGTGATTGTATTTCAACTGTTTATTGGTCTTTTTCACTAAGTATTGTTAGCAGTGAGAAGGGGATCCACTACCGCAAATTCATGGCATATTTCAGATGACTAGATTGCATTTCAAAAGAAATAATCTTATTGTGCAGCCAAGCACTCCAATATATTTTCAGCGTAAAATACGTAAGCCTTGTGTGTGTGTTATGATCTGAGTCTAAGAAGGTCTATATAATTATATCGTGACCTCGCTGCTATTTACAAACAGTAGTACATAACCCTGCAATTTTGGGGTGGTTACTTCCACTTATTACGTCAACAAAAATATTGCGGCACTTGCAGTGGGGCAAAAAGGGTTCAAAATTATTGATTTCTTTATTATTTTATACCGATCACTAGTGTAATCCTTGCTTATAAGACATTTACTAAAATAATAGGTAGGTATCATTGGAGGATGGGTAATTAAATGAACGAATTGACTGAGACAGATCGGTATGGCGCAGTACTGAGTCAATAACGTGTGCGTCAATAAATTAGGATAACATAAAAAAACATCTAGATGAATGGGTGCCATTTTGTAATATTATGAGCAACAGGCAGTCACCGGATAAAAGCGGCATGAAATAAAATATCGGCGTACGCGGAAAACTTGGATAACAGCACTGCTTTCTGAATACACTTATTTCAATACGACATATTCTGTTCACAGGGATCTAAAACAAGGACGCGTAATTTTTTCTCCCTAATGCATCGATTATTTTCAGGTGTACTCACCATATTAGATTTTATCGAGTCGGAAATGTCACTACCAAAATTATCTTGCTATAGAAGGCATTTTTGGCCGGCCAAAAATAGAACAATAAGACCGATAAGACCGACTGGTATATTTATTATCTAATTCAGTGCTCATCACTTTAAATTAATCATGTGCGCACTGCGAGAAAATGTCAACTGCTAAGTTACAATCCAGAGTTCCAACTGTGCTCCAATCGCAATGAACTTTTCCAGCTTCATTTGTGCTACTCACTGGAGGTCATGAACCTCGTCAGAAGACAGAGTACGTCGCTTGGTAGATGGTAAAGGTGCTCCTGGCAGGCTTGCCAGATTGTGATTGAAATAGATGGGCCCAAGATCTTTGCAAGCTCACGTCAGGCGAGGGCTAGCGCCACTCGCCTGTGGTTCCGTACCGCTGGAGTCGGTAGATTGGCCGGTAGCTGCAGAGTTTAGGACCTTGGTAGGAAGGTCGGTTGTGGTGCCACTGAAAAACTACGGTCAAGCTCCGAAGAGCAGAGCCCGGCAACTTGCACACGCTTTCTTCGTCCTCTTTTGTCTACTTCTACTACCTCTTATTTCTTCGTGTTGTTCAAAACGGTAAATCCTGAACTTTACGCTAACTGTTAATTAAGTTATGTATCTGATAAGACCACTTTGCACAATGTAAGTTTCACAATTGCAGTTTCGCAAACCAATTTGCACAATGTAAGTTTCACAATTGTGGGGCCAGCACATAAGTGCTGCTCCTCAATGTGATATTGTTTTAATGCAACTAGATTTTCAATAGGCATTGCTAGTTTTTCCTCTACGTTCAGTTAGCAAGGTATATCTGGTAAAAACGCCTCAGGTAGGCTTATTAAAAAGAAAGTTTACTCTATGGCATCAGCACCTCTGCACCGCAGAGTGTAAATGTTTGGTGTTTAGTGTTCGTTGCGCTGCGTACAAGTAAAACTTAATAATTGCAGGAATAAAAAAGAAAATGATAATTATGCCCTTTTATCTTTTCTGATAGTAGGTTTCGAAATCTACTTAGCTAACAGACGTGGTGTTTATTTGACGAACGTAGTCTGTGTGGGTCGCCAATCAAAGGCTTTTCAAAGGCTATGCCTAAATATTTCGAGTCTATGTGCTTATCAAGAACATTAGATGTGATGGATAACTGATCGTCTATGCCGATCTTTTGCTCTGAATAGAAAGTACTTAGCTTCAGAAACGTTTCATGTACGCTTGATTGATCTTAGCAATAAAGACACTTCTTGCCGGTTCCATTTGCCCTGATAGCTCAGACCAAAGTATATTTATAACAGTAACTAATAATATACTTTTGGTGTAAAACTAACATTCTTATTCTGTATAACAGGAACCCGAAATAGACCCTTGAGTTGGCACACCAGTGATAAAATTTCTAGATGGATTTGCATCATTGACTTTATTTAGCTGGAGCTGGTTTATTAGGTAGGATGATCGCACTTTGAGCTAGTAGCTGCATATTAATGTCGAACTGCAGTCTAACATAAAAACACGCACAACGGAGACAACACAACAAGTGGCTAAACTAACAAGTGGTCGATATTCAAAGCCACAGGAATATAAAGGCGAAACGAAGAGGGAGCGAGGGCGGTACAATGAGACACAGTCATGACGATAGCAGACATTTAAAAGCGATAGCAGTGGTGGGAAAGATCGATCGCGCTAGCCAATCAAGCACGCACTGCATGATTGCCATTACCCTAGCTGTTTCCGGCATTCAACATAAGCACCGACTATACCACGCCTCAGTACTAGCTGTTCTTATAGACAGATATGTTGGGGCTGCTTTCAGGGCCTTCGAGTTCTAATATCTACTAAACACAAATTTATACTGTACTCTTTTGCGCTCTGCTGTGAACTTCAGCAACAGACAAAGACTGAACGACTTTGGCCATCGGTGGAGCAGCGCATAAAATATTTCAGCGAAAAGAAAAAATATAAGCAACATATATTCTACCCTATGTCTAGCTAATTCACTTGACAAGAAAAGAAATCTGAACTGTACTGGAATGGTTCGTATTCTAATGCGACGTAAATCGCACACTGCCAAAAAGTTGTGTACATTTAAAAGATAATAAAAAATTAATTAGCACAGCATGGGGCAAGGCAAACAAAAAAAAAATAAAAATTTAAAACAATTACCTACAGTGTAATGAAGGCGCGCACATGTGTCGCCAGCATATTTGGTAACAAAATTGAAATTTCACAATAACGATGTTTTTTACGGAAGTTATTTTGTTCGAAAGCTGTAATATATGGCTCATAAGTATGCATTTGACCGCAGCGTTTGACAGCGTTCTCCTAAGCATCGTTCAGAAACTATTCTTCAAACATTCATTGCCTTATTATCCAACCATATAATCACTGCACCGAAGGCATTTCCCTTCAGAGAACTAAATAACTCTATCCCATCGTGTCATCCAGGCAGCTAATAGCAATTCATAAATATTAAAAATAATGCGAGTGCGTTACTTTAGCAGTTTGGGGCATTTTTAGAGAACACCACTCTCGAAGAATTTAACACATGATTGAGAATTAGCGTTCCTTTGTGAAATATTCTGCCGCTTTCACAAGCACTGCTTCCGCGGGCTGAAAGATGATTATACCGCGCTTCTTTCTGAGGACTACATTGTCCCAAGTTCGTAGATCTAGTTTCAATGTTGACCCTTGCTTTCTTTCTATTTTTTCTTTACTGCCAATTTAATTCTTCAGATCTTAGCTCGTCGAGCATTTTGTGTTTCTCGCTGCTTTATATGCACACATTTAGTTCTATGCGGATTATTTTTTTCTTAAACGAAGACCTGATTTGAAAACGTTTGAATTAATGTAATGGGAATTTCCAACCATGAAACACTCGTAGTTATGGTCGTTTTCGCTTTTATTTTCCTTAATAGGAATACAGCAAGTATACTGGCTGCTGCATCGCTCAGGTGCGCGCGCGTGATGAGGTTTCAAGAGCACTCCGTCATGAACAGCGACCTGTGCGCCATCTTTAATATAAAATATGTCCATTTGTTCGAACTGAGGACGATTCCGTGAAAACTGAAAATTGTTTTACGTATGTGATTATTATTTGAAACACTGAGGTAAAGCGTATTTTGCATTAACAAAAAATATATAGCGAAGTTATCATTCCACTGAAAATGTTACCGAGGCAACAGTCAAAGCGACCAAAGAGCTCCGAACGCACTCCTCGTTGTTTCAGCGAAGCCAAGGGCAACACTCTGCGCATTCCTGCTCACAAGCTTGGCGCAAAGAACATATGGTTTTCATTCTCTCGTCCTTTCGTCCCCTCTGCGCCCGAGGGCCGCGACTAAAGCAATTCTCCAAACCGCTTTCAACTTCCCGTCTTGTATCCTTTTCTCCCCGTGAAGCAGTCATCGCCGAAGGGCAGCGACCTTCACTGCCCTCTTTCCTCCCGGCTAGGCAGGCGTTGCTCATAATGCCTCCCACTCTACTCCCCCTCACTCTTCCCTTCCTTCCCGCCAACTTTCTTGGCCGGCAGCCTTCTCGGCTCACGCGGTCCTGCGGGACCTCTTTCATTTCTTTAACCCCCTTTCGAGCTTTATGCCTACCCTTTCGACAGATCTCAAGCAAAAAAAAAGAGAGAGAGAAAACACAACGATCTTTCTGCCCCCTTCCAACCGTGCCTGGAAACTCGACACAAGCGGCTGATTCAGATGGCTCTGGTCAGCCACACAATTCCCACCCGCTCGAGCTGCTCGAGCTCCCGCAGCTTTGGACAGCAGAACCGATAAACCAAGACTTGTGAAATTTCCGATTCGTTTTAATGGGCATGACTGAAAGAGGATATTTGTGAGTACCACCACCATTTTAAGTTGTTTGTTCATAACTGAGCTCTCTGAGATTATTTCTTGCTTTGTCTCCTTGTAAGATCGCTACTTTTTCTTACCAGGTGTATAAAGCATCAGATCCTTGGAATGTACTTTGCGGGGCAACATTCATTTCGGATTGTTGCAACTGAGGTCTGCGAATCTGCGCTAGCAGTACGGTAAGATACTTTTTTTTGCATGATTTGGTGCAGCATGTTGTCAGCCTTGATCATCATGTCAATAACCGATATGCTTGCGAGAACGGGAAGTCATTTATTTCGACCGCACCACGCCAGTCAGTTCTGAACTGTATTTTCAGCGCACTATTTTGTATGCATAAACTCTGGTCATAATGACAACATTTACGGCGCAGAGGTGGCCAATTTTTATTGAAGAAGAAAAATGTGGCCCTGTAAAACATGATGCGTGTTTTGTGTCATTTTCAGGTTACAACTTCATCACGCGTGTGTTGTGTGTCTGAAGTGATCGGTTTCTTTTACATACTATATTCAAAACTGAGAGTTAAGTTGAGGTTTCTGGGACATGATTTTTAGTTGCGAGCGAATATTTAATATTGTAATTTGCCGTTATGAATGCGCTATTGGAATGGTCTAAACAACGCGTAGCTTATTCACGTATTTGATCTTTCTCCTGCGCTAATCCCGAGTAGTTGAAGTGTCATAAAACAGCCGCTTAAAACAGGTTATTTACAGTTGCTACCATAGTTCTTATACTTTACCACACGTACAGACTTGTTTCCACAACAAACGTGATGCTAAGCTACAGATTTCTTTATTTTTTCAGTTCGAGTGTATCATACAAACTCCAAAGCATCTGTGTCGTACGTTGTTTTGGCTTCAGCTCTGACAACTTTTAAAACGTTCTGTTTGCAGTAATGATGTGGTGCACACTAAATTTAGCAGCCGCGGCCGGAGTGCCACTGCCATTTTTTGGGGTCTGTTTTTTCCTTTGTAGTTTTTTTTTAGTCCTTGCGGCATTTTATCCTAACGAAAACTGTTCAAAGGAAAGCTATTGAATTGAAGCTTCCAGTTATGACGACGTCTTTCTTCTACAGGTGTTCGATCACAAAGGCACTACAACTATAAGGGGGCAAGCACTCACTACCGTTTAACGTATAGATAACGGCAAATATAATTTTGGTTTATGTTTCCACCATCAGCAATACATCCACATGGGAAGCCGTGCACTGCCAGAGGTCGCAACCAATGTAACCATGTTAAAATGGCTGGCCTCACCGAGTATGCAGGTTATTTAAAGCTGAGTAACCCAGACAAGAAAGTTGTCTGAGAGCCAACAGGTGGGGCTTTATTTTGCTTTTTTTTTCCACGGTCTAGCTGCAATTCCACATTCCAAAAGTTTTCTGTCTTATTGGGATTTATGAATGTTGCTTTTATTTCCAGGTGCCATCTCCGAAAGGAAATACATTGTTATGCACGCTGCTCAAGTCCATATCTTTAAAGGCTTCACGGAGCTGCTGCCCCTACAACCGACCACAAAAGAAGCTGCGATGAACTCAGCGCCTTCCTCCAACCTGGGACCTGAGAACACCTTGCCAAGGGACGCAAAAACAGGAGGAGCACTGAAGTCTAAGAGTTCTGCCTAAATGTTTCCATGCCCTGCAACACGTGCACGCCTAATAAATCACCACGCAGTGAACCTTTCAGCTGTATTATTTTCTGTGCATGGATATTCTCAGCATGCTTTATTTAAATAAAAAGTGCATGGAAAATATCTGCACTGCATAAGTAGGGGATGACTTTGCAGTTGGCTATTAGTCATAGCACGAACAAACAACTAGCCGTGGTGCCGGATTGTCAATTGCTCTGGCTGGATGCCAATAATGCAAAACCAGCGGGCATGATTCAATTGGATATATTGTGTAGCCGATAAATCTGGCTGGATGCCATCGTAAATATCAAGTGAATAAGCATGAATATAAGATATTGGATGGCCAGTGAGCTTGGCGGGGTGGCCGTGATATAACAACCAGTGAGTGAGCTTGGGTGGAAGATATTGAGTAGCCATTGAGTGCCATTGAATGCCAGTAAGCAAGGTAGTATGCCAATACTGGTTATGATAGGAGAGCCAATCAAATTGGTTGGCATATATCTTGGCTCTTTGTGCGCCCCAGTCAGACGCCAATATTGACCAATATCGGGACCAATATATCCCAATATTGGACCATTGGCGGTCCATTGACGGCGTGCTGCTTGAGTACTGACATTTCTGAACTGAAGGTCTGAGTTTGGTGTCTGTCATTTATATGCGCTTAGTAGTTTTTGAAGATTACTTCAGTCACGACCAAATTATGAGAAAGAAAATGTCAAGCCCATTACACGCGAAAAAATTCCAAAAAGCTCAAAGCTTTTTTTCCCTTCTACTACCCAAGGCTCGACAATGGAGTTTAAGTACGGTTGCTGCTGAATCATACTGCCGTCGCATGTTCGCCGGCTCCATACCTCATAATCTGCAATATTTATTTCTTTATTTATTTAACAATACTGTTAACCCTCAAGCGAGGGTCCTTACAGGGAGGGTATGAAAACTTCGTAGAAAATAGAATCATTCACAATCACTAAATACATCAGCAGAAGACAGTACATTCGTTCAAGCATCAAATAGCACTTTCAAGCAGATGGTCATCCAGAGATCGCTCAAATTCATGCAGATCATTCTGTTCTACAACACTCATTGGCAAGTCATTCCACATTTCAATTACATGGGGGAAGAAGGAATTTCTGAAAGCTTCACTATGGGCGTAGTACGGCTGAATTATCCGACTATGATTTGTTCTAGAACTCCGTTTGCCTGGCGCTTGTATATATGTTTCCTTTTGAATGTTTACCTGTCCTTGGAGCATCTGGAATAGTAGCTTTAGGCGATTTTTTTCTCTACGTATTTCTAATGAATCCAGGTTACAGGAAGAAAGCATATCTGTAACTGAGGCTGTCCTTCGATATCGGCAACAAATAAAGCGTACTGCGCACCTCTGAACTCTTTCTAATTGTTTCTTTAAATAATTCTGTTTAGGACTCCATACTACTGACGCATACTCAAGGATTGGTCTCACAAAAGTTTTATATGCAATTAGTCTTACATCTCGTGTAGCATTCTCCAATTTTTTTCTCAAAAAACATAACCTCTGGTGTGCTTTAGAGCACACCTCTTCTATATGTGTGCCCCAATTTAAATTTTGTGTTATTGTCATTCCTAGATACTTAAACTGAGTTACGTTTACCAAACACTTGTCACCAATGAAATATGGGAACGAAAGAACAGATTTCTTCGTTGTAATGTGCATGTACGTTGATTTGGAATAATTTATTTCCATGTTCCATTTTTTGCACCATTCGCTTAATGCCTGTAAAGAGTTGTTAATTCTAAGCTGGTCTTCCGTGTTTCTAACTGTGGAATAAATTAAACAGTCATCTGCGAATAGCTTCAGTCGTACATTCGGTTCCATGACAGCAGAGATATCATTAATATACACCAAAAATAACAACGGTCCCAGAACAGAGCCCTGTGGAACTCCTGAAAGAACTGGTAGTGAGGCGGGCACATGACCATCCACTTTGACCACCTGGTTCCGATTTCCTATGTACGCTTTAATCCATTTTACAATATTCATATTAATTCCAACTCTTTCCAGTTTAAAAACTAATTTATTGTGTGGCACCTTATCAAAAGCTTTGGCAAAATCTACAGCGATTATATCAATTTGCTGCTTCGCATCCATCGTCATTGCCAAATCGTGAATTGTCTCTACAAGTTGTGTAGTGGTGGAAAGGCCTGCTCGGAATCCGTGTTGGTGAGGGTAAAGTAAACAGCTTGTTTCTAGGTAATGAAAGATATGCTTCGCTATAATATGTTCCATAAGTTTACAAGAAATCGATGTAAGAGATATTGGGCGGTAGTTATTTACAAGAGTTCGGTTGCCTCCTTTAAACACCGGAATTACTAGTGCATTGCGCCAATCTTGTGGTACACAATGGGTGTGCAAGGATTTTTGAAAAATAAGTTTAAGGTATCGTGAGGCCCACTCGGCATATCTTCGGAGAAACTGGGTTGGTATGTTGTCTGGTCCATTGGCCTTTTTAACATCCAAATTGAGGAGCTGCTGAAATACGCCCTCCTGCGAAATTATGACGTCATTCATTCGGCTAGGCAACAAGCGTTCTGAACTAAGGTCTATGTCATCTTTGGTTGCGGTGAATACGGACTGGAAAAAATGATTAAACTGATCTACTATATGCTCCTTTTTTATCAGTACCTGATTTTCGTGTTTAATCTCCTGTATTCTCTCCTTCCTATCACTAAAGTATCGCCAGAACTTTTGCGGTGACGTTTTGAGGAAGCGGCTAAGCGTTTCATCGAAAAACTTTTTTTTAGCTTCTTTCAGCGCCTGCTTCAGCTCAGCACGAAGTCGCAAAACACGAATACGTTTATTTTTCTTTTTCTTTTTACGTAGTCTTTTTATTTTACGTTTCATATGAATTATGTCCCTGGTGATCCAGGGGCTTCGGAGCTTCGTCTTTTTAACACGAGTTGGGATATACCTGTCAACGCAGTGTTGTATAATTTTCTTAAATTGCTGCCACAACTCTTCTGCTGTTTTGGAATCATAGTCAATTTCAAAATCATCAAAGGCAGATTCCAGGTAGTCAAGAATGGAGGTGTCGTCCGCACGCTCATAATCCTTAACGCGCACAGGGATATAAGGCTTTGAACACTCACTGATTCTAAGCGGTAAGGAAACAATAATCATCTTGTGGTCAGAGACACCATCTTCAACATTAACGGTGTGTTCTTTTATATTATTTGACAGGAACACCAAGTCCAACAATGACTGCGAATCGGGCGTTATTCTTGTATCCTCATGCACAATTTGTTTTAGGTTATACGCGAACATAATTTCTAATAGTTTCTCTCCGTTAGACGAATCAGGACCAACAGAACATAGGCGTTGCCAATTTATGTGTGGGAGGTTAAAATCGCCAGTCATTATTAGTCTCGTGTTCTTTTTCACATTCGCACATAAAAAAGTGTTTACTTCATCAAAGAACTCGGGTGAAGCAGAGGGCGCGCGGTACACAGCTCCAATAATGTAAGCAACGTTGTAAAACTTTATCTTGCACCAAACTGTTTCAGCAACATTACAATCCATCCCTACTGCAGATAAAGAGTTTTTTACTATGATACAAACGCCCCCACCACGTGTGTCCCGGTCTTTTCTAAACATTATATAGTCCGGAGGAACAATGCAGTCAGAAGAAATATTGTTATTCAACCAGGTTTCTGTTATTATTACAACATGCGGACTTTGTGAAAGCAGCAAGTATTCTAACTCTGTAGTCTTATTTACAATGCTACGCGCATTCAGACTTAAAAGGCGTAGCTATATCTGTGATGACGTGTCCGACGTCGCACTCTTGATTGAGGAATCAAGGTTATCTGGGCTGCCTGGCTCATCTGACTGGTGCTGTTTGAAATTATCAGCCTTATCTCCGCGGTCTGTAGACAGCAGACAGCGTTCGTTTCGGCTGTGATCCCAGATATAGGTTTGGTTGTTTACGCGAAGTTTATCATGGATAAGGAAGACCTTTGCCTTCTTAGCCCTGTCTGCGGACGCACTGTTCCATAGTTTTCGGCGTACTTCTACAGTTTCTTTGGCATAGTCAGGGCCAATACGCCAAGAAGTCCCTTTCAGCTTTGTGCCTTTCTTCAGGAGACTTTCCCTTTCTCTGGAATCGTAGAATTTAAGAATAATTGGCCTACATTTCTGTGGTTGGGCTTTACCAAGGCGATGAATTCGCTCCACTGTGTCAACCTGCACGCCCATAGTTTTCCGAAATATATTCTCTACAACAAGTTCCTTCAGTTTTGATTCTGTTTCCGTTTCAGTGTCTGTCTCAGTTTCAGCGACGCCAAATACTAGTAAATTGTTACGTCGCCTTCGGTTCTCATAATCGATAAGCTTTACAGCCTGCTGTTGGACTATTTCTTCTAACTTAAGAATCCTGTTATTCATCGCGTCAAATGCATCAAGAAGGCCCTGTAAGTTGTCGGTTTTTGCGCTTACTGCAGCAATTTCACTTTTGATGTCATCCATCTTACGCGCGAACGCAGCTTGGTTCTCAAGAATTTCTTCCAACTTCTCAGTTACTTTTGGCCCGGGATTCTGTTCAACGTCACCCGACATAAGCAATAAAAGAAGCATTGACCAGCAGTCGTACAAAATTTCACAACACTTGCGAGGGCACGGCAAGACTATCAAGAAGCGATTGTCACTAGAATAAGCAATAGTATTGCTTGGAACACTTGCCTGCAAAAGCAGTAGCGGAGGCTTAGACATGTTGCTTGACAGCCAAGTGCCGTGCCCTCTGAAGCAGTGGTCGCTGCGGTGCTCCTTATGTACAGCGTCGAGTGATGACGTCACAGATGGCGTACGATAATCGAAGATCAGGCTTTCCACGGTATCATTGTCACGAGGCACTCGGAAGAAGGCCAGTCGTTGATCGTTGCTGGTTGTTGTAGCGGTGAAAATCCACGGCACAATCTGCAAAAGCAGTAGCGGAGGCTTAGACATGTTGCTTGACAGCCAAGTGCCGTGCCCTCTGAAGCAGTGGTCGCTGCGGTGCTCCTTATGTACAGCGTCGAGTGATGACGTCACAGATGGCGTACGATAATCGAAGATCAGGCTTTCCACGGTATCATTGTCACGAGGCACTCGGAAGAAGGCCAGTCGTTGATCGTTGCTGGTTGTTGTAGCGGTGAAAATCCACGGCACAATCTGCAAAAGCAGTAGCGGAGGCTTAGACATGTTGCTTGACAGCCAAGTGCCGTGCCCTCTCCATTAAGGAACATAAGGATAATAATCTAGCCCTGTTGTAACGCAGGTAGGTTTTACCGCTTATTCAATCTGTGTAGTTGCAACTGCACAAGCACCAAATCTTCAACTGCAACGCAACATAAGACCCGGGTCGAGGCACTTGAAACTGGCCCATTCTAAATTTTTGCCGAAGGCTGAATTGCAGTAGGCGCCAGCATCGTGCACCCCGCAATGGTCTTATGAGTGATGATTTGTATGGCATATTCTACTCTGAGCGTGCAGCTCCTGGCACTGTCTCTTTTCCAAGACACTGCAAACGCATTCACCCTTCCCTCGTCAAAAGCAAACTACCGTATGTTATAATGACATGCGCGTCTTGATGTTTACCAACTAGCGCTGTGTTGGCATGCATCATCAGTTCTGCGCAAAGTTTTAAGGAGAATGTACAGGAAAGATGGAAATTAACTTACCTCCGAGATGTCAAATGTATGGCGGGTGGTGGCTGTCCTCCAATAGTCCCATCGTCATCGTAGTGTTTGCAAGGAAAGCGCACAAAGGAAACGCGCTACCTGTCGGGTACGCGAACACACTTTTTCCACAGGTATGCACACAACCTGACCACGCTTCTGCACATCGCACGAGCTATTTTGTTGCGCTCTGTGCCTCGTATATCTCGAAAAAATGAAGCCGCCAGCAGCAAGGCCCCTAGTGGCACACAAGTGAAAAAGGCTCGACGCCACCAACTCATAATGGCTACGGCTAGCACTTCGATCCGCTTCGGCTGCCTCGTCTGGTTTCGACTTGTTTCGGAAGTCGCTGACTTAACGACGTTTCTACTCGCCGAACAGTGGCAAGCACGATGTCGGGCGTCTACGCGCTAACGCTGCATGTTTGTCGTGTATGCGTGCCTGTAGTTTGTATATTCAGAAATGTAGCAGTGCTATCGAAAGACCACCGTGTGTTTCGCTGCTTTTCTCGCGATGCTGGACAAACTAACTGCGTGCTTGTCATGGACGTCAGGTTGACCGCGGTGTGTGGTTCGGCGAATTGGAGCTTTGGCCCAAATTCATTGCCAAGTTCCTAGCGAAAACTCCTGTTCATGAACAGTTTTAGTGGCAATTGTTTCTTTGTTAATATTGGAAGAATATACGGCGTTTTACAGATCAAGTGATTTGTTTGGAAACAGAAGATGATGAATTGTGCTCTCCCATAAAGAACAGTGGGCGAGCCCAATTCGGCTCGCCCAAACATCTATGGCTGTCAGCTCAAACTGGTCACCTGAGAGCGATCATTTTTTCTGTGATATGTGCCTCACTACTTCAGTGTTTGACTCTTGAATGGTGACGAAATTTTTTAATGCATGTACCTTATAGCAAAAGCAAGGACAGTTGGGTGAAAGCCTTACCGGTTAAGCTTACCGGTCAAGCTTCAAGTGAAGGCAGTGTGGTGTGTTTGCACGCTCTTTACTTCAATTAAGAAACTGGCCATGCAAATATTTCAACTTATCTCTGTAGCCTACAGCATACAGTAAAGAAGCTAAAGTAACCAAGCTGCTCTTTCCATGCAGCATAATGAATATGCACTGCTGGTGGAAACTGCACAACATATATTCGTGGAGTTGCACGTGCAGCTTTCCTCAATGCATCTCGCGTGACGCAGCCTACAGTGACGCTGAAAAATATGCCATCTAAAAGACATTTCCTTGCAATATGATGATTCAGCATATATGTGTATAGTGTGCATAGCTTCAAGATGCAACACATACTTTTGGTATCACCTCTCATAAAGTACTAGGATTTGTGTATATCTTCATTAGTCTAAGATCACCAATTCAATCCTTTCTTTTTTTTCTTTTATTTGACAATGATACGGACAACATTTGCAAGTGTCATTACGCCGCAGAATGCTTCAAATCAGAGTAGTGCAGTTCAGCAAATGTTTGCTATAGTCTCAGGAAACTTAAAAATGGTGTATATAAATGTATATGTGCAAATCAAATCTCAAAAGACTGTAGCAGCTGTTTTGCTCAGCCTATACTTGTGCTGAAAAAGAGAGTCAGGCTGGTTGGTTATAATGAGTCAATTGAGTGAACACTGCTCTAAGATAGTAAGGGAGATAAAGAAGCAGAATTGTTGTCATCTTCTCTCCCATCCCACCTGTTAGTGCTGTTTGAAGTCAAGAGTTTGACGGAAGCTCGTCTGGTCGGGATGGGACATGACGAAAAATAAACGACACCGACCAAAAGAAGAAAGATGGAATGACGTTTCGGCTCCCACACGGGAGACTTGTTCACAAGGCTCCCGTGTGGGAGCCGAAACGTCATTCCATCTTTCTTCTTTTGGTCAGTGTGGTTTATTTTTCGTCATGTTAGTGCTGTTCAGTCGTTTGCGAATTGTCTTTCTGTGGTCTTTACAAGTGAATATGAGCTCGTGAAGTTCAGTACTGGAGTTGGCTTTCACATTTCTGCTATCACCTTTACTTTTCCTTCTACAGATGAAACTTCAAGCCAGTTCTTCATACAAACTTGTTATGCCTGATGGTGATAATAGTGTGCAGTTATAGTGCGTTTCCTCCATTCATATGCAAAACACAATGTAAGGGGGATTTTGATCGCCAGTTTGACCGTCATCTACTTGGCAGGCAACACATCAACGTTGTGCACACAGCCTTTGTCGTGCATCTATGGCTGCGTCCAACTTTCAGAAATGAATGCTTGAAAGAGAAGCAAATGATGCTATTAGATCTAGCTGAAGTATCTCGCTTTTGACATTGTTTTACAGTGAGCTCGATATGTCGAGTAGTAGTTGCTCAGCGTGCATGTTGTCATATAAAGATTTCTGGATAATGAAAGGAAGCAAGCACTTTTCTACTAATGTTGAAAATGTGCTGCAAGCCAAGACCAAAATTGTGAAATATAAAAAAGTGCACCTGTCGCAAATAATCATGAAGTAATCATTAGATGAAAGCTCTAACTTTGACCCCTTTCATATTGGAAGGACCTACACAGTCTCAACGACTAATGTTTAGCATGCAAGCATGTACATGGCCACGTAGTTTGCATGCTCTCTTAGAGCAACTGTTCCCGCACTGGCTCCATGTGCTTCTACAAGCTCGCACAAATACGTGACCAGCTCATCCTCAATAAATCTTGCACAGTGGCTGTGCGTGCTTCTGTGAGCTCGCCCATGGGCTGATTAAATCTCACAAGAACTTGTACAATCTCGTGCGTTCGTGCACAGTGGCTCTACGTGCTCTCTTAAATTCACGTTTAATCTCCCAAGAACTCACATATTCTTATACATTCTCATTCACTCTCACACTTTCTTCTACAGCTCACGTACAGTTTTTTCAGTAGGGCAGTTTTGTTAGGGTTTAAGACCATCAGCCATCTACATCACTCTTGCCAACTTTCAAGATAAGACTGAAGAACATCGTTATCTGCATCGCTATTAATAGAACCGTAAATTACACAATCGTCAGCGAATAAGCAAATGATTGATGAAATAATATTAGGTAATTCATTGATCTAAATTAGGAAAAAAGCGGGCCAAGAATTGAGCCTTGCGGCACACCAGAGAGTAGGTTAGAGAGCTTAGAAGATTTATTTGTGGCCTCTACAAATGGCTGACGGTTAGTGAGAAAATCCTGTATTAGTTTAAAACGAGTGGGTTAAGGTTTAGCAGATTAAGTTTCACTAGTAGGCGTCTATGAGGGAATTTTTCAAAAGCCTTCTCGAAGTCGATCAAGAGAGCGTCAACCAATATGTTCAGGTCTAGATTAATATTTATGTCGTGAAGAAAATGTGCAAGTTGGGTATCTCATGAAACTCCTTCTTGAAATCCTTGCTGGTTAGAGTAAAAGAACTTGACAGACCTAACAAAATTTGTGAAGTACGAATAAATAACCTATCATGATTTTTGAAGAGACGCTGGTCAGTTATATGAGCTGGTAGTTAGTAAGACCTGGCTTAGGAACTACAACAATCTTAACCATTTTTCAGTCATGAGGGACGGTGCCCGATGACAATGTCTGCTGGAAATTGTGGAACAAAATATTACTGGTGATTTCCTTTGTGCTTCTGAGCGCTTTAGCATTGATACCGTCGATGCCAGCTGATGAGGTCAATTTTAAAGATATAAAATTATTAAAATAAGAAATAAATGTTTAGTGCCGGCTGCTTTAAGCAACAATGTGACTCTTTTCTAATGATATAACTGAGTTGCAATGTGCTTAGTGAATAGCTTTTTTAAATCATTGCACAATTGTATTATTGCCGGGGAATGGTAGATGCGCAGAAGATACAAAGCAAAAAAATAGCGGCAAGTATTGTCGTTTCATTCCATTTAATTTCATTTTATTACCTTAAAGGCCCCTCGCGGGGTATTGCATAAGGGGTGGGATACGCATAAAAGGTACAAGACAATGCAATATGTGATCATGTACAAAAAATGTTGTTTAGATTCCTAGCAAACGATAAAGGGCAGGTGATGTTGACGATATGCTGAGGAAGGCCGTTCCAATCTTTAGCTGCAACGTTGGAAGAAGGAGGCTGAAAAGGTAACAGTTCGGACACGTGGGCGAAATACTTAAAGCGTGTGGCCAGTGCGGTGCGAAATGTAAGATGCTGGCGTGATGTAGGGGGCATGGTTAAGTGATGAGTGAAAGAACTAGTGGTACAGTGATGGCGTGGCTATGCGATGACGAACGGAAAGGGGCAATAGTGCTGATTTAGTATTTAGGGCTGAAACACTGACATCGTACGAGTAAGAAGAATGAATGAACCTTGTAGCGCGGTTTTGAACGGTTCTAGATCGTTTATGAGGTTAATATGATGCGGGTCTCAAATGGCGGATGCATATTCAAATTTAGGTCTAATGAGTGACTTGTACGCGAGCCATTTCACGTGATGCGAGGTGAGGCGAAGGTGACGTTTAAGAAATCCCAGAGTTTTTTTAGCAGATGATATCACATTAGCAACATGTGCATCCATGTTAGGTCATTTGATAATGTAACGCCTAAGTACTGGAAAGATGATACAGATTTTAGCGATTTTGTAATGGAAGGCATAACTCTTTTTGCGACGGGTAATGGAAAGAAGCTTGCATTTGTTAGGGTTCAGGGCCATAAGCCAATTTCCGAACCACTGTTCAATTTGGGTAAGGTCTTGCTGGAAGGCTTCTTGATCAGTTACGTTTGTTACTTGGCGGTAAATTACGCAGTCGTCAGCGAACATTCAAATTTGGCAGAATACATACGGTGGGAAATCGTTCAGTTCAGTTCGGTCGTTCAGTCTTGTCCGACTTCGTGACCCTGTGAGCCAGGTCACCCCACGCTTTCCGGTCTCTCACTATCTTCCTAACATCACATAACTTCATCTGCAGTGCCTCGAGGATGCCATCTAACCATCGCGTTCGCTGCCTACCCCTTCTTCGGCGACCCTCAACCATTCCCAACATCAGATCTTTCTCCAGCGACTCCTCTCTTCTCATCAGATGACCAGAGTAGCTGAGCTTTAACTTTAGATTCTGACCCTCCAATGAGCAGTCAGGGTTTATGGTCGACAATATCGACTGATTTGATCTTCTGGCAGTCCAAGGAACTCTCAAGAGTCTTCGCCAGCACCACAATTCAAACGCGTCAATTCTTCGGCGGTCAGCCTTTTTCACAGTCCAACACTCGCATCCATGCATCACAACTGGAAAGACCATAGCACGAGTTATACGGATCTTGGTTGGCAGACTAATGTCTCTGCTCTTTACTAGGCGGTCAAGGCTAACCATTTCTCTCTTTCCCAGAAGCAGGCGTCTCCTAATTTCATGGCTGCAGTCTCCTTCCGAGGTAATCTTGGAGCCCAAGAAGAGAAAATCTGTCAAAGCTTCCACTTGTTGTCCATTGATGCTCCAGGACTTGATAGGGCAAGACGCCATGATCTTTGTCTTTTTAATGTTCATCTTTAAGTAGGGGCGCAAGAACGAAGCCTTGTGGGAGGCCAGATTTTACAGGGAGAGGGTTGGAAGAGTGGTTGTTTACTCGAAAGATGATACAGTTTAAGCTATTTGGTTATGTTAGAAATGCAGCAAGCCACTGCCAACACGCCTAACTAAATTCTGCCTTTTATAAGTTCTTTTGCTGTGTCTTTGTGCACGAATTGCTTCGTCTGCTGCAAGGCTAAAGATCCCTGTGATTTTCTTTTGGCTTCAGATCTTCCTCTGGTCTCTTCGTATCCTGAACATTAGCTCTGCAGAAGGAGTGAATTTAAACTCGGTAGTCTACCCTATGTGCTAAAGCTGAGAAAGAAATCTGTTAAGAACAACTACATTTGGCTTATTTCCATGTGCACTTCAGCAGACTCTGGCTAGATTTTACTAGACGCATAATTTCTGCGCAATTGCTGTTCTTTATCTGCATCCTTACTGTCTCAAGCCATTTGCAAAAGATGCATATATCATCTTTCAATTAAAAAAACAATACGTAGTGTAGGTTCCTGAATTGGGCTTATTTTGAACGAAAAATCAAGTGTCGATGATATAGTGTTGAAAAAATTCCGCCGAGGGCAGTGTGGAATCTACACTGCGTAAATGTGAAAACCTAAACGTTGCTGGTAATATGGTGCATCACGTGTGCTCTCATCATAATTATGAACTAAATACACATATAATACCATTGCTTATGTCATCAGATCTAATTGTAGCGTCATTGTCATCGCCACTATCATCCTCACAATAGACAAGGAGAAGTTTGATGTGCGTTTCAGACCTCGGGCGTTGAATAAAGCTCTCGGCTGGGGATGCGGAGGGGGCGGTTCAATTCCCAGTGGAGACAAGATTTTATTGTTCCGATGTCGTCATCATGACGCCATTTGATTGCAATCCATAGTGTGACCAAGCAAACGAAACTAGAAGAAAGAGTGCAAACAGGTCTCCCTTAAATAATCACACAGGTTGAAGATAAACTGCTTGTTCAGGGTCCACTTCCTGTAATCACAATCACGGTCCCACCGCAGGCCTACTTTCGTTGGTAGCACTGTCTCACGGATGCCTTGTGCTGGGCAGGTCCACAATAGATGCTTCGTATCGTACAGTTCCACTTCATGGATCACTGCCTTGTCGTGGCGGAGGGGCTTGCGAAACTCGATGAAGTCGTGAGCTCTGCTGTGTAGGGCCACCCAAGATAGACAGGTCACGGCAGAGAGCTCTGACAAAATGTGATTCACTGGAGAAGGTAATGGCAACCCACTCCAGTATTTCCTGCCAAGAAAACCCTATGGCCAGTCACAATACCATTAATGATATGGCGCCGGAAGATGAGCCCCCCAGGTTGGAAGGCGTCCCATATGTTACTGGGGATGAACAAAGGGCGATTCCTAGTAGCTCCAGGACGAATGAAGCGGCTGGGCTAAAGCCAAAAGGACGCTCAGTTGTGGATGTGTCGGGAAGCGACCGGAAAGTCCGATGTTGCAAGGAGATGTATCACATAGCAACATGGAATGTAAGATCTATGACGCAAGGTAAACTGGATATCGTCAAGCGAGAAATGGACAGATTGAACATTGATATCTTGGGTATCAGCGAACTCCAGTGGACCGGAATGGGAGAATTTAACTCCGGCAACCATTATGTCTTTTATTGTGGGCACGAATCCAAGAGAAGGAATGGGGTCGCTCTCATAGTAAACAGAAGAATGGGCAAAGCAGTGCTAGGGTACAACCCCAAAAACGACCGAATGATTTCACTTCGGATCCAAGGTCACCCTTTCAACATAACAGTTATCCAAGTCTATGCACCGACTACTACTGCTGAAGAAGCTGGCGTTGAGAGATTTTATGCGGACGTACAATGCCTTTTAGACCGCACCGCATCATCAGACGTCGTTTTTTTCATAGGAGACTGGAATGCTAAGGTAGGGAGTGAAGAAATATCCGGAATTACAGGCAAGTTCGGTCTTGGTGAGCCCAATGAAGCTGGGCAGAGGCTAGTAGAGTTTTGTCAAGAAAACAACCTGACCATAGCGAATACTCATTTTCAACAGCACAAGAGGCGCCTGTACACATGGACTTCGCCGGACGGTCTTCTGTACAGGAATCAGATCGATTATATTATTTGCCGACAGAGATGGAGAAGCGCTATACAAGCAGTAAAAACAAGGCCTGGGGCCGATTGTGGCACCGATCATCAGCTTCTTGTTGCCAAGATTAAGCTTCGATTGAGGAAAACGCAGAAAACTAGAAGGCCTTTCAGGTATAATCTGGATCAAGTTCCATTAGAATATGCTGTGGAAGTGAGGAATCGATTTCAAGAATTAGATCTAGAAGACAAAGAGCCCGAAGAGATGTGGACTGATGTTCGTAATATAATACAAGAAGTTGCTACTAAGGTAGTTCCAAAGCAAAAGAAATGCAAGAAAGCAAACTGGTTATCTGAAGAGGCTTTGCAAATAGCTGAGGAAAGGAGGATGGCAAAAGTTATGGGGGAAAGAGAAAGATACAAGGTTCTCAATGCGGATTTTCAGAAAATAGCAAGGAGAGATAAGAATGCCTTCCTGAACATACAGTGCCAAGCAGTTGAGGACAACAGCCAATTAAGGAACACAAGAGCTCTATATAAGACAATCAAAGATATCAAAGGAAGCTTCTGTGCTAAGATGGGCGTGATAAAGGACAAACGAGGCAAGGACCTCGCTGAAGCCGCAGAGATAAAGAAGAGGTGGCAGGAATACACAGAAGAACTGTACAAGAAGGACCCGAATGTGCAAACCCAACATAAGACGGTTGTGATCACTGATCTCGACCCGGGCATCCTGAAGAGTGAAGTTGAATGGGCCATAGCCAGCCTTGCTAAGAACAAAGCTAGCGGAATTGATAGCATTCCAGCTGAGTTGCTTCAATACCTCAACCATGACGCTGTTAACATTCTGCATACATTATGTCAGAAGATTTGGACAACCCTTATGTGGCCACAGGATTGGAGGAGATCAGTTTACATCCCCATTTCAAAGAAAGTTAGTGCCAAAGATTGTTCCAACTACCGCACGATCGCGCTTATTTCGCATGCTAGCAAGGTGATGTTGAAAATCCTCCAAGGTAGGCTGCAGCAGTATGTGGATCGGGAGCTTCCGGACGTGCAAGCTGGGTTTCGCAAGGGCAGAGGAACTAGAGACCAAGTTGCCAATCTTCGCTGGATCATGGAAAAAGCAAGAGAGTTCCAGAAACCCATCTACTTCTGCTTTATTGATTATGCGAAAGCGTTTGACTGCGTAGATCACAGCAGATTGTGGCAAGCTCTCCAAGAGATGGGAGTTCCAATTCACCTCATCTGTCTCCTCAGGAACCTGTATGAAGGGCAAGAGGCCACAGTCAGAACTGGGCATCGTCTTACTGATTGGTTTCCAATTGAGAAAGGAGTGAGGCAAGGCTGCGTACTGTCGCCCTGCCTATTTAACCTATGTGCAGAGTGCATCATGAGGAAGGCTGGTCTGGACGAGTCTTCAGCTGGAGTGAAGATTGCTGGAAAACGTATCAACAACCTTAAATATGCGGATGATACCACTTTAATGGCAGAAAGTGAAG